>NW_004443939.1:12381953-12382771 GCF_000243295.1 Trichechus manatus latirostris | reverse complement strand
TATTTTCAATTGCCTCATATGCATGCAAAAGCTAGACAATGAATAAGGAAGACCAAAGAAGTGTTGATGCCTTTGAATTATGGTGTTGGTGAAGGATATTGAATATACCATGGACTGCCAGAAGAACAAGCAAATCTGTCTAGGAAGAAATACAACTAGAATGTTCCTTAAAAGTGAAGATGGTAAGTCTTCATTTCACTTTGGACATGTTATCAGGAGGGACCAACCCCTGGAGAAGGACATCATGCTTGGTAAAGCAGAGGGTCAGCAAAAAACAGGAAGCTCCTTGTCATGGACTGAATTGTGTCCCTCCAAAATATGTGTCAACTTGGCTAGGCCATGATTCCCAGTATTGTGTGATTGTCCACCATTTTCTCATCTGACGTGATTTTCCTGTGTATTGTAAACCCTAGCTCTATAATGTTAATGAGATGAAATTAGTGACAGTTATATTAATGAGGCAGAACTCAGTCTACAGGATTACGCTGTGTTTTAAGTCAATGTTTTTTGAGATACAAAAGAGAGAAGCAAGCAGAGAGATATGGGGGACCTGATACCATCAAGAAACAAGAGCCAGTAGAATATCGTCCTTTGGACCTGAGTCCCTGCGCTGAGAAGCCCCTCGACCAAGGAAAGATTGATGACAAGAATCTTCTTCTAAAGCTGAGAGAAAGAGAAAGACTTCCCCTGGAGCTGACGCCCTGACTTTGGACTTGTAGCCTACTAGACTGGAAGAGGCTGCATAGGCCCGGCTCACTATTATTTACTGCCCATTGCTAACGGCCACATTGTCTCCTGATCTTTCCCTCCCGTTCTAG
>NW_004443939.1:12375907-12380329 GCF_000243295.1 Trichechus manatus latirostris | reverse complement strand
TAAGCTAGATATGAAATGTGTTTTATTTAAGGAAAAAGGATAGTTTTGTCTTAAAGTAAAAGTAGCAGCTCCAGAACAGTAAAAAAGAAATTAGTTATTTCTTGTCCTTAAATTCCTAGGTCAATTTAAACATATATAAACCAACTGAGATGAAGCCCCAGTCTTGCTAACCAAGAATTGTTGAATTCATTTACAAAATTACTAAAGAGCTTTGCTATTTACTGGGTAGATAGCCTTTCAAAATGCCTCCATCAACTTAAACATATGTAAATGTCTTCCATGAGTCAAGAGTGTGAGGGCGAGGCACAATCAGGCCTCCCCAACTTCCAGTCTCCAAGGTCTTGTAGCTCCAGGGAAGCTTTTGAAAGACCCTTTCCAGCTAGGTGGAGACTCTTTTAAGACAAATGATAAGAAAGATTGCTGCTTTGCTATAGTTATCAGAAATTGGGTAGATCCTAATCATGAAACTGTGAACAAATTCTCTCTATTATAGGGAAACTTTAAGAAGTAAAAAAAAAAAATAGAAATCACAATGAGACGCACCTGAAGTGGCCTGGAAAACTGTTTCCAGCAGTAGCCAGACACTTGAGGTTATATCCATATCAATGAATTGGTCAATTGAGCAGAGAGACTTCGTGATTTCCACAGCCAGTTGATAAACGATCTTTAAGGGCTAAAATTAGATTGGGAAAAATAAGAGAAGTAGTAAAAGTTGAATGAAATCTTATAATGTTTAAATAGACTTTCCTTTCAACAACAGTTACGTTTTATGATATATAGGCTTAAAATAATTTTGCCATTTTGGGTAACTTATTGATGTTATTAAGTTAATAAATATTTGTCATAATTTAAGTTTATACACTTTTGCTTTTTCAAGTTTTATCTGACTAAACTTTACTGGTTTAATTTATGAGATTTTTAAGAGTTTTAATGTTAAGTAGTATAAAAAACAAAGAATTGGGTTTCTGTATGTTAAAATAACAGTTCTCTTTAATTTCTGAGTTAAAGGGTTAATTTATTCTTTGCGTAATCTGCCTGGAAGACAAAGGTTTGGCCTCTCATTAGAACAAGATTCCTGAGTCTGAATACTAAGCCACCTGGCTTTTAGAAAAGAAAGCTAAGGTTTCTACTTTAAGATCTTTGGTTAAATAACTTAAGTAATGTTTCACAGTAGCCTATAAGATTATTATTCCCTTATTGCTAACTTAGTTGCAGCTTTATCTTTTTGAATCTAACATCATCAAACCCAACAGGTTGATTAGAGAATTCACATCATTTACCCATGAAATTTTTTTTTATTACAATTCAGGTATTTAGAAATTTGATAATCTTGGTATATACTTGGTATATCCTGACTATATGGTATTTTGTCTCAAAATTATTATGTATTACATCTGAAGCTCTTTGAATATGGTTAGTGGTTATATTTAAAAATATTTTTATCTAAAGTTTTTTTTAAACTGGTTTTATTTGGCCTTTACTTTGCACTTGTAATTAACTTCTAACAGGTCTTTCACTATTAAGAGTGTTATTTTTATAAGCTAATCATGGCATATTAAGTTTTGTCATCTGCAGATAAGTTTTTGCTTTGCTGATTTGCTGACCAAAATATCTCAACAAAAAGATGGACTATGTTGGACTTGCTAAAAAGAATGTGACTAGACTGAATAAAATTTCCAGAACTCCTATGCAGAAGCTGATGGGTTCATAGACTGCAACTGATGCAGAATCACATGGAACAGAAATTAACTACATAAGACTGAGTAAACAAAAGGAAACTCTGGGTTTTATACGGGAATATTACTGATGTTTTAACATTATTTTCTGGATATAAGAAATCATTTTTCTTTCTCCTAAAGTATCTAACTAATGGGTTTAGATACTGTAACTCTTGAATTAGAAGTTCTGTTGGTAAACTTAATAAAGTTGTGACTATCATAACCAGAGAAGTATCTGAAATTTGAGCTATGATTTTACAAAATAGAATAATATTAGCCTTTCCTGTTAGTCTCTCAAGAAACAGTTTGTGCCTAAATAGATAAATGCTGCTATATTTATATTAATACTCAGTCTGAGGTTTTACAAAATGTAGTTGCTGTTGAGGCATATGACAAGCAGTTACTGATGCTGCTTATACATAAACAAACACTTGTTATGGGGGGGAAGGTCCATCTATCCCAGCCAAATCTCCTCTAGGCTGCATTCTAACAAACTGGAGGAGGTATAGCTATGAGCCTATGACAAGAAAGAGAATGATATGCTTATGCAACAATGTATGGCCCCAATACCAGCTGGGGGACCAGAAACATTGTCTCCAAAATGGGTCTTTGGCTTATGGCACGATTTTTCAGCTTGACTTGTTTTGTAAGAAAAATGAGACAAGATTCCCTATACTCAAGCTTTCATGTCTCTCTATCAAACTTTAAATCCCTCTAACCAGGTTCTTTTCCAGGAAAAGCTGAAGGCAAAAGTGCTTCCTGAATCCTCACCAGAGGGTCCTCTCTTAGAAAGAATAGCCCGGATAACTGCTTTGGCTCCCCCCAGCCCGCGCCCCCACCCCCCGCCATATAGGGAGGGTGCAGTAGAAGCAGACAGGTCAGGTCGAAGAATGACAGCAGAGTCCCCCACAGAAAGGGCTGAGCCTGATTCTAGTCCGGCCAGCTTGAGAGAAACAGACGAGGGAAGGGAATCGGGAAGTAAGAGTACTTCATCAGGTATGGTCTTCCCCCTCACACACACCCGTCAGGGTACTGTTTTCAGTGAGGGTGCTGCAGGGGCTCGGGCAGGGCAATTTTCTCTGAGAAAAATTCCAGCCGAAGGAGTAACAATGTTAGTACATACTCTTTTTTCTACTTCCGACTCGTATAATTAAAAGAATCACAGTCCTCCTTATCGCAGTAACCCAAATAGGATGGCGGAGTTGTTCCTTGGCATTTTCTACAGATCCCACCTGAAAATCCATGTGCCTTACAGGCGACACTATTGCAAGAAGGAATAGTGACACGTAGTGGCATTCCTTTCCATATTCAACAAAAGGTGAATACCCTGGTAAGTCGAGACACTCATTTTCCGGGCTCTGAGAATGCACATCATCTAACTCACCGGAATGCAGCCGATTTCCACTCTAACTCACCCCCTGCCTATAGCCCCTAGTCCATATCCAGAGGTTTCTCACCCTAGCGAGACCCCTAACCAGCAGGAAGTAGCCAGAAAAGAAGCGGCGCCCAGTTTCCCAGGACAAAGAAACTTCCAATAAAAGGGGGGATTGGAAGAGGCTGCATGGGCCTGGCTCACTATTATTTACTGCCGTTGCTAACCGCCACATTGTCTCGTGGTTTTTCCCTCCCGTTCTACTTTCTACAAAAAGGTTTAAGATTAACCGATGTTCCTCCCTAGAGCGTGGAAAACAAGTGATAATGATCTAAGAATGAAAAACCAAACAAAGCATCCGTCTTGTAACAAGAGTAAGCAGGAAGTCGCCAGATAATCCCCAAAGATGTCACCAGATAACCTTTAAGAATACCAGTGGAAGGTTAACTCATCTAAGACATCACCACCTCAAAGAAAAACTACCACAAAAGATCCATAATCTTGTCCCTATAAAAGACACCAGCTGATCTCCAGTGGGGGAGACGGGTTTTTTGGAGGAATCTATTTCTCTGCGTCTCCTATATATCTATATATAATAAACATCTTGCTGCTCACCTCACCCCTGTCTCGGAATTGGCTATTGCGGCAGGCGGCTCCAATCTGCGTTATTGCGGTAACAAGACTGTAAGAGAATAAATTTCTGTTTGTTAAAGCCATCCATTTGTGGTATTTCTGTTACAGCAGCACTAGATAACTAAGGCCATCCTCAGTGAGATGGATCAACACAGTGACTGTAACAATGAGCTCAAATACAGCAACAATGGTGAGGATGGCGCAGGACTGGGTAACATTTTGTTCTGTTATATGTAATGTCACTATGAGTTGGAACCGACTGGAGGACACCTAACAACAGCATGAGGCAGAGGTCCAGCTTCACTCTTTTCCTGTGAATACCCAGTTATCCCAGCACCAACTGTTAAATTCTTCGTTCCTCATTGAATTCTGTTGGTACTCTTGTCAAAAAAAATTGGCCATAAATGCAAGGGTTATTTCTGATCTCAATCTATTTCATTGATCCATATTTCTATTCTTATGCCAGTACTATAGTGTCTTGATTACTGTAGTTTTATAGTAGACTTTGAATAGGGAAGTGTGTGAATCCCGAACTTTGTTCTATTTCAAGTTTGTTTAACTATTATGAATTCCTTGCATTTCCGTATTGATTTTAGAATCAGTTTGTTAATTTCTGCATTTTGGTAGGGATTATGTTAAATCTATAGATCTGTTTCACTTAATAAACACTATTTCTTTCTATTTATTTATATCTTCTTT
>NW_004443939.1:12355074-12367405 GCF_000243295.1 Trichechus manatus latirostris | reverse complement strand
GCCATTTGGTGCTTGGCTGAGTTCTTTATCTCTTCATTTGATGTTTTAGGGTTTCAGGATTGTTGTATTCTCTGTTCTGCTTAGTTTTTTGGATCTTTGCTGTGGAGGGACGGCGTGGTGCTTCTGCCTAGAGCGCCATTTTGCCGGAACTCTATTTATATCTTCTTTAATTTATTTTAATTCTCTTGTGAAGTTTTTAGTGTATAAGTCTTACATTTATTTTATTAAATTTACTCCTAAATTTTTATTCTTTTTTATGCTATTGTAAATGGAATTCTTTTCTTAACATATTTTTGAGTTGTTCATTGTTAGTGTATAGAAATACAATTTATTTTTTTTATACTTATCTTGTATCCTGCAACCTTTCTGAAGTCATTTAACAGATCTAATGCATTGTGTGTGTGTGTATTACTTAGGGTTTACTGTATACGAGATCATGTTGCCTATAAATAGATAGTTTTGCTTCTTCCTTTGCAGTCTGTATGTCTTTTATTTTTTGTTTGTTCTTTTCTAATTGTCCTAGCTAGGACCTCCAGTACAATGCTGAGTAGAAGACACGAGAGTGCACATCCTTGTTTTATTCCCAATCCTCTAAGAGAACACATCTAGCTTTCTCCATTAAGTATAATGTTAGCTGCTGATTTTCCTTAGATATCTTTTATGAGGGTGGTGAAGTTTCCTTTTATTCCTAGTTTATTGAGTGTCTTTTTATTATGAAAGAGTATAGAACTTTGTTAAATGCTTTATTTACATCAGTTGAGAAGATCATGTGGTTTTTGCCCTCTGTTCTATTAATGTGGTGTATTACACTGATTGATCATTATATGTTAAACCAACTTTGCATTCTTGGGATAAATCCCACATAGCAATGGTGTACAGTTCTTTTTGTATATTGCTGGATTTGGTTTGCTAATATTTTTTGAGGCCTTTTGCATCTATATTCATAATGAATGTTGGTCTATAGTTGTATTTTCTTATGATGTCTTTGTCTGGTGTAATACTGGCCTCGTAGAATAATTGGGAAATTGTTAATGTATGCTTTTTGTAGTGTTCTCAAATCACATGTGATTTTGCAATGCTCTTAAATCTTATATGACTCTGTATTGTTGCTTCTGTAGTGATCTAAGCCACAGATACATAAATTACTTATAATATGAACTTAGAAATATTTCTACATTCATGAGGCCCTCTAACATTAACTGTAAGTCATTAGAAACTTGTAAGTCATCAGAAAGTTATTTAGAAAACTTCTGAATTTAGAAGCATGTGAAGTATGTGAAGAATGTAAACAATCTTTAAGTTGACTTTCACCCAGCATTCTCTAATAACAGAAAACATAATATAGTTAATCTTTGTAAACTAGCCTTGAGACATAAGTCTAAACAATCTTCCTAATCTCTAACTTTGAAGAGAAGAAGCAATGTTTGCCTAATCTCTAACCCTGGAGAGAAGATGTTACACTGGCCCTTGTCATGTGATGCCAAGGTGAGAAATTCACATAAAAACCCTGAATTTCTGTTCACTCACTGACAAAAAGAAGAGGCAAAAGGATCTTTCTTTAGTCTCTTACTTTCTCTGAAGACTGAGAAACTTCTCAAACTCTGCCTACTGCTGCTGGCCTTAGATCCTAGATACAAGGGACATCCACCAAGTTCGAACCTTGGTCAAACCTTCCTCCTAAGCCCTCTTGTTAAAGGTAAATGCTTGAAGTCTAAAGATTTGGACTCTAACCATTGAACAAACGTTGTAATAGTAATTGTTCATTCTGATTCTCCAGTTCTAAATACATGTCTTGAGATCTTACTTGCATGCCTTGTCATGACTACCTTGCAATAAACTAAAGAAGTTTATGCATGTCAAAACTGAGTGTCTCTCTGTTGATTTCTAACATTAAAATCCTACAGGATAGAAGTGTTCTCTTCTATATCTTTGAATAATATGAAAGATTCATGTTGATTACTCTTTAAACATTTGGTAAAATTCATCAAGAATCCATTGAACTTGGGCTTTTCTTTGCAGTTTTTTGACTGGCAATAAAATTTGTGTATTCAGATATCATATTTCTCCCTGAGTCAGTTTAGGTAACTTATGTCTTTCTGGGAATTTGTCCATTTCATCTTGGTTATCTAATTTCTCAGCAAATAATTTGTTTGATAATATCTCCTTAAAATGCTTTTTATTTCTGTGAGTATCATATTTTTATGCAAATAATGCATGCCTTCTATGTTTGTTTGCCTACTGTGCCCTCCCTCCTTGAAGTATTTTCATAAGCATTGTTAGGCTAATTTTTTTTACATGTTGGTGTAAAAAAATTAGCATAGCATATTTACTAAAATACCTGATGGGGGAGGGTGCAGCTGGCAAACAAAGGTAGAAGGCACATGTTATTTGCATAAAAATACAGTAGCGATGTCTTTTTTTGCATTCCTGATTTTAGTAGATTGAGTCTTCTCTCTTCTTGGTCAGTCTATCTAAAGATTTATCACTTTTGATGATTTTTTTCCAAGAACCAGTTTTTGGTTTCATTGATATTCTCTGTTTTTCTATGCTCTAGTCCATTCTAGTCTTTATTATTGCCTTTCTTCTGCTTGTTTGGGGTTTTGTTTGCCCTTCTTTTTCTAGTCTCTTATGGTTGAAAGTTAGGTTATTAATTTGAGATCTTTCGTCTTTTTAATAGATACTTATAGCTACAAATTTCCCTCCAGATATTGCTTTAGCTGCATTCCATAAGATTTGTTATGTTTTTGTTTTCATTCACCTCCAATTATTTTCTAATTTACTTTTATTATTTCTTCTTTGATTGAGTGGTTATTTAGGAGTGTTTTAATTTCCACGTATGTGTGAATTTCCTAAATATCCTTCTGTTATTGATTTTTAATTTCATTCCATTGTGAGCAGTTAGCTTACTTAATATGATTTCAATCCTTTCAAATTTATCAAGACTTATTTTATGTGCTAATATATGGTGTATGCTAGAGACTGTTCCATGTTCACTTGTGAAGAACGTGTATTCTAATGTTGTTGAATGAAGTGTTCTATAGATGTCTGTTAGGTCTACTTGATTTATAGTGTTAGGTCTAGTTTTTTGTCAATCTTCTGCCTAGTTGTTCTACCTTATTGAAAGTGGAGTATTGTAGTCTCCATTATTGTTGAGTTGTCTATTTCTCCATTCAATTCTGTCAGGTTTCACTACATGTATTTTGAGCCTCAAGGTCGGCCAGAGATGAGAGCTTTAGGACATTCTCAGGTCTTTTCTAGGCCTGTGTACAGCCTTGTACATGTGTGTGGCCTTCTAGATTCTCAGGAATATTTGAAGCTTTTCAAAGTCCCCTATGGATACCCCATTCTCCAGCTTTTTCTTTTAAGATTTTTAGTCAGCTCCTTGTTAGCTCTAACTGGTAACATTGCCTCAGGCAGCTGTGATGCTAAACAATTGTCACTAATTTTATTCAACAAATGCCTTGCAGATAACACTATTCTCCTAGAGTCAGTCAAATAAAGATAAGTCCTAAGCATGGAGCTTTTCCATGAACTTCCAGATAGGTCAAATGGATCCAAACTCATTCTGTCCCCTCCAGGGTCCACTAGGCTATTACTTTCACAGCTACCATAGTTGCAGGGCTGTTGATTTTCAAAGCTGCCACAGAGCTGGGGAGAGGAAGATAGGATTAGGGCAAATTACAACACACAAATCTCACTATTCTCCTTGAGGTTCAGCCATTTTTCTTGAATAAACACTCCTCAAATTTTTTTAAGCCTTTAATTAGTTTCCAAAGTTCTGAAAGAGTTGATTTTAACAGTTTTTGCCAGTGCTGTTAGTATAGAGGAGCAGATAGTTGAAGGGTCTTACTTTGTCATTTTAAATTAGACAGTGCAGATATTTTTGTGTATCTTTAAAATTCTTTCTGTTAGTTTTGTGAGCACCTTGAAGGTAGGAACTATGTATTTATTGGAGGCTACAGGGTATAAGAAAAAAATCACAGGGGAGAAAAGCACTAGATTAAAGTCAGACCGAATTGGGATCAAAACCCAGCTCTGCCACTTACTAGCTGTTTGACTTTGGACAAATAATGTATCTCCCCTGAGCCTCAGTTTTCTTATCAGTAAAGAAGGAAAATCCTTCCCTTGTAGGCTGCAGTGAAGATAACAGATAAAATATGCAAAGTATCTTGAATATTGCTTGGCACATAATAGCTATTTATGTTTAAATGATTATTACTATGATTGCTATTTTTTTATTTTACTCTGTAAATCTGAAGTGTCACAGTACTGAGTAACTACTAATGGGAAAGAAATGACTTCTCTCTGGCAATTTTCGTACCGGATCTTGGACTGCATTCTTTAAAGTCTCTATTATTTGCCCTTCTACCCTGTAATTGAAGGAGCCTTGGTGGCACAAACAGTTAGGTTCTCAGCTGCTAACTGAAAGGTTGGCGGTTTGAACCCGTTCAGCAGCTCTGCAGGAGAAAGACCTGGTGATATGCTTCCAAAATCTCCCAGATTTTCCCATCACTCTTAACAGAAGCTCATTCCTATATGATCTGCTTCCATAATGATTACAGCCTAGAAAACAAAACCCTATGGGGGCATTTCTACTCTGTCACATGGTGCCACTGTGAGTCAAAATTGACTCAATGGCACTTAACAACAGCAACCCTATAATTAGGAATCCAAGACCAGGTTACTCTCATCACTAGATTTTACCTGCAGTGCCTTTAAATTTAGATGACTTCATCTCTTTTTGAGGTTCCCAAAATTTGCTAGAGTTCTTGGCCTGCCAAGGAGCATGTCTTTATCACTGGACTGGTGAGACTGGAATACTCTAAGCCAGGTACCAGGCCATTTTCTTGGGATGGCTATGCACACAAAGATGTCACTTTGAGGACTAAGGCGCGCCAGACCCGAGCCCTGGTGTTTTCAGTTGCCTCATATGCATGCGAAAGCCGGACAATGAATAAGAAAGACTGAAGAATAATTGATGCCTTTGAACTATGGTGTTGGTGAAGAATATTGAACATATCATAGACTGCTAAAAGAACGAACAAATCTGTCTTGGAAGAAGTACAGCCAGAATGCTCATTAGAAGCAAGGATGGCGAGACTTGGTCTCACATACTTTGGATAGGAGGGACCAGGCTCTGGAGAAGGACATCACTCTTGGTAAAGTAGAGGGTCAGCAAAAAAGAGGAGGACTCTCAACAAGATGGATTGACACAGTGGCTGCAACAATGGGCTCAAGCGTAACAACAATCATGGGGATGGCGCAGGACCAGGCAGTGTTTTGTTCTGTTGTAGATAGGGTTGCTATGAGTCAGAACTGACCCAATGGCACCTAATAACAACAAACATGCACACATTGTCTCCACATATAAAATTGGTCTTTGTTCTGTATCAGTGGGCTTACCATAGATGGTTAAATACGATTTATTCTCAAATACAGTACTCTAGGTATGGCCTTGGTTACATCACTAATTTATTCAATTATATGCTGGTAAAAAAAGAGGACACGTTCTTATTGAATACATACGAACTATATTGCCATGAAAAGTAAGACGATTCAGTAAAAGGGTTTGTTTCTGAATTCTGAGGAGTCAGTGAAAATCAAATACTATTTAAAAACATTTCATTTCAGTTTATAAAATCACAGTCTACTACATGAGTTAAAAATAGCTTAAGAAGAAAGAGAAAGGACTTCCTCATACAGCCATAAAAAAATAAAATATTAAAGGTAATATCAACAATAATTTAAACAAACCCCAATTAAATTTCCTTCATCAGTTCAATCTGTCTTATGTTGTTTTCTTTTTTATTGTGCAAATACATATGTAACAAATTGTTTGCCATTTTAACATTCTTTCTTTGTACAATTCAGTGACATCAGTTATGTTTATCATGTTACTCCACCATTACCATTATCTATTTCCAAATTTTCCCATCACCCATAATAGAAGCTTGGTCCTATGTTATTGATCTGGATCTTGCATCAGCAGTCTGCTTTTGGAAGTATGTAGACTTCCAGAGAAAGAGTACTGAAAGTCCTAATTCAGTCCATTGGTACAGCCTGAAAATTGTCTATGTGAGGTCAGCCTGGAGGCCTATGCCCAAGAGTTTATTTTTTGCAAGAGCAATAGTTCAGACCTGGTACAGACCTTTCTGTAGGGTTCTGAGTCTGTCCATTTATGTGGAAAGCACAAACAGTAGCCTAAAGCTTATAGCAAGATCTTTAAGCAAGCAGCAGGAGGAAGCAAAAACCTGTTCGAGAATGAGACTGTGGCTGTGGTTATTTTAATCTAGTGACCAATAATATCAGAATGAAAGGAGAGTAAAAACTTCCATTGACGTATAGTGCATTACTATTTCCTAAGATGCTGATCAATGTTTCCCTTGAGGGTAAAAAACATATTATGGATTATGAAAGCGCTGAAAGATCTCCAGGGCCTTCCCATAAAGAGTACACTTTGTGAACTATCCCTATGAATAGCATGTTTCTTATATAACTTTAACCTTGGAAAGGAAGAGTATCTTTTCTGATTTGACAACTCTTCCCAGGCAGCTCTTACAATAGTGTTAATCTAATTAAGAAATATGTAGCATATCAAACAAACCAAATTATTTCTAACATCCTTCTTTTTATAAGGTGCAATAACAAACTTTTTCAAATTCTCAGGGTCTTTGTTGGGAAATTTCAAAGATAATTTTAGGTGTAAAAAATATCCTGAAATTTTTCTTTTATTTTTTCTTAATTTCATATCCAGTCTTAAAAAGGAAAAAAATTAATGAGTTATAGGGAGGGATGATAGTTTGATGATGATTGAATAATGGATTCCTGAGAAATAACACCTGGTCACCCATTTAGATAGGTTTCTGAGTGGTACAGTTTGTACTCAAGTACTCATCTAAAGGTGGGTGGTTTGAACCTACCCAGTGGCACTGCAGAAGAAAAGCCTGGCAATCTGCTTTCATAAAGATTACAGCCAAGAAAATCCTATGGAGCAGTTCTACTCTGTAACACACAGGATCTCCATGAGTTGGAATTGATTGGACAGCAACAGATTTGTGTGTTTTTTTTTGGGGGGGGCCCATTTAGTCAAATTGACAATAAAATATTTCAAATAGACTATAATTGCACACTAAGGCAACTTAGCTCTTTCACAAGTGAGAGAATTTTGTTCCTTAAAACAACAACAACAACAAAAAGACATGATAAAGTCAACCAAGAGTAGAGCTTATTCTGGTAAGAAATGGAATTTCTGCTATTTGGCTATATTACATGGAAAGCAAGGCTCTAAAACCATTTTATTATTTTATCAGAGAGACAGACAAATTTGTATTTGCATTAACGTAATATTTGGCAATGAAAGTTACATGAATTCATTTTTTTTCTTAATTTAACTTTGTGGATATGCCCATTAATGCTGTGTGAACTTTGCCAACATTTAACACATTTCATAGTTCCTTTTCAGATTTAAGTATTATAAATCAAAGGAAAAAAATTCACCTCTCTCAAGCCTTCTACATTTTTCTACGCCCTCAACTTTTCTCCTTCACTATGCTTGTTCATATTTTGGAACGCACTAAGCCTTTACTTTAGACAAAAATACTCTCCTTTTTTCTTAAAAAACAAAAGCAGATATTCAGTTGTATTTCTCTGCCATTATTGCTGCTAAGATAGCTTCAACCACTCATATTAATTACAACTTTTAAATAAAGTAACAACTTCTGTTTGTTGTCGTGGAAGATCCATAATTCTGTTTAAATTTAAAAACCAAGAGTTTTATTTCTGCAAAAAAAGAAAAAGTGTTTCATGAAACAGGAAAACCCAGAGTTGAGAGAATCTTGACAAAGTGCTTCAAGGAGCTACAGTGTTACAGAGGTTAATAAATGAAAAAAACGGAAGAAAGGGAGGATACAGCTGGAGTATTTCTGACTGGTTAACATTTGCGAAGTTGCAGGTCACAGGGTCTCCTTTGCGAGGGTGGCTTCAGGTGACAGGATTTGGCTGGCCGTGAGTTTCCTGAAAAGTTTTTAAAATATAGATATTCTTAAGTACAGTATATTGTAAAGGGGGTCATAAAAACTTTTTTCTAGGGGGCTCTAGGGGTATCTTCTGAGTATCAGCTTAGCCACTAAGGACACATGTTTAACATTATGTCTAACATCTGTACAAGCTGAATAATCTTCTCTCAACATTGACTATTTCTGACCACAAGTTCACCTCCTTAGAACTTTTAGACGAGTAGGCAAAATTGCATTTTCTGTGGACCTGCTTGTATCTAGGTCAAAGGTACAGTGGAAAATTTTTTTTATAGAAGTGACAGATCTACATGGGGTCTCTTAAAACAAAATGGAGTGAATTTGGTTCATAATTTAGTTAGAGGCCTTAGTTCTGTCAAATGCCTTAAATTTTGATAGTCTATCAGTTTCACAGAGAAAACTGGAAGGTAAATGATTGACTGTGGTCTATCATTCATGAGACTTTTAGCAAATCAGCAAATCTCATCAATACACATAATACATTGTCTTACAGCCAGTACTCATAATTCAGTGTTTTACAGCCTCATACATTTATTTTCATCCCTTTTACACTTTTTAAAGAAGCAAAAATAGCCATGCTCATTAACATAACCCAATGATATATCTACTCTATAGCATATAAGGCAGGCCTGGTGGCATAGTGGTTAAAGTGCCCAGCTACTAACCAAATGATCAGTGGTTTAAACCCACCAGCTGCACCTTGGGAGAAAAATGTGGCAGTCTGTTTCCCTAAAGACTTACAGCCTTAGAAACCCTACAGGGCAGTTCTACTCTGTCCTACAGGGTCACTGCAAGTAGGAATCAACTTGACTGTGGTGGGTTTGGTTTTGGTAGAAAATATAAAAATAAAATGCAGAAGTTTATAAACTTATAATAGTGTTCAATAATTAACATTTTAGTATTTCATCTTATTTATAAATTAGCCAGCTATTCAAAAATCAACTCAATTTAACATTAATTCAAGTATTTAAGTTACCTAAGAATCTTAGATATTATGTTTAAGCTGACAGCACAAAACATTGGTATAAAAATATTTATTAGAGTTATGATTCAATTAACTTGAACACAAATTTACAGTTATCTTTACAAATTTATTAAACATTATATAGGAGTAATGTTAACTTATTTGATCAGGAAATCAATAACAGAAATTTAAGAAGTTCAGCTTAACTGCCCTTTTCATGAGGAAACAAACTCAAATCTTATTTTTTGTAAAAAAAATGCATGCTTACTTTATATTTCATACTGATAAATTCAAGGAAAAGACAAGCTATTAATTTTTTAAACTGACATTATTGAACTTGACTAATTTGTCCAAATATTTATCATAATCACATAAACTTAGATTCTTACACAAAAATACTTCTGAGTTAGCAAGTTCTGTAGGAAGAGTTTTTTGTTTTTCTCTAAGCGTCTGTTGTGGTTGTTAGGCGCCGTTGGGTCATTTTTGACTCAGCGACGCTATGTACAACAGAAGGAAACACTGCTGGGTCCTGTGCCATCCTCACAATCATTTCTATATTTGAGTCCCTTGTTGCAGCCACTGTGTCAATCCATTTGTTGAGGATCTTTCTCTTTTTAAACGACCCTCTACTTTAGCAAGCATGACGTCTATCATGGATTGAATTCTGTCCCCCTAAAATGTGTGTCAACTTGGCTAGGCTGTGATTCCCAATATTGTGTGATTGTCCACCATTGGGTCATCTAATGTGATTTTCCTATGTGTTGTAAATCCTTCCTCTATGATGTTATTGAGGTGGGATTAGCAGCAGTTATGTTAATGAGGTAGGACTCAATCTACAAGGTTAGGTTGTGCCTTGAGCCAATATTTTTTGAGATATAAAAGAGAGAAGCAAGCAGAGAGACAGGGGAACCTCACACCACCAAGAAACAATAGCCAGGAGAATAGTGATTTCTTTGGACCCGGGGGCCTCTGAGCTGAGAAGTTCCTAGTCCAGGGGAAGACTGATGACAAGGACTTTCCTTCAGAGCTGACAGAGAGAGAAAATCTTCCCCTGGAGCTAGCACCCTGAATTTGGATTTCTAGCCTCCTAAACTGTGAGAGAATAAATTTCTGTTTGTTAAAGCCATCCACTTGTAGTACTTCTGTAACTAAGACAATGTCCTTCTCCAGGGACTGGTCCCTCCTGATTGCATGTCCAAAGTATGTGAGACAAAGACTCACCAAGTTTTCTTCCAAGGAGTACTCTGGTTCCACTTCTTCCAAGACAGATTAGTTCATTTTTCTGGCAGTCCATGGTATACTCAGTATTATTCACCAACACCATAATTCAAATGCATCGGTTCTTCCGTCTTCCTTATTCATTGTCCAGCTTTTGCATGCATATGAGGTGATTGAAAATGCCATCACTTCGGTCAGGCGCACCTTAGTCCTAAAAGTGATATCTTTGCTTTTAAACACTTTAAACAGTTTTTTTTTGCAGAGATTTGCCAAATGCAGTGGGTTGTTTGATTTCTTGACTGTTGCTTCCCTGGGCATTGATTGTGGATCCAAGTAAAATGAAATCCCTGACAACTTCAATCTTCCTTCCGTTTATCATGATGCTGCTTATTGGTCCAGTTGTGAGAATTTTGTTTTCTTTAGGTTGAGGTGTAATCCATACCAAAGGCTGTAGTCTTTGATCTGCATCAGTAAGCGCTTCAATTCCTCTTCACCTTAAGCATCAAGACTGTGTCATCTGCATATCACAGATTAATTAATGAGTCTTCCACCAATCCTAATACAGCATTCTTCTTCATATAATCCAATTTCTCAGATTATTTGCTCAGCATACAGATTTAATAAATATGGTGAAAGGATACAACCCTGACATACATCCTTTCTGATTTTAAACAATGCAATATCCCCTCGTTCTGTTGGAAAGACTGCCTCTTGGTCTGTGTACAGGTTCCTCATGAGCACAATTAACTGTTCTGGAATTCCCATACTTCCCAATGTTATCCATAATTTGTTATGATCCACATGGTTCAATGCCTTTGCATAGTCAATAAAACACAGATAAACATCTTTCTGGTATTCTCTGCTTTCAGCAAAGATCCACCTGACATCTTTAAGGGTCTAAAACCAAAAAAACCAAACCCATTGCCATCACGTTGACTCTGACTCAGTGACAGAGTAGCACTGCCCCGTGGGATTTTCAAGGAGCAGGTGGTGGATTTGAACTGCCGACCTTTTGTTTAACAGCCGAGCTGTTAACCACTGCGTCACCTGGGTTCCCCTTAAGGGTCTAGCACATTTAAAATAATTAAATTTTTGGTTCCTCTATTTTTGTAAAATTGGTAAATATTCTATTTTTATAAGCACTTACTTGTCTTTACAAGCTGATCAGAGCAAAGCTTCCTAATTGAGGAGACATAATAATCTAATGTATTAACACTTTTCAGGGTTAGGAAAACAAACTCACACAATGAGAAGTAAAGACTTTTCTGATTACAGGCACACAGAAAAATAGAAAATTTTTAGCTTATGTTGTATAACTTCAATCACAGGTCAAAAGTAAATATAAAAATACAAAAACTTGTGGGCCCAGATCTCAAACAACAATTTTTCTTCCTAGTGGGCATGAAATTCTTAATTGATTTGTCCTCATAAATAGACACATACAAAATTACTAACTAACTGGATTCTCTGTTTTCACTTACCCAGCAGAGAATAGACCTCTGTGATCCTTTCAACAGCAATCACCAAATGGTCAGATCATAAAGCCAAAGCTACAATTATGACTGCCATCAATAAGGGATAAATTACCAGCCATGAGAGAATGGGAAGTGGGTAGAGGGTTAGGAAGGGGGAAAAAAACGAACCGAGAAAGTCAGCAACGTTAATTCTATTATCATTTGGGATTGATGCTGGGAGTCAAGAAGAAACAAGTCTGGGCTTAAAAGGCTATGTGTAAAATTGACTCTGGCAACACAATTTGTCTCTATGAGGTGAGTCCTCTTGGGCATCTCGGCAGATCACCTCCAAAACTGTTAAAGTATAATTCTCAAAAGATTAAAAAACATGATTACATACAAATATAAAGCAAACATATGTCAAAGATTTTAATGCATTAATTAATGAAAGAGATTCTAAAGATATTAAAACTAGGCCAAAAATGTTTTAGGATGTAGGTGTATGTAGGAAATTTATAAAAGAATGTTAGAGTAAGACAGCTAGCTTAGATACAAAACTGGTTAATGTCTTACTGTTGTTAGGTGCTGTCGAGTCGATTCTGACTCATAGCAACCCCATGTGACAGAGTAGAACTGCCCCATAGGGTTTACTTTTTTTTTTT
>NW_004443939.1:12311612-12353926 GCF_000243295.1 Trichechus manatus latirostris | reverse complement strand
TGTTTATCCATTCACCTGTTGATGGGCATCTAGGTTGTTTCCATCGTCTTGCTATTGTGAACAATGCTGCCATGAACATAGGTGTGCATATGTCTATTTGAGTGATGACTCTTATTTCTCTAGTATATATTCCTAGGAGTGGGATTGATAGGATAATATTCATACTCCTACAAGGAAGACCAGTTAATATGACTATTATTAAAATTTACCCACGAACCACTAATGTCAAAGATAAAGAAACTGAAGATTTTTACTAACTTCTGCGGTCTGAAATTGTTCAAACATGTAATCAAGATGCATTGATGATTACTGGTGATTGGAATGAGAAAGTTAGAAACAAAGAAGAAGGACTGCTAGTTGGAAAATATAGCCTTTGTGATAGGAATGATGTCAGAGATCACATAGTAGAATTTTGCAAGACCAACGACTTACTCATGGCAAATACCTTTTTTTAAAATAAACAGTGACTATACACTCGGACCTTCCAGATGGAATACACAGAAATCAAATTGACTACATTTGTGGAAAGAGACGATGGAGAAGCTCAATATCATCAGTTAGAACAAGGCCAGGGGCTGACTGTGCAACAGACCATTAATTGCTCATATGCAAGTTCAAATTGAAGCTGAAGAAAATTAAAACAAGTCCACAAGAGTCAAAGTACAACCTTCAGTATAATCCACCTGAATTTAGAGATCATCACAAGAATAGATTTGACTCATTGAACACTAACGACCAAAGACCAGCCGAGTTGTGGAATGACATCAAGGACATCATATAAGAAGAAAGCAAAAGGTCATAAAAAAGACAGGAAAAAAAGAAAAGACCAAAATGGATGTCAGAAGACACTCTGAAACTTGCTCTTGAATGTAGAGTAGCTAAAGTGAATGGAAGAAACGATAAAGTGAAACAGCTGAACAGAAGATTTCAAAGGGCAGCTCAAGGAGACAAAGTAAAGTATTATAAAGAAATGTGCAAAGACCTTGAGTTAGAAAACCAAAAGGGAAGAACACACTCAGCATTTCTCAAACTGAAAGATCTGAAGAAAAAATTCAAGCCTCAAGTTACTATATTGAAGGATTCTACGGGCAAAATATTGAAGCATCAAAAGAAGATGGCAGGAATATACAGAGTTACTGTACCAAAAAGAATTGGTTGGCATCCAGCCATTTCAGGAGGTAGCATATGATCAAGAACTGACGGTATTGAAGGAAGAAGTCCAAGCTGCCTTGAAGTAATTGGCAAAAACAAGGCTCCGGGAATTGATGGAATACCAATTGAGGTGTTCTAACAAACAGATGCAATGCTGGAAGTACTCATCTATGCCAAGAAATTTAGAAGACAGCTACCTGGCCAACTGACTGCAAGAGATCCACATTTGTGCCCATTCCAAAGAAAAGTGATCCAACAGAATGAGGAAATTATTGAACGATTCATTAATCTCACATGCAAGTAAAATTTTGCTGAAGATCATTCAAAAGCTGTTGCAGCAGTATATCAACAGGGAACTGCCAGAAATTCCAGCCAGATTCAGAAGAGGTCATGGAATAAGGGATACCATTGCTGATGTCAGATGGATCTTGACTGAAAGCAGAGAATACCAGGAAGATGTTTACCTGTGTTTTATTGACTATGCTAAGGCATTTGACTGTGTGTATCATAACAAATTATGGATAATATTGTGAAGAATGGGAATTCTAGAACCTTAATTGTGCTCATGAGGAGTCCTGTACACAGACCAAGAGACAGTCATTGGAACTGAACAAGTGAATACCACATGGTTTAAAATCAGGAAAAGTGTGTGTCAGGGTTGTGTTTTTGTCATATTTATTCAATCTGTACACTGAGCAAGTAATATGAGAAGGTGGAATATATGAAGAAGAACGAGGTATGAGGATAGGAAGAAGACTCTTTAACAATCTGTGATATACAGATGACATAACTTTGCTTGCTGAAAGCAAAGAGAACTTGAAGCACTTACTGATGAAGATCAAAGACTATAGCCTTCAGTATGGATTACACCTCAAAATAAAGAAAACAAAAATCCTCACAACTGGACCAATAAGCAACATCCTGATAAATGGAGAAAATACTGAAGTTGTCAAGGATTTCATTTTACTTGGATCCACAATCAATTGTCACGGAAGCAACAGTCAAGAAATCAAACGGTGTATTGCATTAGGCAGATCTGCTGCAAAAGGCTTCTCTAAAAGTGTTAAAAAGCAAAAGATGTCACTTTTAGGACTAAGATGCGCCTGACCTAAGCCAGGTATTTTCAATCACCTTGTATGCATGCGAAAGTTGGACAATGAATAAGGAAGATCCAAGAAGAACTGATGCCTTTGAATTGTGGTGTTGGTGAAGAATATTGAATATAATATGGACTGCCAGAAGAACAAACAAATCTGTATTGGAAGAAGTACAGCCAGAATGCTCTTTGGAGTGAGAATGGCAAGACCTGGTCTCATATAGTTCGAACATGTTATCAGTAGGGACGAATCCCTGGAGAAGTATATCATGTTTGGTAAAGTAGAGGGGCAGCAAAAAAGGGGAAGACCCTCAACGAGATGAATTGACATAGTGGCTGCAACAATGGGCTCAAACATAGCAGCAATTGTGAGGATGGCAGTGTTCCGTTTTGTTGTAGGTAGGGTCTTTATGAGTCTGAACTGACTCAGTGGAACCTAACAACAACAACAACAACAAATAGTAATATATTACTCTCTCCATTTTTTTAAAAAGGTGAAGTTTTACAGCATGATGGCAAAGTAATCTGGAATGTGGTTTTGAATATTGTATGCAATGAAAAAGATAAAGATGATTGAGTGCAAAATTAATAAGACAGAAAGCCATACACAATGTGGCTCACACCTTGGATGTCACATGAGCAGCAGCCTCTGAGCTTAAATAACAAGCAAATTAAAAGGGTAAACATTTCTTTAATCCATTGTGCTGTCTTCATATTTTCTGAAGTTGTATAGTATGTGTCTTAGTCGTCTAGTGCTGCTATAACAGAAATACCACAAGTGGATGGTTTGAACAAAGAGAAGTTTATTTCCTTACAGTAAAGTAGGCTAAAAGTCCTAATTCAGGGTGTCAGCTCCAGGGGAAGGCTTTCTCTCTCTCTTGGCCTTCTCATCAGTGTTCACTGGGACTAGGAGCTTCTCGGCGCAGGGACCCCAGTCCAGAGGACACGCTCTGCTCCCGGCACTGCTTTCTTGATGGTATGAGGTCCCCCTGTCTCTCTGCTCACTTCTGTCTTTTATATCTCAAGACATTGCCTCAGGATCCAATCCAATCTTGTAGACTGTGTCCTGCCTTACTAACACAACTGCCGCCCATCCTCCCTCATTAACATCATAGAGGCAGGATTTACAACATATAGGACAATCACACAATACCAGGAATCATGGCCCAGCCAAACTGACACATACATTTTTTGGGGGACATAATTCAGTCCATGACAGTATGTTTTCCTCTTCAATAATAAATAATTTTCTATGAGATAACTTCATTCTGGCCATCAGAGTTGATTTCCCACAGAGGAAGTCAAAAAAACAAAACAGGCTGGTGGTATTTGAGAGACAGTGTCAGGTAATGGACAGAGTTCAGGGTAGAAATGTAACGATGTGGATACTATTTCCACTGGGTCTCTTTGGGCAAATCATGTAATTTCTCTTTAGCTTAGTTTCCTCTTTCATCTGAGGAATAAAATACTTTCCTACCTACTTCACAGCATTTTTAAAGGCTCAAGTAAGAAAGTTCACGTGATAACACCAGGTGAACTGTAAAACCCCATGTAAGTTCTAATTTTCTACATAAATATAAGTAATTGCAAATGCGATGACACCAAAATGTTCCCTGAGCAAAACATATCTTTCAAATAGCCTGATTACGATTTATCAGTATTATTTTCAGTCTTGTATCATTTCCAAAACTTTGGAAAAGTAACTATTAACTTCCTAGAATACCAGTAGGAGTTCCCGTAACACATTAGTAAATGCGTCTGTTGATTGCCTGTTTGGAAGCTATCTCAACTAAAGATGTGCGTTGGTTCCTTTGTAGCAGTCTCTACTTCAGCGGATTGAATCATGTCAGCATCAAGTGTCTCTCTGGCCAGCCTACATGGAGACATTCAGCAGCAGAAAAGCAACAAGGTCATGCTTTGTGTATAGTATACTTGTTGCTTTGTTCACAATTGGACGATGAAATAAGATAGGCATTTTCCTGCCCAGGCTCAACTACTCCTTTCTAAATGCCCACCATGATTAACTCAGGTGGCTTAATATACACAGTCTTTACAATCTGACCTGAGTTCAAGTTCCAGCTTTATCAATTCAGTAACCATGTTTACCTTTGTCTGTAAAATGAGGGTACTATTCCGGTTTACCTTCAAAATGTATTCAAAATCTGATTGTTCTGAAGGAAGAGACCACTTAGAGGATCAATGGAAGGTTATTATGGTTTAGGCCTGGAAGAAACATATCTCACATCTAACCCAACATTCCGTTGGCAAGATTCAGTTACATACACGGCCCCTTCTAGATGGTGGGGGAGCAGGGTGGTTGGAAGATGTACTCCCTGTCTGAACAGCAGCTTCTCAACATTTAACAATATCTCTACATTCTGGAAGGGGAACATGAACCATTGGTAGATTGCTAGTTTGCTCTGCCACATATCACTAAATAGTAAACTCCATAGCATTAAGAATTTTCTCTGTTTTGTTCCCTGGTCTCTTCAGAACCTAAAACTATGCCTTATACATAATATACATTCAGAAAATATTTTTATAATAAATGAGATTTTAATAGTTTTGTGATAAATAATTAAGATATTGCCTGTAAGCAGCGACACAGTGCTTGGCACATAGAAAACACTCCATAAGTGCTAACTGTGTATTAGACCATCCTGTATTTCCAGTGACCTGCACTGCATGGGATTTCCCACAGATAGAACACAGACATTGCTGTGCTCGCTTGTATCTCTTTCCTTCCCACTGTCTGGGAGCTTCTTCTGGTACATGACAGCACAGATCAATAGAACATATTGCCATAAGGAAGGATTGTGGAGCATAATATTGTAAATAAAACATCCTTACAGGTGATCTGTTACAGTTCAAGAAATAAACTATTTAGCTTCCTAATTCTCTTGTTCTGTATGCTATATCAATCAGAATCACCCCAGGCTAAACTGTTAGAGATCCCTCAAATGTGGCTGGAGCCCATTAACCTCGGTTAAAGGAAAATGTCATTAATTCTGTTAAACAGAAATCAAATGAGTTTATCAACTGTAAGACCGTTGCAAACTCTGTTCTTACTATTTACACAGAAAAGAACTTACTGCAATTGAGAACCATGTCTATTTGTTATACTTGAGTATTAGGTATAAACACAAAAAGCTCTGAGATTTGCCAGAGAAATATAGTCATAATTTGTATATAATAAGATAAACAGACCCTGAATATTTATTTCTCAAACATTTCCATGTACATTATCTTCCAAGGAGTGAGTAACGTGTACCAATCAATCTGTGTCTACCTTGGTCGATGGGGGGATATAGAGCTACTAAAGACAACTAGTCAGGTGTGAATGCTTGAATTCCAGATTAATAGGTTGGGGAGGGAGGATTCTCATTTCCTTTCTTTAGGTTCTTATTGTCGTTTCAAGCCCTCTCTATCAGTATGGTTTAATCAGGAGATAGAAACCACACAATAATTTAAATGGGAATTTTAATATAAATAATTATTAGCTGTCATATGAGCGTAACAACAATAAAGCTTGACTACCACCCATCTGTCAGTTTGTTGTACTACGGTGGCTTGCATGTTGCTATGATGCTGGCAGCTATGCCACTGGTTTCAAATACCAGCGGAATCACCCATGGTGCACAGGTTTCAACAAAGCTTCCAGACTAACACAGACTAGAAAGAAAGGCCTGGTGATCTACTTCTGAAAATGAACGAATGAAAACCGTATGGATCACGGCAGAATATTGTTTGATATAGTGCTGAAAGATGAGCCCCCTAGGTTGGAAGGGATTCAAAATACACAGCGGCCACAACAATGGACTCAAGCATACAGTCTCAGTTATCTAGTGCTACTATAACAGAAATACCATGAGTGAGTGGCTTTAACAAACAGAAATTTATTCTCTCACAGTTTAGGAGGCTAGTAGTCCAAATTCAAGGTGCCAGCTCCAGGGGAAGGCTTTCTCTCCCTGTCGGCTCTGGGGAAAGTTCCTTGTCATCAATCTTCCCCTGGCCTAGGAGCTTCTTAGAGCACGGACCCCAGGTCCAAAGCATGCACTCTACCTCTGGCTTTTCTTGCTTGGTGGTAATGAGGTCCTTCTCTCTGCTCAATTCTCTCTTTTATATCTCAAAAGATATTGGCTCAAGATACAATCTAATCCTGTAGATTGTGTCCTGCCTCATTAACGTAACTAACTAACCGCCTCTAATCCTGCTTCATTAACATTGCAGAGGTTAGGATTTCCAACACATAGGAAAATTACATCAGATCACAAAATGGAGGACAACCACCCAATACTGGGTATTTTGGCCTAGCCAAATTGACCCATATTTTGGGGAGACAGAATTCAATCCATAACACATACCAATGCTCCTGAAGATGGCACAGCACAAGGCAATGTTTCTTTCTGTTATACCTGGGGTTGCCCTGAGTTGGAGCCAACTCGAGAGTAACTAACAACAACGTAAAGCTTGAAAGAGAACTCGCACGATTATCCTAGAGCTGAGGGAGCATACCCAAGGAAGGACACATTTAGAAGGGTGGTTCACATCTCACTGAAGTAGGTGATGGGTGGTGGACAAATTCACAGGGTTGCACAGTTCACAGTCTCCAGGCAAGCGGAAACAACCCAGTGGGTGCAAGCAGACTGAGGTTGGAAGCAGATAGACAGTGGAGCGAGTGTACGGAGGGAAATGCAGCACCACCATGGGCTCGAGGCCTGAAGCACGTGATGTCTGCATCAGAAGGCTATGAGAAACAAACCTCTAGGGTGCAGTCAAGCCAGGCTGATGGGCAGGCATACAGAAGGAGTCAGGCGTGCAGAGGGACTCAGGGTGCCACAGTGGGTGCTTCTGGAACTGGGAGCTGGAAAGGTATCCTTCTTCAGGAACCTAGTTCTTTTCTGTGTACTGTTGGGCCAGGGTAGCTCTAGGCTGCTGTACAGAGCAGTGGTCAGGTGGCTGGTTTTCTAGATGGCCAGCTCCATAGTGTCCCTGGTGCACGTGTATGTGGGACTGAGGAGAAGGTGTAGGGAGCTGTGACCTGGGCTGGGCCCGGGCCATACTCTCTGGGGCCCCTGGCTATGCCACCTCTGCCCATCAAATGCTGGGGAAAACTATACCCTACAGGCACTTAGCACTGCATATGCTGAGCAGTGGAGAAAAACAGCCTCACCTTCAGAATCTTTCTCTTGCAGCACTTCTCCAGTGCTCTCTACTGACAAAGTTTAACATGGTGCCAGCTGGCAGAAGAAATATATTTAAAAGGCCCATATCCATTTTCACAGATCCGGCAACAAAGGGTTGCCTGATAACTGGCACGTCATCCCTACACATTCTTTTCATTCACTCATTCATTAATTCAGCAAACATTTATTGAGGGCTGACCAACAGCCTGGCCTGTGGCTTTCAGGTGTAGACTGCCAGTTTCTAGCCCGCCACCTGATCTACAGATTTTGGACTTGCTAGCCCCACATTCACTTGAGCCAATTCCTTAAAATAAATCTATCTATGTACCTATCTATCTATGTACCTATCTATGTATCTATCTATCTATGTACCTATCTGTGTATCTATGTGTCTATGTATCTATCTATCTTCATCCTGTTGGTTCTGTTTCTCTGGAGAACCCTGACTAATACAGGTGGCATGACAGTCTAGGGGATAACCATGGAAGTGCGTGGCTGAGGTGGGTGGAGATAAAATCACTGGAGGAGAAGAAGTTTAGTAACTGAGAGGCCAGGATTTTGGAAGGATCGTCTATGCGGGTATTGAAGTCACTAAGACAGAAGAGCAGTGTTGGAGATATTGGCAGTGAGCCAGAGGATCAAATATTTGAGAGTGAGAGGGAGTGATCTTCAATCTTTAAATAATTGCACCAGGAGGGATAACAGCCAGTATATTCTATTTGCAAGAGGTTCAAAACTGGGGATGGGAATGGTTAGGGAGAAACGTTATAGAAGAAGTATTTGCAGTCAATACCTTGTGTGTCACTCTTTGATGATTTCCTTTAGATACATTTCTGAATAAAAGTCAAAGACTGTGGACATTTTTGAGCTCTAGAACCAACTTCCAAATTACCCTCTAGAAGTGTGGCACCAATTTGCAATTTCACCATCAGTGTATAAGAATGCCCTTTATGATGCTCCTAGCTAACACTGAATATTATCAATTTAAAAAATCTTTGCAAATTTTGAATGCAAAAACATATATAATTGTTCATTTCATTTCATTCATTAAATTAACATCTGTTGAGTGCTTTCTTCATGCCAGGCATTGTGTTAGACTCTGCATTTGTATTGGTGACCAAGGCAGAAATCATCCCTGCTCTCATGGAGGTTACAATCTCACCAGAGAAAATGTCTTTAAACAAATAATTATCTAATTGCCATTGTGTCAACTGCAGAAGAAGAGAAGTACTGGTGCTCCAAGGATGTATGATAAAGAGAACCTACTCAGTCTTAGGAAACCCTGGTGGTGCAGTGGTTACTGCTGCTAACCAAAAGTTGACAGTTCAAATCCACTAGGCGCTCCTTGGAAACTCTATGCGGCAGGTCTACTCTGTCGTATAGGGTCTCTATGAGTCAGAATCGACTTGACAGCAACAGGTTTTGTTTGGTTTTTGGTTTAATGAGTCTTAGGGGTCAGGTAAATAGCTGGTAAAGAAATGACATTTAAGCTGAGATTTGATGATTAGTGGAAGTGGTTGGATAGACACTTTTCAATGGTTTTTTGCTATTTTTGTTTCTTCTTTTTTCAGATTTTCTGTTTATGTGCTTTGCACATTTTTATTTGGACTTGTATCTACTTTTAAACAATGTATAATTTTGAATTTTTCTCATGATATGTCTTAGAACACTAGTGTTCCATAGAATATAATTTGAGAAATATAGTTCAATAACCATCCACATAATTTTTACACAAAGACCTGGAATTGTATACAGTTTTACACACTCCTTATCTCCATTGCTGGATTATAAGACTGCAGGTTGAGATGCTGTCTTTGTAATGACTATTCTTTATATATTCACTACACCTTTTATCTCATATTCTGGTAATACACCCTTCCTTCCAGGACACAAGATAAGGCATGACCACAGGTGTGCTAATTTTACCTGACCACCTGGTTCAAAGTTGGGCACATCCTCCAGGCTAATTAACCAGTTGTCATTGAGTTGACTCCAACGCATGATGACCTCATGTGTGTTAGAGTAAAATCGTGCTCCATGGTGTTTGCAATTGCTGATTTTTTGAAAGTAGGTAGCCAGGCTTTTCTTCCAAGGCACCTCTGGGTGGACTCCAACCACCAACCTTTTGGTTAGCAACCAAGCACGTTAACCATTTGTACCATCCAGGGACTCCAGGTCAATCACCCATTGTCTTTGAGTCAAGTCAGACTCACAGGGACCCTATAGGACAGAATAGAACTGCCCCATAGAGTTTCCAAGGCTGTAATCTTTACAGAAGCAGATTGCCATATCTTTCTCCCATGGTGTATTTGGTAGGTTCAAACTGCCAACCTTTCTGTTAGCAGTGGAGTGCTTAACCAGTGTGCCACCAGGACTTCTTCCAGGCCAATTAGAGTTCTTCAAATTAAGAAGCTGCTTGGGAAAATCTTGCTTTCCTCTCTAGAAATAAATCTGTAAGGATTTAAGTCCAGAGCTCCCTGTGGCCACAGTTGTATGCTTCTGGGAATAGGTAGCTTGAGAGGATGAAGCTAATACCTGGAGAGAAATAAAGAGGAGATATTAAGATGGACAAGAAGAAAGAGGGAACAAGAGTGAGAGCAAGGAAGAGAGAGGGGGAGGCAGAGGTAAAGCAAGAGGGGAAGAGGAAGAGATAAAGCAAGAGACAGGGAGAGAGAACAGCAGTTAAGTCTCTGGATAAAGTCACCCATGAGGTGAGCCCAGCCCAGTACTTTGGTTGCTTAGGTGAGCCAATAGAGTTCTGACTAGTGAGTCTTATAATTATTTGAATACGTATTAGCAACCTGCAGAGTGCCTTGTTTAATTTATTAGCAGCATTCTCTGATTTAACTTCATGTGTGACACATAGTAGGAGCTCAATAAGTATTTGTTGAATATATGATCTAAGGAACAAATTTTAAAAATCTAATACACAGAAAACACAGAGTTTTGTGGTTGATAATTTTTTTTTTTTTTGCTGTGCTGGAAAGATCCTAACCTGATGCTGTCTGGATAGTTTCAGGAGAGCTAGACAGGCACTGGTTCAGATATAGCAAATGTATCAAGGCTGTAGGTTTTAATTTGATTTTCAGGATGAAATATGTTTCCACTTATGCTAATTTAATCGATGTCCTATCATAATGTTTCTTCTGGAAGCCTTCTTCCTGGTGTTCTTTTCCACTTCATATACTGATGAATTAGTAAACTCCAATTGCCCTTCTTCCTATTGAGAGAACCAGCTACAGAGGGGAAGCATTGGCGGTCAAAAAGAAGAACCGGAAGAACCATCATTTCCCCCCATGCCTGTGATTTTATCTTTGCTGCTCTCTGTAATCAAATGTTATAAATGAAGACCACTCTACATAAACATTAAGGGGGGGGGGAGGGGAAGACAAGTAACAGTGTATCCTCTGTTACACGGTTAAAAACAGGAAAAGAAGTAAATGGAGCCAGTAGAAGTGAGCCTAGAATAAATAAAGCTTTTCTTTATTTTCCATTTTTAAATAAGGAGTGAATCATCTTTCAACTGTATTTCTTACTTGGTGTTCAATCCCAAGAATTTTATTAGTGCAAAAAAGCTTTAAAATAGATAGGAGAATATACCATTTTGTATTGCAATAGAAGTTTGCAGTTGACAATACTTTAATATAAAAAAATAAAAAAAACTAGAGGGGAAAACAATAATATTACTACTAAATACTATTGTCTGTAATGTCCTCACAATACTAATATTGTAAACTTTGCATAGGCAGTTTTCCTTTGAAAAGTGTTTTCCTTTGAAAAGTATTTTCCTATTTATTAGCTTATTTTATCTCAACACACACATGATGAGAAAGCCATACTGCCTTGAATCAGAGAGTTTACTACGCCTTTAGACAATCACTTAATGTCTCCAAGTATCTGTTTCCTCTTCTATAAAATGAGGATACCAGTTGCCATTGAGTTGATTCTGACTCATTGCGCCCCATGTGTGTCAGAATAGAACTGCACTCCATAGGGTGTTCTGTGGCTGTGATCTTTTGGAAGTAAGTAGATTGCCAGACTTTTCTTCCAAGGCACCTCTGGGTGGACTTGAACCATCAACCTTTCAGTTAGTAGCCAAGTACTTAACCATTTCCCCCATGCAGGGACTTAAGGAAACAAAGAATAAGCTAGATTAAATGATTTGCCCCCAGTAACATCAAATGGCTGGCAGGGGCAGAAACTGAAGTGTAGACCTTTTGCCTTTTCTATGATTTCTTGAAAGATATTGTAAATACTACTGTTTTATATATATATATATATATTTATAATATATAATTTAGGAAACATTATATATTCTGTAGAAGCTTTTTTGGAATAACAACATTAATTTTATAACACGTGATACAGGCTTATTATAAATAATACAAGCAATTAGAAAATACACATAAAAAATTCGGCCAGAATTCAATCACCATTGAGATGGACATAATAGACAACCTCTCTCTGAGCATATGTGCAGGAACAGAATAAAGATCAGAACTTGCGGTATTGTCTCTCAGCATTTCGGCCAAAGGCCCAAAGTTATTGAAAACAATAGGTGAGAAGTCCCCATATATTCTACAGAAGCATAGAAATGCCAGAAACCCGCTCTAAGAGTTTCTAACTTCAATCTCTTACTTTCATTTTTTTCTCATAATCTTTGATAGATCTTGTAAAAAGCTGAAGTCATTCATTCTAAATTAATTTTCCTGACTTAGCAATCTGCAGATTTAGTTCTTCTTTCATGTTAGGTTTTTTTTTTTCTATTAATCCTTGAAGATCTTTTCTATTCTTCTGTTGGAGTCTCTATTTCAGGAACACCAATTACAGTTATGTTTTATCATCATCTTCAGCATCTTTCACCTCTAAACACCTTTAAGATTGCTTTTACAATTTTCATTTTTTTCTCTTCATCCAATGTGACCATTTCAACCCTTCCCTCCATGTCAGTAATTTGAATATGAGTCGTGTATATTCTGTTCTTGGTGCTTCTCATTTATTTATTCATTACATAATGGTGTTATTTTGGTATCAAATTTTTTTCTCCTCTCCACAATTTCCTGTATCATGTAATTTTGTTGATTTATCAAAACTGTTATTTTCTCGAATTTATGTTTGTGTCAAGTTCATTTACAACAAGAAATGGTCACCGATAATTGCCTTCTGATCCTTGGGTTATATTTTCTCTCTAGTCTCAGTTGTCCATTATTCTTTTTCGTATTCTTATTCCATCCTCTCTTTTTCACTATAGATTATTTGCATGGTTTCAGTTTTTTTCAGTTTACTGTTTTTTTATGTAGGTCGAATGTCAGTGTTGGCCACTCTGAACATATATATTTTATTTCTTCTAATATGTTGTAGGTGAATTTTGTAAGATTCTATTCCCTCTTTATTTGGGCTATCTTCTGAGAATGGGGAATGGGTTTGGTGCAATATCAACTTGTGTTTACTGTAACTGTGTAAGAGGGCCTTAGCTATATTCTCTCTTGAAATTTTCTTAACTCTCTCTTATTATTCACTTGACCTGGAGCAGATATATTCTATTTATGGGGGGGTGTCCTTAGACCTTTTATTGTTACTACCATTAATATGGAGTTTTGACATCTATGCTTCATCAGACTTAGTGAATGCTGATTGTTAATTTTGCCCATTTTGCCAATTTCTTCTTACAGTTCCTTCTATTCCATTCAAGACTAAAGAGAGAAAATAAAAGACCACCTCCTAAATTCTCTTCTCTGAAAAATAAGGTCAAAATGACAATTACCAGGATTTGCTTTACTCATTTTCTTTCCTTGGAACTGATTTTGTGGAGTTAGGCAGGTTTAGGAGCCAAAAGAGCAAGGCTGAAGTCTTTCTCTTTCCTTGGCTGCCATATTCTCAAAATTGTATTAAATAAAGCATTTCTCTTTTTCCTTATTAGGCTGCTGCTGATTATTATTATTGCTAGCTTTTGTTTGTTTAATTACTTCTTTTTTCATTCTATAAAGCACTGGAGATAGAAATTATGTGATTCAGCCTCACTTTATTCATGGAAAATAAATGTATACTACACTCACCACGTTTTTAATATTTCATTCATTGAACATACACTATCCATTCATTGAGCAACTACTTTGTGTCAAGCAATGCGCCCATACTCCCACAGACCAGAAGAGAGGAAGACTTCCATGATGCAAAAATTGCATGAGCTTTTTCTCCAATCTCTCCAAATTGTGTCATCTAATATTTTTGGTTCTATCACTTTGGCAACTCATAAACTTTTTTCAAGCTCCCCAGTTAGTTAAATACAGCCTCCCCAACCCCTACCACCCCTATCCCCATCTGCATTACCAGCCGTGGCTGCTATTCTCTCTCATCTCCTCCAAAAACTTTGACAAGAGCAAAAAGATCTCCGTATTAGAGGGAAGGCTGTTAGTTTTCAAAGAACTGTACAACTAAGACCAAAAACAACAGTTAAAGAAATTGGTATAGGCCTCAGAGGCACAGATTGACATCCAGGTGTGAATTCTAAGAAACAAGAGAGACAAAGAGGTTTTACTTTATTAATCAAGTAGACGTCTGTCAATAGTTTTTATTCCCTGGATTTTCAAGTCTCAGAGGACTCCCTTCAGCCTTAGCAAAATACAGGGCTAGGAATCAGGAGGGACTGGGATCACAGGACTCATTATCCCAAAAGGTCTTGTCTACCCTGAGTACTTGGAAGAAAGGATGGCATGACCATCCGTTTGTTTTCTGCTTGTGTAAAGGGAATTGTCAAGACTGAGTGTGATTGGCAATCTCTTCAATTCTCATTGAGCAGATCTGGTGATGTTGCTGTCAAGCAATGTAGCACTTTCCAGATTGAGTGCTGCCATGCATGTAGCAGAGTATGTGACTGGTGTGCAAAACTGGAATGCCTTCATGGAACAAGTGAAGACATGGTATTTGTTCTTGGATTAGAAATACAAATTTCTGCATAATAACACTTGAAACTCCACTATTCGTGAAGTATTTCTTTGCTGTAAGTATTCCCCATTATACTCTGATACCTAATCACACGCTGCAATGGGCACCACATCCCTCTTCAGAAGATTGCTTTATATGTGTATGGTAAACTTTAGATCTTTGGCTTATCTCGTTTTGGCACTTTTGATGATTTCTTACATTTTATGAAATCATTTCAACTAAGTAAATTGGAAATTGGTGTATCTATGTATCTTGTAACGAGGTGCAGCAGGGATTCTACTTGATGTTGTCATCTAGGAATAAATGAGTATTGATCTATCCCAAAGAGTCTGACTTTTTTTTAAATGTAAGTTAATCAAATAATAAAAAATTAAAATAATCAGGAAGAAAGATAAGTTTTTCAAGATATATAAAGAATCTGGGTCTCTCAGACTCCATGATTTGAAATTTTGCTTCAAGATTTCAAAAGTCTAATTACAGGATTGAAATGTGAATACTTTGCGATGATAATCCATTAAATTCCTGGAATTTTTATGTGGATGATTGTGGTAGATAAATCTTGTTCTTGATCCCCAGCATCTATGCTTTCTTCTCCTGGTAATGTATGTTGATTTTCCAAAGGGCATCTAACCTCTTCCATGCTCTCTATACAGGCTCAGAGATGAAGCATGTGGCTCAGTCCTAAACCAATCAACCTAATACATTCCACTGGCCACAATGCTTGGCTCATGAAGGGCATGTGTGCAGTGCAGCCAGAGCCAATGAGATCTATTGAGATTTTTGCCGAAAATTACTCCTACCCCCAACCTCCCCACCCACTTGAACTGAAGCTGAGAGAGTATAAGGTCTTCTGCTGGCATCTTATGATCATGAGGGAAAATCTGTCTGAAATTGAATTCAACTCAGAAGAAGTCGAGCAGGAGATGGAAAAAGAAAAACCAGATTGTGGTAACATTGTTTAAACCATTTCTTCTTCCACCCCTAAAGCTGCATCTAATCTTAGATTTTTCCAATAAATTCTTGCTTTTCTTGCTTCAACCAGTTTATGTAGGGTTTTCTGGTATTTATTCAGAAAAGAAGTCTTAACTAAAGCAGTGTATATGCCAGTTAGTTCTCTTTTCAGTTTGGCTCAACAAATATGCATTAAACAATATTTTTCAGGACTATATTAGGATTATAGGGAGCCCTGGCGATGCAATGGTTAAGCATGCAGCTGCTAACCTGAAGGTTGGGGATTAGAACTCACCCAGGTGCTCAGTGGGAGAAAAGACCTGGCCATCTGCTCCCATATATTACAGCCTAGGAAACCGTATGGGACAGTTCTACTCTGTCCTATAGGGTCGCTATGAGTCGGAATTGACTCAATGGCACACAACAACAATGACAACATATTAGGATTGTAGAGTGTATAAAGATGCTCAGAACATAAATCATATCTTCTAGGATTTCCTAAGCCATTAAGGGAAGTAGACATAAGTGCAAAGAACCATAAAATGTGCTAAGTACCATAATAGAGGTACAAAGTGCTCTGGAAGCACAAATGAATGAGAGATGAATTAAAAGTAAAGCTAGACTAGTAGAGATTTTCTTAAGTAGATATGTTTTGAGTTGTATTTTTAAAAATAGAAGTTCAATAGACAGAAGAGGTACATTTGGCTGAGGAGACAGTAAAATTTGTTTTAAATTTAAAAATCTGTAAAAATACATTATATTATTTTTATATGAATAATAGATAGTAAGTCAGATTACTAGGGACATGTTTAAGTTCCTTGAGAACCGTTCAAACATTTCAGAAGCATCCATATATGAATAGTTAATTCTGTACTTACAAATCATTCTTATCTAATATATGCAGGTCTATGGACCACATATTACATGATTTTTTAAAATTTCCTACATAATGGTTCTCTATACAGTACTTCTCACCATGAGGATATTACTAGGTTAATAACATTAAATATAAATATTTTCTCTATTTAAATGTTAGCTACATCAAATACATTTTTCTGAACTTTATTCCCCAAAAAATAAAGGTTTAATTTTTCATTAGACTAAATTTGATATCTAAGTACAATATTAATTTTGAAGATAACAAAACAAAAACCTAATAAAAAACACAGAGAAAAGACTCCTCAACAATCCTGGAGGTAGTTTTTAACTATATAAATGTACCAGGATGTACCCATTAAGAATTTGGTGTCCCAGAGGAAATGTTCCTGGTTGAATTTATATCAGCTATTTGATCCTTCTTCTATGAGAAGATCTGGAGCTAAAGACAGCACAGCCAGGGCTATTACAAGGAATTTTTTTTATAGGAATGGCTGGAAGCTGGAATTAGAGGAATGTTTTGAGTGGAAAGTTGAGAATTATATAGAGTCTAAAGAGGTTATATGGAACCTGAACCAGGAATTAGTGATTGGAGTATATATGTGAGAATTAATCAGAGAGCCAAAAATATGATAGGTTAAGCAAATACTAAAAACAGAGCTATTGTCTAAGGTTAGATTTTCCTGCTTTTTGCAGCATGATTTTTAGATGACCACTGATCTTGAAGATCGTGCAGGACCAGGCAACATGTCATTATACATAAGGTCAACACAATGGCAACTAGCAACAACAATGCTTAGAAGAGTCATCTGCATTCAAATGCAAATACCAGGTACCAACGTATTATACAATGGTACCTGGAGCTACAGTATCTGTAGAGCTAAAATATGCGTTCTCAGATCTGAATGCATATCTAATTGCATATCTGATCATAATGCTGTCAGTTACTACAAACTTGAGCCTTATATGCAACATAACAGAAGTTGCCGGAAAAGGTGGTTTGAGGATTGGAAGGATCCTCGGAAAGCATCTTGTGATGGTTAAGATTGTCTGTCAAGTTGGCTGGGCGACAATTCTCAGTGTTTTGGCAGTCATATAATGTTGTGATCACTTCCCTGTTGAGGCTTGATAACTGATCACTCGCATGATGGGATCTGCTGTGAGTGGTACTTGTGGGAGTGGGGCCTGTGGTGGTTCACCGCCTCCTCAACCTTCATCTCTCTACCCTCTGCCACCTAGTCCTTCCTGCTCTCCTTGCCAGAGCTTTTGCTTGTTCTGGATCCTGCAGCTGCCTCCTGTTCATCTGACCTCCAGTTCTTGGGACTTGAGCTAGCACCTTACCTGTGGTCTTGGCTCGCTGATCTTGAGATTTGTTGATCTTCACAGCCTATAAGCAACAGCCCTGCTCTCCTGCCTGCCAATCTTGGGTTTGCCAGACTCTGTGGCTGCATGAGTCAAGAGAAGCCTGCAACAATCCTGCTTTCTAGCCTGCTGATCTTGGGTTCCCCAGCCTCTGCAGCTACATGAGTCAGGAGAAGCCTCTTTCCTGTCCCACGGATAGGGGATGTTACAGCCTCTAAAAACTGAGTGAGCCATGTCCTAGATATAAATCTCTCTATATATATGTATTTACATGCTTTACTGGTTTTGCTTCTCTAGAGAACCCAGCCTAAGACACATCTGTATGCTGATATTCCTAGAAATCACTCTAGAGGACCGTAAAAAAAAACCTTTGCCACCCAGTTGATTCCAACTCACAGTGACCCTATAAAACAGAGTAGAATTGCCCCATAGGGTTTCCAAGAAGCAGCTGGTGGATTCAAACTGCTGACCTTTTGGTTAGCTGCTGAGCTCTTAACCACTGTGCCACCAGGGCCACAGTGGAGGCTTACGGTTCAGTGACTTCCATTCTAGAAAAAGTTTGGGAGAAATTAAAATGTTGCTAATTGTAATGTAAGTCGCCGTCCCTTGTGCAGACCACACTCAAGATTCTGCAGCTTCTAATTCAGTCAGGAGCAAAACAGAGGACTGCTGAACTTCTTTAACTAGGCAGTAAGGAAAAGGCTGTAGCTTCAAAATCTCAGCTCTGCTGAATTGTCTATCACTAACTAGTATTTTTAATCACCAGAGGCACAAATGATGTCATCTATTGAAGAGCCACTCTTCTTTTCAGAACTCAGTTGCCAGGGGCTATAATTCCTGGCAGCACTTGAACAGGTATCCCAGCAACAGCACGTTTCACTGACTAATTATAGGCCAACAGGCCTTCTCATCCCCTTCTTTCCTTTCTCTATCACCTTCTTTCTTCATCTGGCACTTTATTCCTTTCCTTTCGTTAGCCACTCCTCCAGCCAAGTCCTGTTTTGCTCTAAATCTTGAATTCTCTGCACCCTGCCTCCTCTTAAGAGGGCCTTCTCATAAAAACTTCTATCAGACTTCACACTTTTGGGGCAAGCACTTTCGTTGTGCCTATTCTTATATGACAGATTTCTCTTTTTTGGAATATTCCATCCCTTCTCTCATTCTTTTCCAACTTTCCCTCTCTTCACTAGTACTTGGATATTCCACACGTCTCCCAATTTTAATAAGAGTAATTTTCCTCATGATTTTTATTTCCCAGGAAAACAACTAAGTATTTAATGGAAGTGTTGCAGCAGACACTGTTTCTTGCCTACCCAGCCTCCATTACCCTCACCTTCCTCCTTTCTAGCACAACCTTGGTTTTGTTCAAGTAGTCACACTTTTCCACACAGCCATGTGCTTCAGGAGAAGTTAACTCTACTCCTGGCTCCAGTGGGTGAATTCTAATTAGTATAAACCAACTGAGATCATCTCATTTCCTTTTCCAAGGATTGGCTTAGAGGAGGGAATATGAACTCATTCTAGCAAATGAGACATGAGAGGAAGTCTGCTGGTTGACTTATGGGAAAGAAAATATCTATGCTCTCAAGAAGACCAGAGGTGAAAGTGACCCCTTTCTTATTCTAAATGTCATTATGCTTGGATGTGAATGCTTGGACCTACGGCAGCCATCTTGTCTCCAACCTGAAATTAAAGCCAACATTGGAGCAAGAAAGAACAAAGCTGGAGCCCTGCCATCTTGCTCATGGGACTGCTAGACTTCTCATTATGTGGGATGATAACCCTTCTTGTTGTTTCAGAGCATTTAAGTCATGATTTTCTTTTACTTTCAGCCAAAAGTATCCTAAGTGATAAAACTATTATCTACTTTGGAGACAGCCAAACTATAACTACACTTCAATATGACTTAGGCTAGTCGATTAGTTACTCTAATCTTCATTATCTTTATTGATATAGCCAGAAGGTCCAAGTGAATACAAACGAGTACATATTAATATATGAATCTTGAGGATTCTGACCCCTTCCTTCTTGATATTAAGATGCCAAGTCCTGGTTCCCAGTTTTCTAGATGACCCTAAGGGTGCTTACATGTACTCATGAATTAGCCTTAGCTTATAGTCCAGGGCAGGACCTTTGTTATCATTCCATTTCTGCTGCTCAGGTGTTAGCAGTGCTAGAGACTACAACACCTGGATACCTGTTGTTAGCTGCCGTTGAGTTGGCCCATGACTCATGATAACCCCATGCACAACGGAATGAAATCACTGCCCAGTCCTGTGCCATACTCATGACGGGTTATGACTGTTGTGATCTATAGGATTTTCATTGGCTGATTTTCAGAAGTAGATTCCCCACGCCTTTCTTCCTAGTCCATCTTAGTCTGGAAGCTCCACTGATATCTGTTCAGTATCATAGCAACACACAAGCCTTCACTGACAGATGCGTGATTGCTGTGCATGAAGTGCATTGGCTGGTAATCAAACCCGGGCTTCCTGCAGGGAAGGAGAGATTTCTACCCCTGAACCACCAATGTCCTCATACTGAAAAGTTCAAATCCACCAGTCCCTCCACGGTAAAAAAGACTTAGCAATCTGTTCCCATAAAAATTATACCCTAGAAAACCCTTTGGTGCAGTTCTACTCTGTCCTACAAGGTTTCTATGAGTCAGAATCGACTCAACGGCACACAACAACAGTGTACATGAAATACAACTCTGGCACTTCTATGCCAGGAATCTCTGTTGTCTTCTTGCAAAATAAGAAAGAGAACGCTCCTTGTGTGTTTAGTTGAGGGGATTCCCACAACAAGATTATTTGAGTCCTCAAAGAATTGTTTATTGTATCAATTCAGAGCAAAATTGCTTGTGGTCTAAGGTGATTCAGCATCTTGAGATGTAACTCACAATGCACAAACATAGTTGGTAGTAGATGCTGCAGACTGGTTCTCTGCACTCTGGAGGCTAGAACATTAAAAACAACATTTCTCAGAACCCTTTCCAGCTCATGTTCCGTGTGTGATCTGACTTATTCCAAGCAGATACACCCTTATGAGAATTAGGAGACAAGAGCGAGGTGGAGGCTACACTTTGGCTGCTTTTGCCTTTTTTGCTGGTTAGTATGATCATGGAAGCGTTAAGATTTTCTGCAACAGTGAAAACAGGGATACCAGTTACAGGTTTGGCTTTGTGGTGTCAACAGGTAGGGCATGGGACATTCATTTTTATGACTAGAGTGGAGCTGGAGCCACCAGTGGTGGCAGCATCTTCTAGCTCAGTGGCTTGTGATGAGGTGGAGGCGTTCTGCATCCTGCAACTTATTGTTTGAGTCCTCCACTTCCTGATCATGGTGTGACAATGATGCCCTTGACTAGCCAGTTCTACATTGTTCTTCAGGATGTCATTCCTGGAAACAGCTTAATGGTGGGTCCTCCAGTCCTTCTAACACTTTTATAAGCATCTGAGTTAAACCACTTCTGTTAAAGTAGTCCCTAAGATCTGCAACTGAAACTCTGACTGATATACAGCTTGTTTCTCCCCAGAGTGCAAACAAACCAACAGATTAGCTGAGTAAGAGGAAGTTCCATTATCAGGTACCATACAGATACCCAGAAGAGCCCAGAATGCCCCTCTGAAGAACAGTCCGTATTGTGATACTTAGTTTATAATACCAGACTGCCTCTTTCCATATAGCAATTTCACTTGCAAGGGCTCCATTTTGCTCCCTAAAAGCTAACATCTGTTAGGATCACTGAATCTGTCAAGCATATTTATATACCCTTGAAATCTAGTGACCGATAGGTTTAAGCCTTTTGCCCAAAAGACTTCTCAGATTTTGGGTAGATCGTGGGTGTAAATGGACACAGTGGGGGATGTATGTCAGCAATTCCACTTGCCAGGAGGCTCTGTGCCCTATGTGACTTGATAGAACTGTTACTAATTCTACCTGCTAGGAGGAGCTGTCCAGCCAAGACACCTTATGATAACTATGAAACAGAGATGAGTTAATTGTTATGAGGACCCAATAGATAACACATTTGAAAATGATGAGCATAACGCCTGGCCCATACTAGGTACCAATAAACATTTTATTTTCCTTATTAGTTCAGTTTTGGACAAGTGGATAATCTGAGCAATTCTTATAAAATGATTTGTGGTTATTTTAAACATTGTCAGGGAAGTGCTTAATGGGGCCTGATTTAACATTATTTATAACGTTCTTCATGTATTTTAAACTTAAATGCTAGGAGAAAAAAAAAACAAAACACTTCTTGTCATTCAAAATATTCTTGTCTCTTAACCATACTTCACAGGATTTCCTAAATGTAGCTCATCATCATATATCCATTCATTCAACATGTAAGTACTGAGTGCTTTGTGTCAAGCCCTGCTTTAGACATTGGAAAAAACAATAGTGAAAAAACAGATAAGATCCTTGCTCTAACAAAGTTTTCATTCTATTAGAGGTTACAGACATTTACCAAACCAGGACACAAGCAAAATATTCCTAAACTCCTGTTAGGACCAAAATCAACTGATCTCTCTTTCTCTCCCTCCTTCTCCTCTTTAATCTCGTGCAATCTTCTTCCCTTCTTCTTTCTTCCTCCCTTCCTCCCACCTCCCATTCCTTCCTTTCAATAATTGATACCAAATAACGATGTATTGTCAGACATCATTCCTGGAAATAGGGATACATCAGAAGACAAAAAAAGAAAAAGAAAGACACATTCTGTAATCTTGGAGTTTATATTCTAGTAGGAGGATTCAACAGAAATAAATAAATTAAAAATAAACAATAAAATTAGCAATTAGTACAATGAAGAATGTAAACTGGATGAATTATTAGAAAGTGACTAGAGGAGAGGAGGGTGCTATTTTAGATAGGATGGTCAAGGGAGCTGAGAAACGAAGGGTGAGAAGGAGCTCACCATTTGAAGACCTATGAGAACAGTATTTCAAGCAAACAATAGTAAGTGTAAAGGCCACAAAGCCAGGACAAGTTAGCTCTTGAAGAAACAGAAAGGAGGCAAAATAGCTGGAGCAAACGGGAGGAGATGAGGTTACAAGGATGGGCAGGGGAAAGGCTAGGTAGGAACTCTTAGGGCAAGGTAAGAAATTTAGATTTTATTATAAGTGTGTTGGAAAAGACATCAAAAAGACCTTGCTCTCCTATGCTTCTCTATCTTCAGATTCCATGTATTTCCTAGACTTTGGAATGCTGCAGTGTTAAATATGCGTGTAGGGTCAGAGTACAGCAGAGTTAAGCCCCACATAAGACTGCCAACATTTTTTTTTTTTTGATCATGTAAGAATATAAAAAAAAATGAACACCAAGTTGCTATCAACCGACTGGAAGAGATCCATATTCATGCCCATTCCAAAGAAAAGGATCTGATGGAATGCAGAAATTATCGAACAATATTATTAATATCACGTACAAGTAAAATTATGCTGAAAATAATTCAAAACTGGCAGTTGCAGCAGTACGTCGTCAGGGAACTGCCAGAAACTCAAGCCTGATTCAGAAGAGAACATGGAACGAGGGATATCATTGCTGATGTCAGAGGTATCTTGGCTGAAAACATAGAATACTAGGAAGATGTTTATCTGTGATGTATTGACTATGCAAAGGTATTCGACTGTGTGGATCATAAAATTTATGGATAACATTGTGAAGAATGGGAATTCCAGAACACTTAATTGTGCTCATGTGGAACCTGTACATAGACCAAGAGGCAGTCATTCGAACAGAACAAGGGGATACTGTGTGGTTTAAAATCAGGGAAGGTGTGCGTCAGGGTTGTATCCTTTCACCATACTTATTCAATGAGTAAAGAAGACTGAAGTAGAACTGATGTCTTTGAATTAGAGTGTTGGCAAAGAATATTGAATATACCATGGACTGTCAGAAGAACGAACAAATCTGTCTTGGAAGAAGTACAGCCAGAATAAGCGAATAATCCGAGAAGGCGGGCTATATGAAGAAGAATGTGACATCAGGATTGGAGGAATACTCACTCATTAACAAACAGCGTGTGATATGCAGATGACACCACGTTGCTTGCTGAAAGTGAAGAGAACTTAAAGCAGTTACTGATGAAGATCAAAGACTACAGTCTTTAGTATGGATTACACCTAAACATAAAGAAAATAAAAATCCTCACAAGTAGATCAATAAGCAACATCATGATAAACAGAGAAAATATTGAAGTTGTCAAGGATTTTATTTTTCCTGGATCCACAATCAACGCCCATGGAAGCAGGAGTCAAGAAATCAAACGGTGTATTACATTGGACTAATTAAATGCAAAAGACCTCCTTAAAGTGTTAAAAAACAAAGACATCACTTTGAGGACTAATGTGCACCTGACCCAAGCCATGGTATTTTCTATCACCTCACATGCATGCAAACCTGGACAATGAATAAGATGATCAAAGAAGAATTGATGCCTTTGAATTATGGTGTTGGCGAAGAATATTGACTATACCATGGACTGCCAGAAGAATGAACAAATCTGTCTTGGGAAAAGTACAGCCAGAATGCTTCTAAGTAGTGAGTATGGTGAGACTTGGTCTCATGTACTTTGGACATGTTATCAGGAGAGTCCAGTCCCTGGAGAAGAAAAGATCAAAATGGATATCAGAAGAGACTCTGAAACTTGCTCTTGAACATCAAGTAGCTAAAGCAAAAGGAAGACACGATTATGTGAAAGAGCTGACCAGAAGATTTCAAAGGGCAGTTTGAGAAGACAAAATAAAGTATTATAATGACATATGCAACGACCTGGAGATATAAAACCAAAAGGGAAGAACACGCTCAGCACTTCTCAAGCTGAAAGAAATGAAGAAAAAATTGCAGCCTCGAGTTGCAGTATTGAAGGAGTCTACAGGGAAAATATAAACGACATGGAAGCATCAAAAGAAGATGGAAGGCATGCACAGAGTCACTGCATGAAAAAGAACTGGTCGACATTCAACCATTTCAGGAGGTAGCATATGATCAGGAACCATTGGTACTGAAGGAAAAGGTCCAAGCTGCACTGAAGGCATTGGCAAAAAACAAGTCTCCAGGAACTGACAGAATATCAACTGAAATGTTTCAACAAACGAATGCAGCACTGGAAGTGATCACTTGTCTATGCCACAAAATTTGGAAGAGAGCTACCTGGAAACCAATTGGAAGAGATCCATATTTATGCTTATTCCTAAGAAAGGTGATCACATCAAATGCAGAAATTATTGAACAATATCATCAATATCACACGCAAGTAAAATTTTGCTGAAGATCATTCAAAAGCGGCCGCAGCAGTATATCGACAGGGAACTGCCAGAAATTCAAGCCAGATTCAGAAAAGGACACAGAACCAGGGATACCATTGCTGATGTCAGATGCATCCTGGCTAAAAGCAGAGAATACCAGAAAGATGTTTACCTGTGTTTTATTGTCTATGCAAAGGCATTCAACTGTGTGGATAATAAAAAATTATGGATAACATTGGGGAGAATGGGAATTCCAGAACACTTAATTGTGCTCCTGAAAAACCTGTACATAGATCAAGAGGCAGTCATTAGAACAGAGCAAGGGGATACTGCATGGTTTAAAGTCAGGAAAGTTGTGTGTCAGGGTCATATCCTTTCTTATTCAATCTGTATGCTGAGCAAATAATCTGAGAAGCTGGACTATATGAAGAATAAGGGGGTATCAGATTGGAGGAAAGTTCATTAACAACCTGTGACCTGTGATATGCAGACGACACAACCTTGCTTGCTGAAAGTGAAGAGGACTTGAAGCACTTACTGATGAAGATCAAAGACCACAGCCTTCAGTATAGATTACACCTCAACATAAAGAAAACAAAAATCCTCACAACTGGATTAATAAGCAGCATCATGATAAATGGAGAAAAGATTGAAGTGGTCAAGGATTTCATTTTACTTGGATCTACAATCAACTCCCAGGGAAGCAGCAGTCAAGAAGTCAAATGATGCATTGTTTTGGGCAAATCTGATGCAAAAGATGTTTTTAAAGTGCTAAAAAGCAAAGCTGTCACCTTGAAGACTAAGGTGTGCCTGACTCAAGCCACGGTTTTTTCACTCACCTCATATGCATGAGAAAGTTGGATGATGAATGTGAAGACCAAAGAAGAGTTGACACCTTTGAATTGTAGTGTTGGTGAAGAACATTGACTATACCATGGACTGCCAAAAGAACAAACAAATCTGTCTTGGAAGAAGTACAGCCAGAATGCCCCTTAGAAGCAAGGATGGCGAGACTGTGTCTCACATACTTTGGACATGTTATCAGGAGGGATCAGTCCCTGGAGAAGGACATCATGCTTAGTAAGGTAGAGGGTCAGCTAAAGACAGGAAGTCGCTCAATGAGGTGTGTTGACACAGTGGCTGCAACAATGGGCTCAAGCATAACAATGATTGTGAGGATGGCACAGGATTGGGCAGTGTTTTCTTCTGTTGTACATAGGGTCGTTATGAGTTTGAACCGACTCGACAGAGCCTAATAACAACAACAATAGTTGGACTTTGGTTTTTTCCCAGTATTTTGTTATAAATAATTCTATGAAAAACATCCTTATACACATATTTTGTCCATTCCTCTGATTACTTTCTTAGCATGAATTCCTAGAAATAGAATCTACCCTAGCAAAGGGAAAAAAACTTTGAAACATATTTGACATTGCCCTCCTGAAAGATGGTATCTGCACTGCCAATAGTAGTTTATTCGAGTCTCCCTCCCTTTACTCTTACTATTGCAATTTTTAAAAAAGATGCAAAATTCAGATAAATGAAGATGAAAACATCAACTTTGTTATAGCTAAAAATGGAATTGGAGGACAATGCTTTAAATTTGCAGTCAAACTGAATTGCTAATACCTGGTGTCTAAACTAGTCAGACTTACAGACTCCATCCCAGACTTGGATGGATTCCACAGGCTGCTCCCCTGAGGTCCTGTCCAGGAGGCTGGCCATATGGGAAAATAAATATAAGCTTTGGGCAGCCAGGCCTGCTCAGAATTAGAACAGAGAAAGAGATTAGGTGTGCACACAGTTTCTTCTTCCAAACTCACAAAGTCACTCCTTCTCCCATGGGAAGCAATGGAGGTTGAGAGAGATGGCCAGGGAGAGAGAAGCGGAAAGTGTTAGTTGAGCTGAAATCCCTCCATGTATAAACATGAATCCAAGGCAGATGGAGGTTCTGCCCCAACACTTGCCAATACTCTGCACTAAATTTTTTAGGTATAAAAAATATTTGCTATCTTGATGGGGAAAAAAAATATGAGTCTCATTTTAATGTACTTCTTTGATTATTAGAAGACTGAACTCTGGAATTCTATTGTGAATTGCCTCTTCATGACTTGACTATCTTTATACTGGAGACTGAAGTTGTCAAGGATTTCATTTTACTTAGATCCACAATCAATGCATAAGGGTCGTTCTTGACGGTTTAGCTCAACTCAAATGAACTGAAACTGGCTTATGAGAATTATACAGAACTGATTTGGTCTATTGTAGAAGAGAAAAGCACAAAAATAAAAGACCAATTTTCCCCCAATTCAGTAAGAAAAGTAATAAGATAAATTCAAAATCTATTGAATTTTTTATCTATTGAAATTAGTAGATGAATTATTGAGGACAGACATTCTGAATCTTGGAAAAATTGATTAAATTATTTGCTCAAAATATATAGTCTACTGTGTCCTTAAAGAAAGAAGTTGCTTTTACTTTAATCTCATGCCTCGAGTATTTTGAAGATTCTCTGCTGCACAGAATCACACAATCAGCAATGATCAATAAACATTGATTGAAAAGAGGCTTCCAGTTTTGTTCTTTCCATTAGCACTAAGCTGTAGTTTTCCCTCTTTACCCATCTATGTTTAGTATTGAATGCGTGCATTTTTTTTTCTTATTCTTTATTTTTATTTTTTTAATATTTGGGTTTTTTTTCCTTGCTCCTGAATCACACAAAATTTCTTCTAACTACTTTCTTCTTTTCAACTGTAGATAATTCATGTCTGTTATGGGAAAATTAAAAGATACAGGTAGGAAAAAGGGGAAGAATCATTTAAAATTCCACCATTCAGCAATAACCACTGTTAAAATGTTGGATCTTCCTGACTTGTATATTTTAGACATAAATATATAAATGTTAAAACAAACATGGGATTCAATCTTACTTATTCCTCCATATCTGCTTTTCTTTGAATATTTTTTATATTAATAAATATAGACTTATATTCTAATTTTAAAGGATTCCATAATATTCAATCATATGTATATACGATAATTTAGTAAAATCATTATTGTTGAACTTTTAGATTGTTTCACTAAGAAAAACACCTTTGAAAAAAATTTCTTTGCATGTTTTTCCATTTCTGGAAAAGAATTATGGATTGAAATGTATGTAATTTTTAAAGTTATTGATACATTTTGTTAAATTACTCTTCAAAAAGGCTGTAACACACTTTTTCCTGGATTATGTAAAAAGTTTGCCCACACCTCACTAATACCAAGTATTTTCATTCCTATGTGAATTTCTTTCTACAGAACATTTGTTTTCCAAGTGGTTGATATAGGTTAAAGAAGACTGAAGGAAGGAAGACCAATACCATTTTAGTGAATCCCTGAAGGACTGTTGATTGTTGCTTGTCTTAGTTATCTAGTGTTGCTATAACAGAAATAACACAAGTGGATGACTTTAACAAACAGAAATTTATTTTCTCACAGTTTAGGAGGCTAGATGTCCAAATTCAAGGTGCCAGCTCTAGGGGAAGGCTTTCTCTCTGTGGGGTCTGGAGGAAGGTCCTTGACTCTTCGGAGCTTCTGCTCCTGGACAATCTTCATGTGACTTGGCTTCTCTCTTCCCTCATCTCTGCTTCTTAGCTTGCTGATTTAATCTCTTCCATATCTCAAAGATATTTTGGGGGTACACAATTCAATCCATAATATATTTTAGCGGGCACAATTCAATCCATAACATTCCTCATTTACTGAACCATCATAGCATTCCAACAAGTTTCTAACTCCAATTAATGTAAATTCATATCCCTAATTATTCTTGTAGTTAAATTAAATGTATTGAGAATTGCTTGCTTTCAATAAAACCACTATTAAACCTCAAAGTGTTATTCATTTCAAGATCCTGTAGCTATCAATCTAAAAAGCTTTTAACCAAGCCCCAAAGGCTGAATATTGGCATCTTTTCCCAGTGGTTTAATGAAATAAGCAACAAAGAAAACAGGCGTAAATTGAGTTGCCAGTTTAAGACTCAGGACTTCTGCCATCTTCTGACTGAGATTTGACCCAGCTATTTTTTGGACTTCTGATTGATTCTATATAGGTGGTTCTTCTCCAGTATTCTTCAAAATAGAGAGATTGCCAGAAATCTTTCTTCAGCTGTATTCCCGGCTCCTTGATATGGTAAAAGCAAGAGAGAAATAAAAATCTGAGTTTTTTTCCGCTTCCAGCTGTGATTTTTAAAAACATAACAGGATCTAAAATGAGACTTTTTAATCTTAGTTTTGACTAAAGTGTTGTTATCAATGTGGTCTGTATTAGATATCAAAATGCAGATGCAGCCTATAAAAGGGTTGACAGAGTGGATATAGAAAAGGAAGGATTTGTAAAGAGAATTCTTTGGAGATAGTATGACTTCGCAGTAAGACGCCAAATTATTCCACACAAAACGAGAGGAAGGTTTATCTCTGTCGCCTTCAGCCTACAGAGGTGGGGGGAATACATTGGCCTCGCTAAGAAATTTAAATTTGTTCCCTGAAACTGGAAAACACTAAGGAATGTTTCCCTGACCCTCATGCGAGAAAGACGTAGCAGCTATTGCCTTGACATGGGCCCACACTCCCAGATCCTGTCAGGGCAAGGGATGAGTTTCTGTGCCCTGTGATCCTGATATGAGCCACACACGAGGGAAAGCCAGCCTGGAGCTGTGGTAAGCCCTGTCAAGACGAGTGTCTGGGAGGGTAAGGATCTCCAGTAAGGAGACTGTGGTGGAGAAAGGGCTGCAACACCAGCTGCCGAGGGATATGAGGGAGGGGAGGTGGCAAGCCAAAGGGACAATTGCCTGCATCAAAGGAGCTCCATGAGATGTTACAGAGGCAACTTTAAGCTTGGTCCACTTCAAGCACCAAGATCAGGAAGCCATCTGTCGAGGGAAGAAATAGTAGCTATCCCATTGGGGACAAGGAGCACATTTCCTTCCCTGGAAGCTCGGGGCTCACCAACTAGGGGAGGGGGAGAAGTGCTACTTTGAATAAATATGTATAAGGGAAAATTGATGTCTTGGGCTCAACATTTTTAACTTATGAATCCAAACTGATTTGAAACTTAGAGACAAGACTGTCTATTCAGACCTGGCAGAGACAGTTTTTATCCAAGAAAAGGAAAAATCATTTCTTTCTGGGAAAAAAAAAAAAGTTTAAGGGAACAATGGCAGACTTAATGATAGCTAACATATATATAAGGCTTCATAGGGAACATTGGTGGTTCAGTGGTAGAATTCTGGCCTTGCATGTAGGAGACCCCAGTTCAGTTCCAGCCAATGCACCTCATGAGCAGCCACCACCTGTCTGTCAGCAGAGGCTTGTGTGTTGCTATGATGCTGAGCAGATTTCAGTGGAGCTTCCAGACTAAGACGGATGAGGAAGAAAGTCCTGGTGATCTACTTCCAAAAATTAGCCAACAAAAACTGTATGGATCACAATGGTCCAATCCCATGGTGCATGAGGTTGCCATGAGTAGGGGGCCAATGTAACATCAGCTAAAACAAAACAATGTATGTCAGGCACTATTCCAAATGCATTACCAATTTCAACTCTTTTAATCCTAACCACAGTCCTTGGAGGCAGGCATTATTTTTATCCTCATTTTATATATAAGGACTCCAAAGAGCTTAACTAATTTGACAAAGGTCACACAGCTACTAAGTGACAGAGCCGGGATTGGAAATTTAGCAATCTGATTCCAAAATTCACTACATTGGATGCATCCTTTAAAAATCATATGCCAGATATATCTGACACTCCTTATCTTAGGCTGGATTCTCTAGATGAGTAAAACCAGTGAAGCATATGTATATATATATATATAGAGAGAGAGAGAGATTTATTTCAAGGAGATGGCTCATACAATTGTAGAGGCTGGCAAGTCCCAAATCGTGGTTCAGGCAACAGGCTGGAGGCTTCTCCTGACTCACGAGGTTGCAGGGGCTGATGAACCCAAAATCTCTAAGTCAGACAGCAGACTGCTGGCTCATGTCCCAAGAACTGGAGGTCAGAGGATGATGAGATGGAAGCAGGAATGAGAGACACAGAGAGAGAGAGAGAGATCTTGAGAGCTTTGGCAGAATATGCAGGCCATACCCCCAAGGAAACTCCTCTTCTAACATAAGATCACCAAATGGAGGATGATTACATAATGTCTGCCAAACCATTGAGATTCATGAACTAGACAAGTTGACATAACATTAGCCATGACTTGGCACACTTGTCCTTAGGCCGTACATAATCTTTAAATAAAGAGAATTACAAAGTCCTACTTGCGACTAACATGATACAACTAAAATGCATACAACCAAAAATGCACTAGCCCCGTTTACATCTTGTATTTTATAATGAGTAATAGGATAAGGGAAGGAGACCTAGTGGTACACTTGACTGTTAACCAAAAGTTGATGGTTCAAACTCACCAGCTGTTCCACAGGAGAAAGCTGTGGCAGTCTACTCCCATAAAGATTTACAGCCTTGGAAACCCTATGGGACGGTTCTACTCTGTCCTATAGGGTCGCTATGACAGTATTGACTCAATGGCAATGGGTTTGGTTTGGAATGGGGTAAGGGACGGAAGAAAACAAAAACATACATATCTATGTATACACATGCATAATAAAACAAGGAAAAAATAATAAAAACAATTTACAGTCCTTGTTTCTGCAACTGGTCAATTGGTCATAGCTGGTATTTAGAATAACCTTCTTTCACCACCCATTCCGAATTCCTTTACCCTCAGCAGCACCTCAGCTGGTCGTGGTTCTTTTCCTGGTGGGGTGACTCAAATCTTCATTATGTAACATAAATCCAATTTCTCTTTGGTAATCAGGATCAATCACACCAGCCAATATGGTAGCTCACTTCTTTGCCTGTCAACCCAGAGGCATGAGGAATCAGAAGTGGCTGAGTGGCATTCCAGTTCAACGGAATCAGTGTTGTGTCTCCTGGTGGAAACATTCCTCCCTTTGGAACTAAGAGGTCTAGACACACAGAGCATAAGGTCATGAGGACACGGAGCAAAAATTTTGCAAGTGGGTCACTAGGGGTAATAGTGAGCAGTGCCTCTCCCATTTCCACCCTTTGATTCCTGGACCTGTGGATCTTGGCTATGGGAGAAACAGCACCACATATTGGACACTGGTTTAGAGCATATATGCAGCCTCCTGGAGAGCATTGCTCCAGCCCTGCAAGGTATTGCCACCTAGTTGGTCCTGTAATTGTGTCATTAGAAGGACATTCCACTCTATCAAGTCAGCTGCTTCAGGATGATGGGGAACAATATGGTAAGACCAGTGAATTCCATGAGCATGGGCCCATTGCTGTACTTCATTTGCTGTGAAATGAGTTCCTTGATCTGAGGCAATGCTGTGTGGGATACCATGGGGGTGGATAAGGCATTCTGTGAATCCATGGATGGTAGTTATGGCAGAAGCATTGCATGCAGGGAAGGCAAATCCATATCCAGAATAAGTGTCTATCCCAGTAAGAAAAAAACGCTGCCTTTTCTATGATGGAAATGGTTCAATATAATCAACCTGCCGCGAGGTTGCTGGCTGATTGCCCCCAGGAATGGTGCCATACTGGGGACTAAGTGTTGGTCTCTGTTGCTGGCAGACTGGGCACTCAGCAGTGGCTGTAGCCAAGTCGGCCTTGGTGAGTGGAAGTCCATGTTGCTGAGCCTGTGCATAACCTCTATCCCTGCCACCATGGCCACTTTGTTCATGAGCCCATTGGGCAATGACAGGAGTGGCTGGGGAAAGAGGATGACTGGTTTCCACAGAACGTGTCATCCTATCCACTTGATTGTTAAAATCCTCCTCTGCCAAGGTCACCCTTTGGTCAGCATTCACATGAGACACAAACTTCTTCTCTTCTTCACATCTATCCATATGCATCCTCCCCATATCTCCTTGTCACCAATTTTCCAAGCGTGTTCCTCCCAAATCCCTGACCATCTAGCGAAATCATTGGCCACAGCCCATGAATCAGTATACAAGTGCACATCTGGCCATCTCTCCCTCCAAGCAAAATGAAAAACCAGGTGCACTACTCTAAGTTCTGCTCACTGGGAATATTTCCCTTCACCACTGTCCTTCAGGGAGGTCCTAGAAAGCTGCTGTCCACTTTCTAGTAGTGCCTGCATATCATGCAGAACCATCTATAAACCAGGCATGAGTTTCCTCTTTCTCGGTCAACTGACCACATTCACGTAACTTTTATTACAGTATGTTGTTATAATTTTTCTATTTTATTATTAGTTATTGTCAAATCTCTTACTGTGCCTAATTTATAAATTAAACTGTATAATAGGTATTATGTATAGAACAAAACATAGTATATATAGGGTTCAGTACTATCCATGGTTTTAGGTATCCACAGGGGTTCTTGGAACCCCCACTGATAAGAGGTGACTGCTCGTATCTATCCTTTTCCCTTGGTACATAGCATAATATCCGCTGTCATTGAGTCGACTCCAACTAATGGCAACCCCATGTGTGTCAGAGTAGAACTGTGCTCAATAGGGTTTTTGACGGCTCTGACCTTTTGGAAGCAGATCACCAGTACTTTCTTCCCAGGCACTTCTGGGTGCATTTGAATATCCAACCTTTCGGTCAGTAGCCTAGTGCACCTGTCTATGCCACATAGCATAATAATATCACCAATTCCTTGAGGATCTGACCTTTTAGTGTTAACAAACTTGGGGGGCAAAGATCATGTTTATGAGTAAGTTATATGCTTCTTGAGAGTAGAGACAATGTCTCCCTATTTACATAAATTTTGCACAAGTAAGATCATAATCAGCATTTGTAGATGGTGGTGCATGAATTTAAGAAAAAAAAAACAGTCCTTTATCTGCCAGTGATTAATTTTGGTTCAGGAGAGGTTCTAATGAAGAATGGACATAGGATAGGTCTTATGCATTTTCCTTATTTTGATTACCTCCTGGGAGTCAGTATCAACTGGGATAGTGAGGAGTCAACAATTATTGAATATCTCAGTGGTTAAGAGTTCAGCTGCTAACCAAAAGGTTCGCAGTTCGAATCTACCAGCCACTCCTTGGAAACCCTATAGAGCAGTTCTACTCTGTCCTGTAGGGTCACTATGAGCCAGAATTGACTCAACGGCACGGGTTTGGTTTCGTTTTTTATTACGTACCAGATGACTTCATTTTAGGTTATTACCTTGTAGAATCCTTACAAGAAGGCTTAGTAAGAGGTAATTGTTTTTATCTCCATTTGGTAGCATTAAATATTTTAAAATTTTTAATAATTAAAAAAATTAAAATTAATTGATTCTTGTAATAGCTTTATGAGTTATTATTTATCCCATTTCACAAATGGAGGAACGGGAGCACTAAGAGGTTAAAAAAACTTCACCAAGATTTTACCACTAAGACATGGCAGAATGGGTATTTGAACCCAGGAAGTCTGTAACAAAGCCCATATATTCAATCACTATACTTCCTCACAGATAACTAAACTGGGACTCTGGATGTTTATGTAACATATCTAAGAGATCTAGTAAAGGACGGAAACTGGATCCAAAGTCTAGTCTCCTGGACTTGCATGCTTTCCTGCATGCTCTATCTTTCTGATCTATAGAAATCACACACACTCCTTCCTCTACCTGTACATGTGCAACTCAGAGATTCAAGTAGACCTTAATTTTTAAAAATGTGTACTGTTCTTAGTTTTAAATGCAAGGGAAAGCTTGATAGTGTCCTAGAAGGCAATACTCAGGAACAGGATTTCACTTCCACTTTTAATCAGCACCTACCCCAGCAGACTGTTAGAATTTGAACATTGACACCTTCTAGTGATTATCACCTGTTTCTGCTGACTGCCATTTTAGGTTGACTTGGTTGTTGGATACATAGCATTCCCAGTTTCTCTTTATTGTATTATAGGTCTAACATTTCTTTCAAGGTACCACCTCTTTTATGAGGAGTCTTAGTGATTTCTCTTCTTCCCAACTTCTGTAAGTTAGCTGATGTCCTGTGTAAATTACCTAGAATCAGGTATTATCTGTTGTTTATAATCAAAGCCTATCTTACCGAGGTTGTCTTGTTCCGCTTCATATCTCAAGTACCCATGCACCCTTAGTTTTGGGACTAGTTGAGAACAAGTGGAGTCTACAACCAGGGCGACTGGCATCGTGGGATTAGCTACAGAGCAGGCCCCAAGAGAGGACAGGAATCTCCCTCACAAGGCCCAGAGGGAAGAGCAGATATTTAAAATATTTAACGGTCAGTATAAACTCCTAACCAATCAGAATGGACATCAGTTGCTAACACTTATTAGTGTATAACAGCTAAATGTTCTCTCTGCCTAAAAGGATATTATTTATGGCCTATTACTTAGGAGTATATTCAACTTGAACTTGCATATGGGCAATTGATGGCCTGTTCTGAAGTTGGACCCTGGCCTTGTTCTCACTGATGATATTGAGCTTTTCTAGCATCTCTTCCCACAGATGTAGTCCACTTGATTCCTGTGTATTCCATCTGGCAAGGTCCACGTGTATAGTCACCGTTTATGTTGGTAAAAAAAGGTATTTGCAATGAAGAAGTTATTGGTGTTGCAAAATTCTATTATGCAATCTCCGGCATTGTTTCTATCACCAAGGATATATTTTCCAACTACTGATCCTTCTTCTTTGTTTCCAACTTTCGCATTCCAATTTTCCAGTAATTATCAATGCATCCTGATTGCATGCTTGATCAATTTCAAACTGCAGAAGTTGGCAAAAAGACCAGACAAGTTGTGGAATGACACCAAGGACATCATACATGAAGAAAGCAAGAGGTCATTAAAAAGACAGAAAACAAAGAAAAGACCAAAATGGATGTCAGAAGAGACTCTGAAACGTGCTCTTGAACATCAAGTTGCTGAAGCAAAAGGAAGAAATGATGAAGTAAAAGAGCTGAAAAGAAGATTTCAAAGGGCAACTTGAGAAGACAAAGTAAAGTATTATGATGACATGTACAAAGACCTGGTGATGGAAAACAAAAAGGGAAGAACATGCTCTGCATTTCTCAAGCTGAAAGAACTGAAGAAAAAATTCAAGCCTTGAATTGCAATATTGAAGGATTCTGTGGGGAAAATATTAAATGACTCAGGAAGCATTGAAAGAAGATGGAAGGAATACAGAGTCACTATACAAAAAGGAATTGGTCGACGTTCAACCATTTCAGGAGGTAGCATATGACCAGGAACCAATGATACTGAAGGAAGAATTCCAAGCTGCAATGAAGTCAAAAACAAGTCTCCAGGAATTGGCAAAAAACAAGTCTTCAGGAATTGATGGAATACCAATTGAGGTGTTCTAACAAACAGATGCAATGCTGGAAGTACTCATCTATGCCAGGAAATTTAGAAGACAGCTACCTGGCCAACTGACTGGAAGAGATCCATATTCATGCCTATTCCCAAGAAAAGTGATTCAACTGAATGTGGAAATTATCGAACATTATCATTAATATAACACCCAAGAAAAATTTTGCTAAAGATCATTCAAAAGCTGCTGCAGCAGTATATCGACAGGGAACTGCCAGAATTTCAGGCTGGATTCAGAAGAGGATGTGGAACCAGGATATCATTGCTGATGTCAGATGGATCCTGGCTGAAAGCACAGAATATCAGAAAGATGTTTACCTGTGTTTTATTGACTATGCAAGGGTATTCGACCATGTGGATCATAACAAATTATGGATAACATTGCAAAGAATGGGAATTCCAGAACATATAATTGTGCTCATGAGGAACCCGTACATACATCAAGAGGCAGTGGTTCGGACAGAACAAGGGGATACTGCATGGTTTAAAATCAGAAAAGTTGTGTGTCAGGGTTGTATCCTTTCACCATATTTCCTCAGTCTGTATGCTGAGCAAATAATCCAAGAAGCTGGGCTGTATGAAGAAGAACGGGGCATCAGGATTGAAGGAAGAGTCACTAAAAACCTGTGTTATGCAGATGACACATACTTGCTTGCTGAAAGTGAAGAGGACTCAAAGCACTTACTGATGAAGATTAAAGACCACAGCCTTCAGTATGGATTACACCACAATATAAAGAAAACAAAAATCCCCACAACTGGACCAATAAGCAACATCATGATAAACGGAGAAAAGATTGAAGTTGTCAAGGACTTCATTTTACTTGGATCCACAATCAACACCCATGGAAGCAGCAGTCAGGAAATCAAAAGATTCATTGCACTGGGCAAATCTGCTACAAAAGACCTCTTAAAAGTGTTGAAAAGCTAAGATGTCACCTTGAAGACTAAGGTGCGCCTGACCCAAACCATGGTATTTTCAATCGCATCATATGCATGGGAAAGCTAGACAATGAATAAGGAAGACCGAAGAAGAATCGACGCCTTGGAACTGTGGTGTTGGAGAAGAATATTGAATATACCATGGACTGCCAGAAAAAAAAACAGGTCTGTCCTGGAAGAAGTACCACCAGAATGCTTCTCATAAGCAAGGATGGCGAGACAACGTCTTGCATACTTTGGACATGTTGTCGGGAAGGATCAGTCTCTGGAGAAGTACAAGGTCAGTGAAAAGAGGAAGACCCTCAACGAGATGGACTGACACAGTAGCTGCAACAATGGGCTCAAGAATAACAACGATTGTGAGGCTGGTGCAGGACCGGGTAGTGTTTCATTCTGTTGTACATCGGATCACTATGAGTCTTAACCAACTCGATGGCACCTAACAACAGTAGGGGGCACTAAGCAGAGGTGAAACTTTCAGTCAGGTTGTCTGTGGTTGTCTATTGGTTGACCACTGTGGAAGCAAAATCCCTGCAGCCCAGTAAAAGAGGGACATACTCTCAGCCACAAGGATGAGACTGGCAGGTCCAGGCACAGAAGTATCTCATTTTAGAGGTCCTGTCCATGCATAGCAAATGCTGGGTTTAGAGTAACAGATTTTATTCCAGAATCTGCTCACTGGTGGAGGCGTAACATGTGGCAAAGCCTTCTAACACAAGTTCAAGGATTGAATGAAGTACTGATCTGCAGGCTAGTGGTCATCGGTGTCTATAGCTAAGCAGGGCTGGAAAAAACAAGGACCTTCCTGAATCCCCTACAAATTTATGTGCTCAAGAGAATATTACTGATGATGATAATTGTGACAGTTAATTTTATGTGTCAATTTGGCTAGGCTATGGTGCCTATTATTTGGTTAAACACTATTCTGGATGTTGCTGTAAAGATCTTTAGATATGATTAACATTTAAAATCAGTTGACTTTAAATAAAGAGATTATCTTTGATAATGTGGGTAGGCCTCATCCAATCAGTTGAAAACCTTAAGAGCAAAAACTGAAGTTTCCTAGAGAAGAGGAATTCTGCCTCAAAATTGTAACATAGAAATCTTGCCTAAATTTCCAGTCTGCGTGCACACACACACACATAAGTACACACACGCACAGGCACACATGCACACATCTATTGGTTCTGTTTTCCTGAGAATCCCAATAAAAAAATGATGTTAAAAGAATCATTTAGTTACTCGGTCCATTCAAACATTTTATTGAGGGATTACTACAACCTAGGCACTGTCTATATAATGGGAATTCAGTCAAGAACAACACAGACATGGTCTAGCAGGTCCAGGGTGAATTCTATGCTATATACAAAGCTTATCATTCTTAAAAACTTGTATTGGCAATCTAGAAATGTAAACGTTCTTTACTTTGATGGGAAGCACTGGCTTCTACGAATTTAATTGGCTGGTATCCTAGAAACCAGGGTGAGAAATGTGTACATTATAAATTCCACAATTTGACCCCAAAACTCTCAACCCCAGACAGCGTCTAATATTCTAACACTTCTAAATTCAAATCATAACAGCAGCTAAAAAAAAATTCTTTTTCGCTAGTAATGTAGGGCAGATGTGATGAACAAAGATTCAATGTAAATTTTCATCTTAGAACATTTCATTTCTTCCCTTAGAAAGATAACTGTATACTGAGTCTTTTCTCTAGGATGTGTACCAAAAGCTCTTAAAAAACAAACAAGTGTACCCCAGTCAAGGAAAGCTTTGTTTTTCTCTACCTTTTTTTTTTGGTGAGAAATCCTCTTTTTTAACAATGTGGTCTAGTAGAGAAAGTATACTCTACCTCTCTAAGTTCTAGTTTTAAAAACAGAGCAGAGGAGTCCAAGATGAAGTAGATGAAGGTCTTCAGATGTTTAGGTCAGAGGCACCTTGAAAAGTCACCATGGCACCTGCCATTTCAATTTCATGAAATTGGGTCTGCCAACAGTGATAAATATTTTGGAAACAGAAGACCCCAGTTTAAAACTGTTCAACACACACACATACACACACACACACACACACCTTTGTGCTTTTGTTCTTAACCATTCCACAGGTCAGAGGGTGAAAGGCACACATCTAATTGAAAAAAAAATTTTTTTTTCTTCCTCTAGACTCCTAATGAGCTGATCATCTCTCTCACTTACAGGAGAAATGCCATCATTTTTACAGTATAAGGTAGCAAACTGTTTCCCAGCAGGTGTGTGGTATCTCAGCTTGAAGTACAGCTGACATTAGGTTCAGGAAGATGAAACTGAGAACTGGAGTTTCATCTCCCCCTTTAATCAGTGGATCTCTGCAGCACTCAGGTCAGCAGGCAGTCTGCACTATGGACTAGCCTTTTCTCCTACTTGAAGTGAAACAGAAGGTGGTAATGAGAAGAAATAGAGGCAGCCTGTCAGGTTGTCAGTGACCTGGCCATTCTGGGACTGCTGCACTCCTTTATTACCTGCCCAACAAACTCGTGCTTTGCCTTTTCTAATCCTAACTCTATGAGCTGCTCTAGAGTTGGGCCCTGGCAACAGATGCGCTGAAAGTTCCAAAGTCTCTTCAAAAAGCATTGTGTCCTGAGCAAAACAGTTGTTCCAGAAATGTTAAGTAATGGTAATAAAGATGGAGAATGGGAATATGGGAAAACAATATTCTAACCCTTTTCATACATTCTAACAAATATTTAAATATAAATTATTTACTATGGAAGAGACACTGTGATAGTGCTGAGGATACAAATTGAAAAAAAAAAAAAACAGCTAGTCATAGCCTCTGCTTCATAGACCTTACATTTGAATAAGGGAGATAGAAAATAAATCAAATAATACCACCAATTAGTGTAATATAGCAAGAGTCAACAGTGCTACACAGAAAGCTTCAAAGATTTACCTAGACTGAAGGGTCTAGGAGGTCTTCTCTGAGCAAGAATAATTGACCTGAGACCTAAAGGGTGAAGAGGAATTAACTGGGGGTGCACGGTGGGGAGGAAGAGGAAAGAGCATTTTCAACAGAGGGAACAGCATGGGCAGAAGTCCTTGGTGGGAAGAAGCACAGTGAGAAGTGAAGCCTGTGTGTCTGGATCGCTGGGGCCTGAGGGGATGTGATATGAGATGAGACTGAAAGACTTTGTAGTCCGTGTTAAGGATTTGGAACTCAACCATAGAAGCAGTGGAAAACCTTGACAATTGTTTCATGAGGGTGAGGGGGAAAGGTTTTGCATTTCAGAGAACTCTCTCTGGTTACTGCAGTAAGAACACATTGGAAGGGGCCAAGAAGACAGAGAATAGTTAGGAGGTTATTGCAGGATTCAAGGTTTAACAGATGGTGGATGGTGAGATGGTGACTTGGACTAGTGCTAACAGTTGTTGTTTTTAGTTGCCATCGAGTTAACTCATGTTGACTCATGCAGACCCCATGTGTGTACAGTAAACTGCTCCATAGGGTTTTTAAGGCTGCAAGGCTGTGATCTTTCAGAAACAAATCACCAGTCCTGTCTTCTGAGGGCACCTCCGGGTGAATTTGAACCACCAACTTTTCTATTAGTAGTTGAGTGCTTAACTGTTTTCACCATCCAGGGATATCTGGTGTTAACAGTAAAGATGGAAAAAAGTAAATAGAGGCTAGATGTATATAAGAAGTAATGGTATATTATTTTGGTATTCACAACTCAAATCAGATCATAGTTTTTACTCATTCATTCATTAAACAAACATTTCTTAAATTTTTGCTATGTGCTAGACAGTGGAACAAGAATTATAATGAATAAGATACAGATCTACATTCTCCAGAATAGACCACATCTTACGTCACAAAGCAAACCCTCAACAAAATTCAAAACATTGAGATAATAAGAAGTATCTTCTCTGATTAAAATGCCATCAAAGTAGAAATTAACAACAGGAAGAGGAAGGAAAAAAATCAATTACACTGAAACTGAATAACACCCTGATTAAAAACTACTGGGTAATAGAAGAAATCAAAGATGGAATCAGAAATTCCTAGAATCAAATGAGAATGAAAACACATCATACCAAAACCTTTGGGACACAGAAAAGGCAGTGCTCAGAGGTCAATTTATAGCAATAGATGCACACTTTCAAATAGAAGAAAGGGACAAAATCAAAACATTAGCTACACACCTTGAATAAATAGAAAGATAACAGCAAAAGAAGCTCACAGCTGCTAGAAGAAAGGAAATAATAAAAAATCAGAGCAGAAATAAATGAAATAGAGAATAGAAAAACAATAGAAAGAATCAACAAAATCAAAAGTTGGTTCTTTGAAAGGATCAACAAAATTGACAAACCACTGGCTAAACTGACAAAGAAAAACAGGACAGGATTCAAATAACTCAAATAAGAAATGAAACTGGGGACACTACAACAGACTTAACTGAAATAAAAAGGATCATAACAGAGTATTATGAAAAATTATACTCCAACAAATTTGAAAACCTAGAGGAAATGGACAAATTTCTAGAAACACATTACCTACCCAAACCAACACAAAATGATGTTGAAAATCTAAACAGACCCATAACAAGAGAAGAGATTGAAAAGGAAATTAAAAAAAACTCTCTCTCAGCAAAAAAAAAGCCCTGGCCCAGATGACTTCACTGGAGAATTCTACCAAACATTAGGAGAAGAGCTTACAGCAGTACTACTCAAACTATTTCAGAACATAGAAAAGGAACGATACTTCCAACTTCATTCTATGAAGCCAGCGTAACCCTGATGCCAAAACCGAGCAAAGACACCACAAAAAAAAGAAAATCATAGACCTATATCTCTCATGAATATAGATGCAAAAATTCTCAACAAAATTCTAGCAAATAGAATTAAGCATCATATCAAAAAATAATACACTATGACCAAGTAGGATTCATACAAACTATGCAAGGATGGTTCAACATTAGGAAATCAATCAATGTAATCCACCACATAAATAAAATAAAAGAATCACATGATCATTTCAACTGATGCAGAAAAGGCATTCTACAAACTCCAACACCCATTCCTGATAAAAACTCTCAGTAAAATAGGTATAGAAGGGAAACTTCTCAACATAATAAAGGGCATTTGTGCAAAACCAATGGCTAACATCATTCTTAATGGAGAGAGGCTGAAAACATTCCCCTTGA
>NW_004443939.1:12294358-12310969 GCF_000243295.1 Trichechus manatus latirostris | reverse complement strand
AAAAACTAATTCAAAATGGATCAAAGACCTAATATAAACCAAAAACTATAAAGATCATGGAAGAAAATATAGGACCAATGCTACAGGCCCTAATACATGGCATTAACAGGATACAAACCATAACCAACAACACACAAACTCCGGAAGATAAGCTAGATAACCGGGATCTTCCAAAAATTAAACACTTACACTCATCAAAAGACTTCACCAAAAGAGTAAAAAGAGAACCTTCAGACTGGGAAAAAAAAATTGGGCTATGACAAATCCGACAAAGACTTAATCTCTAAAATCTACAGGGAAATTCAACACCTCTATAATAAAAAGACAAATAATCCAATTAAAAAATGGGCAAAGGAAATGAACAGACACTTCACCAAAGAAGACATTCAACAGACACATAACATAACAGACACATAAGGAAATGCCCGTGAAAACTACCCCTTAGAGAAAGGCAAATAAAAACCACAGTGAGACATCATCTCAACCCAGCATTACTGGCACGAAGCAAAAAAACAGAAAATAACAAATGTTGGAGAGGCTGCAGAGAGACTGGAACTCTTATACACTGCTGGTGGGAAGGCAAAATGATACAACCCTTTTGGAAAACCATATGGTGCTTCCTTAGAAAGCTAGAAATAGAAATACCATATGATCCAGCAATCTCACTCCTAGGAATATATCCTAGAGAAATAAGAGTCATCACAACAATAGACATACGCACATCCTTATTCATTGCAGCATTGTTCACAATAGCAAAAAGATGGAAACAACCTAGATGCCCATCAACAGAAGAATGGATAAATAAACTATGCTATATAAATGCAATGGAGTACTATGCAAAGATAAAGAACAATGATGAATCTGCAAAGTATCTCACAACATGGATGAATCTGGAGGGCATTATGCTAAATGAAATAAGTCAATCACAAAAGGACAAATATTGTGTGAGGCCAGTACTGTAAAAACTCATGAAAAAGTTTACACACAAAAAGAAACAATCTTTGGTGGTTACAAGGGAGGGAAGGAGTGGGGATGGAACAACACTAAATAGACAATAGATAAGTGGTAAAAAAGTTGGTGAAGGGTAAGACAGTACACAATACTGGGGAAGCCAGCACAACTTGTACAAGGAAAGGTCATGGAAGCTCCATAGACACATCCAAACTCCTTGAGGGACTGAATTAATGGGCTGCGGACTGTGGGGACCATGGTCTTGGGGAACATCTAGCTCAATTGGCATAACATAGTTTATGAAGAAAATGTTCTACATTCTACCTCGGTGAGTAGCATCTGGGGTCTTAAAAGCTTGTGAGCAGCCATCTAAGATACTCCACTGATCTCACCCCTTTGGGAGTAAGGGAGAATGAAGAAAACTAAGGACACAAGGGAAAGATTATTCCAAAGGACTAATGGACCACAAGTACCACAGCCTCCACCAGACTGAGTCCAGGACAACTAGATGGTGCCTAGCTACCACTACCGATTGCTCTGACAGGTTTCACAATACAGGGCCCCAGACAGACCTGGAAAAAAATGTAGAACAAAATTGTAACTCACAAAAAAAATCAGATTTACTGGCCTGACAGAGACGGGAGAAACACCAAGAGTATCGCCCCCAGACACCCTTTTAGCTCAGTAATGAAGTCACTGATGAAGTTTACCCTTCAGCCAAAGATTAGACAGGTCTGTAAAACAAAATGAGACTAAACGGGCACACCAGTCCAGGGGCAAAGACTAGAAGGCAGGAGGGGACAGGAAAGCTGGTAATAAAGAACCCAAGATCGAGAAGGGAGAGTTTTGACATATCGTAGGGTTGTTTACCAATGTCATAAAACAATACGTGTACTGTTTAATGAGAAGCTAGTTTGTTCTGTAAACCTTCCTCTAAAGCACTGTAATAAAAAATAAAAACAAAAAAAAGATACAGTTCTAATTGGAAAACATTGCAAGGGTTCATTTAGCAGAAAATGGGCTTTGAAGTCAGATGGACTGGTTTGAATCCTGATCTCGTCTCTTAGTGGTTCTGTCACCTTGGACAAGTCAAAGACTCTGAGCTACTTTGATAAATGGACATAAATGGGAGTCAGGCCCAAGGTGGCAGAACAGTCAGATGCTTCCTGTGGTCCCCCTTACAACAAAGACCTGAAAAAACAAGTGAGTCCATTTTATATGACAATCTAGGGGCCCTGAACACCAAAGACAAAGTTGAGGAGTCACACTGAGCAGCAGGGGGAGGGAAAGACAGTTCAGAAGCAGTGAGGACTTGCCAGACCTGACCTGGTGGGCACTCTGCAGGCTGGATCAGCCGACGCTCATGGGCTGAGGCAAGCAGTAGCCCTCAGGATGCGTTTTCCACACTGGGAGAAAATGAGCAGAGGAGAATCTGCACAAGCCTCCAGAACGAGTCAATCTGTAAAAGTTAAGTGCAAGCATCTAACCTACCAAGCAGGATCAAAAAACCCTTCCTCCTCTGGGAAGTACCTCTCTCCCATTTACCTGCCCCCTCCCTGCTCTTCTCTGGCCCCGGTCAGGCTTCAGCAATTGTCCTGCCTCCTGGGCCAGAAGTGGGACTCCTAGTACACCCCTAGCCATCCTCCTGACTTGGCAGAGGGAACAAATTAACATACAAATAACAAACAGGAAAAAATAGTCTGCCAGTGCCCCTAAACCGGGACTTTAGGGAAGGTGTAGCCATTTTGCCTAGGCACAGGCATAAGGGGTCCACAAACTTTGAATGCCTTTCATCCCTGCCTAGATCTGTGTGGGCCCATTTCAATAGTGTAGGTCCTCATTAGCACTGTACAACAGGGTAGACACTTGAAGCCTATTTTTAACTGAAACGCCTAAGGGGGAGCAGCAGATTCATGAAATTTGACACTATCCTATCCATTAAGCAGGGTCCTCACCTACCCACATCAGGGACCTGAGGACTGGTGGCTCCATCCACTCCACGTAGCCACCCAAGACAGGGGTCTGAGAATAGGTGGTGCCTCCCAGTCCTTACAGCCAACAGTATTGGATGTCCGAAGTCTGGTTGCAAAACCCACCCACCTACATGCTCTAGGGAACAGGGACACACCTTCCACCCAGGCACTCAGGGGCAGCCGTCAACCCCCTAACTTGCTCAGCACATACCCCCCTGTTGCAGCCAGATACCTGTGCCTGCTCCAATCACCCCTACGTAGCCCTGCCCATCTAGGACTGTAGGTGAGAGCCTGCAACACACACTCAGTGACTGATGACCTGGACACCAGAGCTGAATCCACACAAGAAAAGTAAATGGACTCCTGGGCTCACATAAGTAGTAGTGACTCTAACCACCTGGTGACAGGGATGTAAGAGCTTCAAAGGCAGCATTAATCAAAGTAGCTCACACACTCAGCCTATGTGGGCATTTCAAAACAAGAAGAAAGGACACAGTAAGCAAACATAAAATAAAAATGTGTAATAACTTATTGATGGTTTAGAGACAACAGTCAATATCAAAGCACATAAAGAGGCAAACCATGATGGCTTCAGCAAGCAACCAAAACAAAGAACCAGGAACCCTCACAGAGGAAGAGAAGGTCTTAGAATTGCCAGAGGTAGAATTCAAAAGATTAATATAAAGAGCTCTTCAAGATATCAGGAAGAAGATCATGCAAAATGCAGAACAAGTCAAGGAACACACAGACAAAGCAATAGAGGAAATTAAGAAGGGTATACGAGAGCATACTGAAAAATTTAACAGGCTGCAAGAATCCATAGAAAGAAAACAGAAATCCAGGAGATTAACAATAAAATTTCAGAACTAGACAACTCGATAGAAAGTCATAGGAGCAGAATTGAGGCAATGGAAGTCAGAATTAGTGAAACTGAAGATAAAGCACTTGACACAAAATTATTTGAGGAAAAATTAGATAAAAGAATTTTAAAAAATGAAGAGAACCAAAGAATTATGTGGGTCTCTATCAAGAGGAATAAGCTATGAGTGATTGGAGTACCAGAAGAGGGGGGGATAACAGAAAATACAGGGAGAATTGTTGAAGATTTGTTGGCAGAAAACTTCCCTGACATCATGAAAGAGGAGAAGATATCTATCCAATAAGCTCATTGAACCCCACACAGGATAGATACCAAGAGAAATTCACCAAGACATATTATAATCAAACTTGCCAAAAGCAAAGATAAAGAGACAATTTTAAGAGCAGCTACGGCTAAATGAAAAGTCAGCTACAAAGGAGAGTCAAGAAGACTAAGCTTGGACTACTCAGTAGAAACCATACAGGCAAGAAGGCAATGGGATCACATATATAAGCCTTGAAGGAAAAAAATTGCCAGCCAAGAATTATCTACCCAGCAAAAATGTCTCTCAAATATAATGGCAAAATTAGGGCATTTCCAGATAAAAAGAAGTTAAGGGAATTTGTAAAAACCAAACCAAAATTACAAGAAATGCTAAAGGGAGTCCTCCAGTTAGAGAATCAGTAATATCAATAACATCAGATAAAAAACTAACACTAGAACACTGGACAGAGCAACCAGATATCGACCCAGATAGGAATGTCACAAACATAAATCAAAGCTAAAGATTAAAACAAAAAAGAGGGATGAAATAATGTAGTCATAGAACTTTCATATGGAGATGAAGTCAAGGCAATATCAAAAAATATAAGATTGTTTTAAACTTAGAAAAATAGAGGTAAATTTTAAGGTAACCACAAAGGAAACTAACAATCCTACACATCAAAATAAAAAAGAAGAGAAACATAAACACTCAGCAAATATAAAATCAACAGCAATGAAAAAGATGAAAAGAAAAGACATAAAGAAAAACTACTCAGCACAGAAAATTAAGTAGAACAAAGAAATTGTAAACAACACACAAAAGAAAACATCAAAATAACAGCACTAAACTCATGCCTATCAATAATTATGCTGAATGTAAATGGACAAAATGCACCAATAAAGAGACAGAGAGTGGCAGAATGGATTAAAAAAACATGATCCGTCTAAATGCTGCCTACAAGAGACACACCTTAGACTAAAAGAAACAAACAAACTGAAACTCAAAGGATGGGAAAAAATATATCAAACAAACAACATTCAAAAAAGAGCAGGAGTGGCAATATTAATCTCTGACAAAATAGACTTTAAAGCAAAATCCACCACAAAGGTTAAGGAAGGACACGATATAATGATTAAAGGGTCACTCCCCCAGAAGGACATAACTATAATAAATATTTACACACCCAATGACAGGACTCCAAAATACATAAAACAAACTCTAACAGCACTGAAAAGAGAGAGAGACAGCTCCACAATAGTAGTAGGAGACTTCAACATGCGACTTTCGGTGAAGGACAGAACATCCAGAAAGAATCTCAACAAAGACATGGAAGAGCTAAATACTACAATCAACCAACTTGATCTCATAGACACATACCAAACACTGCACCCAACAGCTGCCAAGTATACTTTCTTTTCCAACACACATGGAATATTCTCCAGAATAGACCACATATTAGGCCATAAAGCAAGCCTTTACAAAATCCAAAACATCAAAATATTACAAAGCATCTTTTCTGACCATAAAGCCATAAAAGTAGAAATCAACAACACAAAAAGCAAGGGAAAAAAATCAAACACATGGAACCTGAACAATGTCTTCCTCAAAAACTATTGTGTTATAGAAGAAATCAAGGATGGAACGATGAAATTCACAGAATCAAATGAGAATGAAAACACATCCTACCAGAACCTTTGGGACACAGCAAAAACAGTGCTCAGAGGTCAATTTATAGCAATAAATGCACACATCCAAAAAGAAAAAAGGGCCAAAATCAAAACATTAAGACTACAACTCAAACAAATAGAAAGAGAGCAGTAAAAGAAGTCCATGGGCACCAGAAAAAAGGAAATGATAAAAATTAGAGCAAAAATAAATGAAATATAGAAAAGAAAAACAATTGAAAGAGTTAACAAGGTCAAAAGCAGGTTCTTTGAAAAGATCTACAAAACTGATAAACCACTGTCCAAACTGACTAAAGAAAAACATGAGAGGAAGCAAATAACCTGAATAAGAAATGAGATGGGTGACATCACAACAGACTCAACTGAAATTAAAAGAATCATAACAGAATACTTTGAAAAATTGTACTCCAACAAATTTGGAAACCTAGAGGAAATGGACAAATTTCTAGAAACTCACTCCCTACCTAAAGTAACACAAACAGAGGTGGAACAACCAAATAAACCTATAACAAAAGAAGAGATTGAAGAGTTAATTTAAAAACTCCCAACAAAAAAAAAAAACAACCCTGGCCTTGATGGCTTCACTAGAGATTTCTACAAAAATTTCAGAAAGAATTAACACCACCATTACTAAAGGTATTCCAGAGCAGAGAAAAGAATGCAATACTCCTAAGCTCATTCTATGAAGCCAGCATAACCCTGATATCAAAACCAGATAAAGACACCACAAAAAAGAAAATTATAGACCAATTTCTCTCAAGAACATAGATACAAAAATCCTCAACAAAATTCTAGTCAATAGAATTCAGCAACATATCAAAAAAAATAATTCACCATAACCAAGTGAGATTCATACCAGGCATACAGGGATAGTTCAACATTACAAAAACAATCAATGTAATCCATCACATTAATAAAACAAAAGATAAGAACCACATGATCTTATCCATTGATGCAGAAAAGGCATTTGACAAAGTCTAACACCCATTCATGATGAAAACTCTCAGCAAAATAGAAGGCAAACTCCTCAACATAATAAAGGGCATTTATACAACATCATTCTAAATGGAGAGAATCTGAAAGCATTCCTCTTGAGAACAGGAACCAGACAAGGATGCACTTTATCACCACTCTTATTCAACATTGTGCTGGAGGTCCTAGCCAGAACAATTAGGCTAGAATAAGAAATAAAGAGCATCCAAATTGGTAAAAAAGAAGAAGTAAAAGTATCTCTATTTGCAGATGATACGCTCTTATATACAGAAAACCTCAAAGAATCCACAGGAAAACTATTGGAAATAATAGAAGATTTAAGCATAGTTTCGGGATACAAGATAAACATACAAAAATCAGTTGGATTCTTCTATACTAACGAAAAGAACTTCAAAGAGGAAATCACCAAATAAAAATCATTTAGAATAGCTCCCAAGAAGATAAAATTCTTAGAAATAAATCTAATCAGAGACATAAAAGGCCTGTACAAAGAAAACTACAAGACACTACTTCAAGAAACAAAATCATGGATAGGAAGACTCAACATTGTGTTTACCCAAAGCAATCTACAGATACTATGCAATCCCGATCCAAATTCCAAAGGCATTTTTTAATGAAATGGAGAAACAAATCACCAACTTCATATGGAAAGGGAAGAGGCCCCGGATAAGCAAAGCATTACTGAAGAAGAAGAACAAAGTGGGAGGCCTCACACTACCTGATTTTAGAAACTATTATACTGTCACAGTAGTCAAAACAGCCTGGTACTAGTACAACAACAGGTACATAGACCAATGGAACAGAAGTGAGAATCCAGGTGTAAATTTATCCACCTATGAGTAGCTGATATTTTACAAAGGCCCAAAGTCCATTAAATGGGAAAAAGACAGTCTCTTTAACAAATGGTGCTGGCATAACTGGATATCCATCTGCAAAAAAACTGAAGCAAGATCCATACCTCACACCATGCACAAAAACTAACTCAAAATGGATCAAAGACCTAAATATAGAATCTAAAACGATAAAGATCATGGAAGAAAAAATAGGGACAATGCTAGGAGCCTTAATACATGGCATAAACAGAATACAAACCATAACAAACAATGCACAAACACCAGAAGAGAAACTAAATAACTGGGATCACCTAAAAATCAAACAATTATGCTCATCAAAAGACTTCACCAAAAGAGTAAAATCACAACCTACAGACTGGGAAAATATTTTGGCTACAACTAATCCAATCAGCATCTAATCTCTAAAATCTACAAGGTACTGCAAAACTTCAACAACAAAAAGACAAATAACAAAATTAAAAAAATAGGCAAAGGATATAAACAAGCACTTCACCAAAGGAAACATTCGGGTGGCTAACAGATACACGAAGAAATGCTTACCATCATTAGCCATTAAAGAAATGCAAATCAAAATGACATTGAGATACCATCTCACCCCAAAATGGCTGGCATTAATCAAAAAACATAAAATAATAAATGTTGGAGAGGTTGTAGAGAGACTAGAACACTTATGCACTGCTGGTGGGAATATAAAATGGTTCAACCACTTTGGAAAACGATTTGGCGCTTCCTTAAAAAGCTAGAAATAGAAGTACATATGATCCAGCAATCCTGATCCTTGGAATATATCCTAGAGAAATAAGAGCCTTCACACCAATAAATATATGCACACTCATGTTCATTGTAGCAGTGTTCACAATAGCAAAAAGATGAAAACAACCTAGGTGCCCACCAACAGATGAATGGATAAACAAATTGTGGTATATCCACACTATGGAATACTACCCAACGATAAAGAACAATGGTGACTCTGTGAAACATCTCACAACATGGATAAAGCTGGAAGGTGTTATGCTGAGTAAAATTAGTCAGTCTCAAGAGGACAAAAATTGTATGAGACCACTACAGTAAAAACTCATGAAAAGGTTTACACACAAAAAGAAACAATCTTTGATGGTTACAAGGGATGGGAGGGGTGGGGGGGAAATACTAAACAGACAATAGGTAAGTGGTAAATTTGGTGAAGGGTAAGACAGCACACGATACTGGGGAAGCCAGCACAACTTGTATAAGGAAAGGTCATGGAAGCTCCACAGACATATCCAAACTCCCTGAGGGACTGAATTGTTGGGCAGAGGGCTGTGGGGGACCATGGTCTCGGGGAACATCTAGCTCAATTGGTATAACACAGTTTATAAAGAAAATGTTTTACATTCTACCTTGGTGAGTAGCGTCTGGTGTCCTAAAAGCCTGTGAGCAGCCATTTAAGATACTCCACTGGTCTCACGCCTTCAGGAACAAGTGAGAATGAAGAAAACAAGATAGAAGGGAAAGATTAGTCCAAAGGACTAATGGACCACAACTACCATGGCCTCCATCAGACTGAGACCAGTACAACTAGACGGTGCCTGGCTACCACCACTGACTGCTCTGATGCTCTGACAGGGATCACAACAGAGGGTCATGGACAGAGCTGGAGAAAAATGTAGAACAAAATTCTAACTCACAAAAAAAGACCAGACTTACTGGCCTGACAGAGATTGGAGACACCCCAAGAATATGGGCCCCGGACACCCTTTTATCTCAGTAATGAAGTCACTCCCAAGATTCACCATTCAGCCAAATGTTAGACAGCCCCATAAAACAAAAGGAGACTAATGGGGCACAACAGTCCAGGGACAAGGACTAGAAGGCAGGAGGGGACAGCAAAGCTGGCAATAGGGAACCCAAGGTTGAGAAGGGACAGTGTTGACATGTCCTAGGGTTGTTAACCATTGTCATAAAACAATATGTGTACTAACTGCTTAATGAGAAACTATTTGTTCTGTAAACCTTCATCTAAAGTACAATAAAAAAAAAAATGGTGTGAGACCACTATTATAAGAACTCAAGAAAAGGTTTAAACACAGAAGAAAACATTCTTTGATGGTTACGAGGGTTGGGAGGGAGGGGGAGGGTTATTCACTAACTAGATAGTAGATAAGAATCATCTTAGGTGAAGGGAAGGACAGCACACCCTACAGGGGAAATCAGCACAACTGGACTAAACCAAAAGCTAAGAATTTTACAGAACACAACCAAGCACTTCGAGGGACAGATTGGCAGGGGCAGGGATCTGGGGACAATGGTTTCAGGGGACATCAAGGTCAAATGGCAAAGCAAAGTTTATTTAGAAATTCTTTTGCATCCCACTTTGGTGAGTGGTGTCTGGGGTCTTAAAAGCTTGCAAACGGCCATCTAAGATGCATCAATTTGTCCCAACCCACCTGGAGCAAAGGAACAAGGAAACTACTACCCCAAGATATGAAAGGGTCACATAAACCAGAGACTCCATCAGCCTGAGACCAGAAGAACTAGATGGTGCCCAGCTACCACCAATGACCTCCCTGACAGGGAACACAACAGCGAGTCCCTGAAAGAGCAGGAGAAAAGTGTGGTGCAGAATTCAAATTCATGTAAAAAGACCAGAATTAATGGTCTGACTGTGACTAGAGGAACCCCAGGAGACACAGCCCCCATACTCTCTGTTAATCCAGAGCTAAAACCATTCCAGAAGCCAACTCTTCAGACAAAGATTAGACTGGACTATAAAACATAAAATAATACTCATGCAGAGTGTGCTCCTTAGTTCAAGTAGATACACGACACTAAATGGGCAGAAAGGGATAGGAGCTGGTTTAATGGACACGGAAACCCAGGGTGGAAAGGAGGAGTGTGCTGTCACATTATAGGGATTGCAACTAGTGTCACAGAACAAGATGTGTATAAATTTTTGTATGAGAAGTTAACTCAAGTTGTAAACTTTCACCTAAAGCACAATAAATAAAAAATATAAATAAATAAACGGACGAAAATGGTCCCTACCTCACAGGTTTTTTTTTTTTTTTTTGTACTTTGCATGAAGGTTTACAGAACAAACTAGCTTCTCTTTAAACAGTTAGTACACCTATTGTTTTGTGACATTGGTTAACAACCCTACAACATGTCAACACTCTCCCTTCTCGACCTTGGGTTCCTGATTACCAGCTTTCCTGTCGCCTCCTGTCTTCTAGTCCTTGTCCCTGGGCTAGTGTGCCCCTTTAGTCTCATTTTGTTTTATGGGCCTGTCTAATCTATGGCTGAAGGGTGAACCTCAGGAATGACTTCATTACTGAGCTAAAAGGGTGTCTGGAGAACATACTCTCTGTATTTCTCTAGTCTTTGTCAGGGCCATAAGTCTGGTCTCTTTTTGGAGTTAGAATTCTGTTTTACATTTTTCTCCAGCTCTGTCCGGGACCCTCTGTTGTGATCCCTGTCAGAGCAGTCAGTGGTGGTAGCCAGGCACCATCTAATTGTACTGGACTCAGTCTGGTAGAGGCCATGATAGTTAGTCCTTCGGAATAATCTTTCCCTTGTATCTTTAGTTTTCTTCATTCTCCGTTGCTCCTGAAGGGGCAAGACCAGTACAGTATCTTAGATGGCCACTCACAGGTTTTTAAGACCCCAGACGCTACTCACCAAGGTAGAATGTAGAACATTTTCTTTATAAACTATTTTATGCCAATTGAGCTAGATGTTCCCCGTGACCATGGGCCCCAGAGCCCTCTGAGGGTTGTTTTGAGGATGAAGTGAGATGACGCATGTCAAATTAATGAGAAGATGTTGGCATTTAGAAAGTTTTTAAAAAAATAATAGTTATTTTCCTGGCTCCATTAAGCAATTGAAATAAAACATATATCAAAGTTGTTTTATCTGCAAATGCCTCAGCTTATTTAAAGGATTCATGATAAGAAAGTGGGTACTTGGACAACCCATTTCTAGTTGGGTGACATAAATTCACTGCAAGCTAGCCACCCATCCTAGCAGTTCTGCTACACTTCACGTATCCTCTGTTTTGAATTTGTAAACTGGCAGAGAAGACATCTGCAACGTAACCTTGTTACATAAACATCTTCCACATCCTCTATAAAACCATTCTCAAAACCCATCCATGTCCATTATGGCAGAAAATCATGTTCTTACTTGATCACTCAAAAGTAGCTGTAAACTAATGTTGTTGTTAGTTGCCATCAAGTCAATGCCAACTCATGGCAACACCATGTGTACAGAGTAGATCTGTTCCATAGGGTTTTCAAGGCTGTGACCTTCCGGAAGCAGATCACAAGGTCGAACTTTCAACCTTTCAGCCAGTAGTCAAACATTTAAGCTTTTTCGTCACTCATGGGTTCCTTATAAACTAATACACAGGCTAAAGCCAAGCGAAGCAGTTTGACCTGAAAAACTTTGCTGTTGAGGTCTTTTTTGTCATAAATATCACCCCATAGTAATGATCAACTACAGTATGATTGCTTAATGACTGTGACCAACTCTGCCACAGATGCCAGTGCAGCAATAAGTAGATTAGCATTGCTGACCAGCTGGTTGAAGGCACACTCTCTCAGACTATGACTGTGCTCGTGCGAGGAATTACTGAAGAAGATAACGTTACCTTGGCAACTCTCCATCCACCAACTCTTACTCCATTCAAAGGTTTTCAGAGGCACTCATGTATGTGAAATTGACCACAGAAAGTATCAGGGTAAATAATTCTAATTCTGAAAGCAGTTTGAAAATCCTTGGAGCAATGATGACTGTCAGTACTTGCTACAGAAATATTTATCAGAAAAAGGCATCTAAAGTCCAAAGTAGAGCCCCTGGGTGGTGCAAACGGTCAGTCTGCTCAGCTGCTAACTGAAAGATCAGAGGTTTGAGTCTACCCAGGGGCACCTCAGAAGAAAAGCTTGGCAATCTACTTCTCAAAAATCAGCCATTAAAAACCCTATGGAGCACAGTTCTACTCCGAAACACGTGGGGTCACTATGAGTCGGAGTCTACCCAATGGTAGCTGGTGCTGGTACTGGTACTGGTAAAGTCCAAAGTTAAATAATCTCTTCAGCTGATAAAATTGGTGTAGGAAAAAAAAAATCTTCCAATAGGTACATTCTTAATGTAAATTTCATAGTAACTATTTCATTTTCTTTAATCTTACTTCAGTGATTGATTTTGAAGTTAGTATGGTTTGAAATAGGATGTCAGAAACACATCACAAATTTTAACATTAATCCTATAGAACATAAGGGTTCTACTTACAAAGGCACACATGTGACCATTATCCAGAAATAAATTAAGTTGGTGGCTTTCAAACTGTTCTCAGAATCCTAAGAATTCTTCAGAGGTGTCTCAGACTGGAGAGGGGCTGGGGTGCTAGACATGACCAAGTGAGCACAGCAAATTCTGCCCCCTCTATCAGTTCAACCTGTTTTATATATTGGCCTTCAGTATAAAATTTCACTTGACGAAAAAATGTCTGCTGCTTTAAAAAAAAAAAAAGTTTGAAAATCACTGAATTCCTGTAAAACAGAGGGAGGGTGAGGGTTCGGTCATATGTCTCCAAAAAAACAAACGAACAAAAACCAAACCCGTTACCGTCGAGTGTCTCCAAAGCCTCATAATGATCCTGTTCTTTTTATTATTTTTCCACTTCATCTCTTTCTTCTTTCCCTTCCTTCCAATTCTTCTCTATCCTCAATAAAATATTTGTTCAGTGCTTGATAGCACCGGTAAGCATTGTTGAAGATCATATTTATTCAACAAAGACTTATCTCTGTAGATACAGTGAAACCTGTGAGACAGTGGCGTCACTAGGGCTGGTGTCACCACAATATTGTGGCTAAAATACCAGAAATTTTGACAAAAATCAGCTACTATAAAAACATCGGCAGCAATGAAAACAACAGGGTGTGCTTGTAGCACATGCAGACGAAACCATGTGATTTGAAGTATCATTGTAATTGGGTAATAATGATAGCTTTGACCAGAGCACATTAGAAGGTTCAAAAAGTAAATTAGTGTAGAGTTTTAGCCTTGTAGGTATATTGATACATGTAAGCTGGGCTTACGAAAAAGTTTTTTGTTATAACTAACCACAGGGATATTTTTATAAAAAATAATTAAATTTCTGCTGAAAGACTGCACAAAAATTTTGTAGACAGCCATTTTTGTGTCACCCCCTCTGACAGTGTCACCTGGAGCGGTCTGCACTTCCTGAAGCCCCTAGTGACGCCACTGCTGTGAGAGCCAGAACTTGATGGAACTGCCTTGTTTTTCCGGCTCTTGCAAGTTTTCCACCTTTGACAGGGTGCCATCTTACCATTTTTCCATCACTCTCTATTAGTGGAAAATATTTGAGTTTTCCTTCTCTGACAGGTTTTCATCTTACACAGGTTCCGACTTTCACAGGTTTTATTGTACGTGGTGCCAGAGATTCAGTCTCTGCCCTCAAGATGTAGGGAGGGGGCAAACCACACAGAAGCAAACCAGCAATTACAGTAAGTTGTAAGTCTAAGTGATATGTGTAAAGTGGAAGATAGGTTAGCAAGAAGTTAAAAGCATGGATTCTAGAGCCGGACTGCCTGGGTTCATAATATTCACACTCAATTATTTACTAGCTGTGTGATATTGAGCAAGTTGCTTGATCTCTGAGCATAAGTTATATGCATCGTAATGGAGATAATATTATTCTATAATTCATTTGGCTGTTAGGAAAATTAAATGAATTGTTCTGTGCCCTCCAATTGATTCCAACTCATCAAACTAAACCCACTGCTGAGTCGATTCGGACTCATAGTGACCCTGTAGAACAGAGTAGAACTGCCCCATAGGGTTTCCAAGGCTGTAAATCTTTATGAAAGCAGCCTGCCACATCTTTCTCCCATGGAGTGGCTGGTAGGTTCAAACCACTGAACTTTCAGTTAACAGCTGAGCCCTTAACCACAGAGTAGAACTGCCCCATAGGGTTTCCTAGGTTGTAATCTTTGCAAGAACACATTGCTAGGTCTTTTCTCCCAAGGACCCACTGGTAGGTTTGAACCACCAATCTTGTGGTTAGCAGCTGAGCTCTTAACCATTGTGCCATTAAACCAAACCAAACCCATTGCCATCGAGTAGATTCTGAGTCATAGTGACCCTATAGGACAGGATAGAACTGCTGCATAGGGTTTCCAGGTGACTGGTGGATTTGAACTGCCAACCTTTTGGTTAGCAGCCAACTTCTTAATCACTGTTTCAACGGTGCCATTAGGACTCCCTATTAAATGAGTTAATTAATGCAAAAAAGCTTCGAACAGCGTCTGTCATGTGATCAATGGTCAATAAGTAGGTGTTTGTGTGACCCTAATGCTCCCCAGCATGTTTTCTCCTTTTCAAAGTGGGCAGCTGAGGGCTTGACGTAACTAACACCATGATAAACCTGTAAGTTTTTTTCTTTTTTTTTGCCTTCTCCTTTTTTTGCATATCTTTGTTAATGGTTTTGTTTTATGACTTAGGATACCCCACAAGAAGATTAGAGCCCAGATGTCAGACACGTTTATTTTTAGCTGATAAGGAATCTCCTGTAGTTACCTTGCAACGTGTAACTCATCCGGCCATCTGGGGGCAATGTGGCAAAAGACGCTTCTAACCTTTGTAAAAATCATATGTAACCTCTGATGTAAAAATGCCTTTTGGGACTCTCTAAGAACAGCCTGCATTGCTGTTGGGTCTCCAGTAGTGTACACTTCCTGAATTAAAACTTTTTCACTCTTTCTGACTTGGAGTATGTTTCATTGGCTCTACTGCTCCAGGGCATGGACCTTATTTGGGTAACAGTTTGTTTTAAATGTAAGATGTTTTAAATGCAGAGGAGTCTGGGCATAATAAAGAATTCTGGATAACAGTGATATCTACACAGAGATTTGAAGAACGATCAGACAATTGTCTTCAGTAGACAAAGTGAGGGGGAATGATATTCCAGGAAGAGAGACCAGCATTCCAAAGATTGCAAAGGGAAAGAAAACATTATCCATTGGGGTCTAATAATAACTATGAGCTCATCTGAAAACTTAAACAAAAAAAAGGAAAAGTACAAAGAAATAAAATTAAAATTTTCCTTTAATTCCATCATCTAGAGAGAATCACTAAGTAACTTGCCTGTTTCCGTCTAGATTCTTTGTAAAGGGTAGATTTTACAGCAACAGGTTCATTAAAAAAAAAGTGCTTTCTAGCCTTCTTGTTTTTCTAGTTAGAAATTAATTATGAACAATTCTCTACCCCATTACTCTTCTACAGCATAATTTTTAATAGCTACATAACATACCATAATCTCTCTAGAACTTACGGGCATTACCAATTATAAGTAACATACTTGTTCACACATTTTTTAGCACATTTTAATTATTTCCTTTGTACAATTTTCTAGAATTGGAATTTCTAAATTAACGGGTATGCCCATTTTAAGGTGTTTGATATCAATGTGTTGGCAAGTTGCCCTTCAGGAAGACTGTAGTATAAATATGGAACTTTCTGATTGTCCTTTTTGGTCATGATTGTCCTTTCAGCCAGAGGATGTGCATGTGGGCAAGAGTAAGGGAATTGTAGGGGTGAGGCCTGACGTATACATACCTGGGGACACAGCAATTAATTCCGTGTTCAGAGGAAAAGATAAAATAAAAGCATCACATCTGTGATTGGTTTGTGAAGCATGAGATTATCACGGGTTTTTGTTGGACAATCTGCCAGGAGGCTAGGAGAATAAAACATCTCCACCCCAGACACATACTCCATTTTTGTTTATTCCTGGTAACATTCCTTTCATAAGAAGACACTCCTTCTGTGTGGTAAGTTAATTTGCATCACCCTGTTCCAGTCTCATTAGTGACGACAGTCCCATCTGCTATATTCCTGCTCACTTCTCACTCTTACTGGGAGTGCGTATGAAAGTGAATCTCCAATTTTCTAATGGAGAGGAAGGCAAGGCGATACCAAGTAATGGTAGACTGCTTCAAACTTAGAAAGATAAGGGTAAAATTCATGGTAA
>NW_004443939.1:12232879-12294258 GCF_000243295.1 Trichechus manatus latirostris | reverse complement strand
TGAGACCTCTATTGTAAAAACCCATGAAAAAGTTCACACACAAAATGTAACAATCTTTGTTGGTTACCAGGGATGGGAGGGGTGGGGGGGAGGAAGAAAGTGCATCTCCACCTTTTCTCTTGGGTAGATCTTGGAACTAAACCAGTTTGGCTTTTTCAATAAAGAGCACTTTGGTAGCACAGATGAATATGCAGTAAAGGACATACTGGAAGTTGAAGAGATAGAGAGGATCTAATGTTTGCTGAGCATCTATTACAGACCAGCAATTTACATATGTTGTTGCTGTTGTCAGGTGCTGTCAAGCTGATTTCGACTTATAGCGACCCAGTGTGACAGAGTAGAACTGCCCGAAGGGTTTCCTAGGCTATAATCTTTATGGGAGCAGATTGCCAGGTCTTGCCCCTGCATAGCCACTGGGTGGGTTCCAGTCGTCAACCCTTTGGTCAGCAGCCAAGCACTTAACCATTGCACCACCAGAGGCCATTGTTGTTGTTGTTAGGTGCCGTCAAGTTGGTTCCAACTCATAGCGACCCTACATACATCAGAACGAAACACTGCCTGGTCCTGCGCCATCCTCACAATCATTGTTATGCTTGAGCCCATTGTTGCAGCCACTGTGTCAGTACATCACGTTGAGGGTCTGCCTCTTTTTTGCTGACCCTCTACTTTACCAAGCATGATATCCTTCTCCGGGGTCTGATCCCTCCTGACAACATATCCAAAATACGTAAGATGTAGTCTCGTTATCCTTGCTTCTAAGGAGCATTCTGGTTGTAGTTCTTCCAAGACAGATACCACAGCACATACATATATCATTTAATCCTCTCAATCAGGCGTAGACTAACCAGTAAGGAAGGCTTGCACAGGCTTACAGTAAGCAAGGTATGCGTGGGCTTAATTGTGTTTACTTACTAATCTATAGTGTACAATTTCACATGGGTTTTACCGCATGTGGTGATAACAGGTGAAATTGTGCACTACAGATTAGTAAGCAAGCACAAGTAAGCCTATGCATACCTTGCTTATTGGGTAATCCGTCCCTGCTCCCAGTAACTGTCTGTGAAACTCAAAAAAATGTGGTGACTTAAGTGATCATGCTGCAAATGGTTGGCAGAGCAGGGATCCCAACCCTACTCTGCTGGATTCCAAAGCCCCTGGCGTCTCCAAAGCCCCTGTATCTCCAGTGCCTCCAAGAAACGGAGAAACCACCAAATGTGAATTCCACACAAGCTATATTTCAGGGAGCTTCGGTCTTTTTCCAATGTTCCTTGAGGTAACCAGGAAGACTGCATTGATGTTTTTTTGATTTAAAAAACAAAAAGACCCCAAGAGGAGAGGTTTGGTGTTTTGGGAAAGGCCAGATGACACAGGCAACAAGGAACCTGGCACACAGCAGGTTAACCAGCTGACTTCGAGTTGACCCTGACTCATGGCAACCCTACGTGTGTCAGAGTAGATATGTGCTCCATAGAGTTTTCAATGGCTGATTTTTAGGAAGTAGATCACCAGGTCTTTCTTCTGAGGTACCTCTAGGTGGACTTGAACCTCCAACATTTTGGTTAGCAGCCAAGCACATTAACTATTTAAGGACTCTGGTGTTTGGCTACTATTTGTTAAATGTGTTGTTGTTAGCTCCCATCGAATTGGTTCCGACTCGTAGCGACCCTATGTACTACAGAATGAAACACTGCCTGGTCCTGCGCCATGCTCACAATCACTGTTATGCTGGAGCCTATTTTTGCAGCCACTGTGTCAATCCATCTCATTGAAGGTCTTCCTGTTTTTTTTTTAATTTGTTAAATAAGACATTAAAATGTCCAGGCTGTTTCAAACTGCTGATTTACTCTTTTCTTTCTCCATGATGTCACCAGCTGGCCACTCACTGGGATGACTTATTAAACTAGGACATCTCTTCGGGAAGGGCTTCAGGTTCTGGCTTCAAGACTTCTGGCTAGTTATGTAGAACTTCTGATCAATCTTGTCCAAGACAATTACTTTGCATTTGAAACCAGTGCTGAACGGACTCTGTATGTGGCTTTGAGTGTGTGTGGTGGGAGTTGAGGTGGGTGTTAGGATTAGGAGCTGCAAGGAGGGTATTTGCTTCCTGACTCTTCCTTTGGGGAGGGTAAAGAGCCTTCTGCTCTGGGTTGCCTCCAGCGGCTTAAGGGACGCTGATCTTAAAATTATCCTTCTTCCTGTTCCCAGGACCTCGACTAGCCTCTGAACCTAGTCTACTTCCTTGAGAAGGAAATGGAAACCAGATAAAGTTTAAGAGACATTCATAGCCAGGGTCACGCTGTAAGGGGAAGATGGCAAAACCCCAGGACATGGTAAAATTCTCACTTCTTTGAGCAGGTTCACACCTGATAGTTAGCTAGAGGGTAGTTAGTGATCTGATTCCTGAAGGCTTGTCAATGCAATCTATACTGGCTCCAGAGAGGCATTGGGCCCCCAGTTATGTTGTATCATTTGGGGCTGTTTTCTAGCTTTTAAAGGCCCTCGGCTCTGTTACTTTTGAAGGCCTCACACTGTATCATACGAAGCATATTAAAATACACCCCCATCTCATATTACACTGAATGTATGTGTAAATATAGTTGAGTTGGGTGACAAACTGTTTTCTTTGGGAGACATATAATTAAATATTTATTCATTTCAGTTCTCCAGTTTCCTTTTTGTATTTTGAAAATCAATATTTTTTGTTCTTCGGTCTTAAAACATTTACATAATTCCTGGGCAAGCCTGACCGATTGGCTTTAGAGCTGTCCTAGCATGATTGGTCTCTTTTTACAAACTGAAAAAATTAATCTAGGCAGATGAATTTCAAAAACATGCACCCTTCTGGGGTCAAATTCAGAGCCCTTTGTACTTGCAGCTAGGACTATGCAGGTGGTAAGGTGTGGGTGGAGAGTCTGGGCTTAGTTGGGCCTGAGGCTCCGGGTGGGATGAGATTGAAGGCTCAGACTGGGAAGTCTGGGCTTCTCCTTCCAGGGTTCTCCCCCACCTACTTTAGGCACGCAGTCCCGAAAAAAGAAATTCAGGGATTCCGACTCATAGTGATACTAGAGGACAAAAAAAGCACCCCATAGAGTTACCAAGGCTGAAATCTTTATGGATGCAGATTGCCACAATTTTTCTCTGCAGAGAGGCTGGTGAGTTCAAACCACCAACCTTTTGGTTAGTAGCAGAGTGCTTTCACCACTTGGCCCCCAGGGATCCTTAATCCAATCCCTAAAACCCAAACGAAACCCGTTGCCACTCATAGTGATCCTATAGGACAGAGTAGAACTGCCCCATAGGGTTTCCAAGGAGAAACTGGTGGATTTGAACTGCCAACCTTTCAGTTAGCAGCCGTGCTCTTAACCACTATGCCACCAGGGCTTCCTATTCCCTAGTTAATAGCCTATATTCACTGTTTTCCCTGGCTTTGCACAAAGATTAAGATCGAAGTTTCTAAGGGTAAACTTCCAACATGATTTGTACTTGCAAAAACCTTGAGACTGAGGTCCAAAGGCAAGTCATTAATTATCTCCATCATAGGTGTTAAAAGCTTAGGAGCCAATAAAATTCACTAACAAGATGGGAGGTACGGTGGAGGAGAGGCGGTGCTAAAGACGAAAACTTCCTTTAATCTAAAAAAGCCGTGTTACAACAGGAGACAGAACTTAAGAGTACCTGCAGGGAGGGCAGTGACAGATACTTTCTATGTATCAAAGGTAGTGTTTACGGAGCTCAAATGCCTTTAGGAATCAGGTCCTTAAGATTCATATAAGACTAGCCGGTCATAAAACAATTGGAAGTGTAGATTGTTTGGCATACAGTAGTGTATTTGCCTAAAGGCATAACTAACCAATAGTTGCTGTAGAGTTGATTCCAACTCACAGCGACCCCATGTGTACCAGAGGACTGTGCTCCATAAGGTTTTCAATGGCTTATTTCTTGGAAGTCGATCACCAGGACTTTCTTCCAAGGAAGAAACATTTGGTTAGCAACCAAGCTTGTTAACCGTTTGTACCACCTAGGGACAACTTCTAAAGGCATAGAAAGGCATAGAAATTAAAAAAAAAAAAAAAAATTTAAAATAGTTTGGCTGCTAACCAAAAGATCAGCAGTTTGAATCCACCAGCCACCCCTTGGAAACCCTATGGGGCAGTTCTACTCTGTAAAAAGAGTAAAGGATCCCTAGTGGACAATACAACAAGTAGAACAAATCATTTTACCCAAAGATTTAGAAATTGAACTACAGCAGGGCAAACTCAAAAAGTTATGTAATTAGAGAATTGACCATCCCACCTTTTCTTCATGGGGTGAGCACCTAAATAATAAATGAGATCAGGGGTAGGAAATTTGGCATAACAGCATTTCCAAGATTTTCATTTAACTGGGGTTATTTTTGTTGGTTTTAAAACTATTTATTATGGCATTATTCAAACATCACAAAGGTAGAGAGAATAGCATAATAAACTCTTATGTACCTACCAACCAGTTTTAACAAATATCAACATTTTACCATTATTGTTTCATCAATCCCTACCCATCCCACCCCCTGCACACACATACACAAATTATGTATGGTAAATCCCAGATATCGTATTATTTCACTGTAACTATTGTTACTTACCTGGTGCTCTGCTGTAACACAAATACACAAGTAGGTGGCTTTAAAGACCAGAACTTCATTTTCTCACAGTTCGGGATTCTTGAAGTTCCAGTTCAGAGCACCAACTCTAGGGGGAGGCCCTTCCTTATCTATTTCAGCTTCTAACAGATCCCAGCAATTTTTGTGGATGCATCTGTCTCTTTCTGTCTTCCTCTTCTCCCTGTGTGTGTGTTTCTGTGTCCATTTTGCTCTTTTTAGAACTCAGAAGTGATTTGATTGGGAACCCACCCTGTTCCACATGATCTAATTAACATGACAAAGAAAACCTTATTTCCCAACAGGATTATGTCCACAGGTATACGGGGTAGGATTCCAATCCATATTTTGTTGTTGTTAGCTGCTGTCTAGTCAATTCTGACCCATGGCAACCCCATGTGCTACAGAGTAGAACTGCTCCATAGGGCTTTCTTGACTGTGATCTTAACAGATCTTAACTGAACCAATGAGGGGTTCAAAAGGTCGACCTCTAGACCTAGTGCAAACTTTTGTGCCACTGAGGGTCTTTAACACATATTTTGGGAAGATACAATTCAATCCACAACAAAGACCTCACTATATATCACTGACAGATGAGGTCCTTTATTTTAACATAATCACAATACCAATATTACATCCAATAAAAAGCTATTTGATTCTTTAACATCATGTAATTCCCAATCTATGCTTGATTTCCCTGATAATAATAAAAAAAAAATCTTTTTATAGTTGAAAGTCCACACATTGCGTTTTATGAATATGTTTCTTGTTGTGTGCCGTCAAGTCAATTCTGACCTTATAGGACAGAGTAGAACTGCCCATACGGTTTCCTAGGCTGTAATCTTTACAGGAACAGGTCACCAGATCTTTCTCCCACAGAACAGCTGGCAGGTTAGAATTGCCAACCTTTCAGTTAGTAGTCGAGCGCTAACCATTGCATGATCCGGATTCCTTTATGTTTGTTAGGACTCTTTTAATATATAACACTTCATCCTCTTTTTTTTTTTTTCCCCATGTCATTCATTGGTTGAAGAAAACAAGTCATTTGTTCCTTAGAATTTCCCACATTCTGGATTTTTCAAGTGCATCCTCATGGTGTCATTTAACATCTTCTTGTTTACTTCAAGTTAAATCTAGAGCAGAGGTCAACAAACAGTGACCTGTAGGCCCATCACCTGTTTTTGTAAATATATTCTTTTGGAACACAACCATGCCCATGCCCATTTGTTTATGTATTATCTATGGCTGCTTACACACTACAACATCAGAGTGAAGTAGCTGTGACAGAGACTGTATCATGTGCAAAGCTGACAATACCTACTATCTGCTCTTTGAAGAAAACGTTAGCCAACTTCTGACCTAGAGGCTTAATTAAATTCAATGAATTTCCTGCATTCCAGACACAATCCTCCATGCCCCCAATTGTGTAGCAACAGTCCTAGCACATAATGATAATCAAGGTCAATTTCAGCAACCAGTACAGTAACTCTCTTTCTTGGCTTGATGGGTTATAGGCAGGAGGATCCCAAGATGCACTGATGGCAGTCACAACTTCCAGTTCAGAAAACTATGTCCTTTCGCCAAGGCATTCCTGCTCCTATGGGAACCAGGACCTCTAACCCACCAGAATCTAGGGTTGTGAGAACAGGAAGTATAAATTCCCGACTGAGTCACCGGGAGTGATAAGGTAAAACCTATTTATATCTCTTGCTTCCTGGATCCATATATTCCAGTACTGAGGGCACAGCACCACATATTAGCACATACACCACTTCCTGGATAACAGGACAACAGTGTACCAGCCCTGAATGGTGCTATCCCAGAACTAGTGCTTTAGTTAAGCCTTCAACAGCGCATTCCACTGCTATTAGGATAGCCGCTCTGAGTGCAAGGGTAAATAGTACGATCATTGAATCATGGGGGTCATGTGTCCATTGTTGCACTTCCTTTTCAATAATTAGGTCCTTTAGTCTGAAGCGATATTGTATCATACAACATGTCAATACGTCACAATTTCCAGAAGCCCTCACTAGTGGTGTTGGCAATGACACTGAGGCAGGGATCCCTAACCCGTACTTGAAGTAGTATCCATTCCTGTAAGGACAAATTGCTTCCCATTCCATGTTAGCAGATGTCCAATGTAATCACTCCACCAGGTGGCTGGCTGTTCAAGGCTGGCTTCATGAACATGGGACACAGGACTCCTTCAACTTAACACAGAACGAATAATGTCTTTCTCTAGCCACTTGCTTGTGACAACGGAAGGAGGGTGTTGTGGATTGAATTGTGTCCTCTCAAAATATATGTTGTAAATCTTAACCCCTATACCTGTAACTTGCTCACAAATGTAGAGCAGCTAAAGCAAATGGAAGAAATGATGAACTAAAAAGCTGAATGGATGATTTCAAAGGGCAACTCGAGAAGACAAAGTATTACAATGAAATGTGCAAAGACCTGGAATTGGAAAACCAAAAGGAACGAACATGCTCAACCTTTCTCAAGCTGAAAGAACTGAAGAAAAAATTCAAGCCTCACGTTGCAATATTAAAGGATTCTATGGGCAAAATATTTAACGATGCAGGAAGCATCAAAAGAAGATGGAGGAAGACATAGAGTCACTGTACCAAAAGGAATTCATCAACGTTCAACTATTTCAGGAGGTAGCATATGATCAAGAACTGCTGGTATTGAAGGAAGAAGTCCAAGATGCACTGAAGGCATTGGTAAAAAACAAGGCTCTAGGAACTGACGGAATTCCAGTTAAGATGTTTCAACAAACAGATGCATCACTGGAGATGCTCACTTGTCTATGCCAAGAAACTGGAAGACAGCTACCTGGTCAACTGACTGGAAGAGATCCATATTTGTGCCCATTCCAAAGAAAGCTGATCCAACAGAATGCAGAAATTATCATTAATATCACACACAAGTAAAATGTTGCTGAAGATAATTCAAAAATGATTGCAGCAGTATATCGACAGGGGACTGCCAGAAATTCAAGTCGGATTCAGAAGAACAAGGGATATCATTGCTGATGTTAGATGGATACTGGCTGAAAGCTGAGAGTACCAGAAAGATGTTTACCTGTGCTTTATTAACTATGCAAAGGCATTCAACTGTGTGGATCATTACAAATTATGGATAACATTATGAAGAATAGGAATTCTAGAACACTTAATTGTGCTCATACGAAACCTGTACATAGACAAAAAGGCAGTCATTCAGACAGAACAAGGGAATATTGAGTGGTTTAAAAGCAGGAAAGGTGTGTGTCAGGGTTGTATCCTTTCACTATACTTATTCACTCCACATGCTGAGCAAATAATCCAAGAAGCTGGACTATATGAAGAAGAATGCAGCATCAAGATTGAAGGAAGTCTTATTAACAACTTGCAATATGCAGATGACACAATCTTGCTTGCAGAAAGCTATAAGGACTTGAAGCCCTTACTGGTGAAGATCAAAGACCACAGCCTTCAGTATCACAACTGGACCAATTATCCACACCATGATAAATGGAGAAAATATTGAAGTTGTCAAGGATTTCATCTTACTTGGATCTACAGTCAACACCTGTGATGGTTAAGATTGTGTGTCAGCTTGACTGAGCTATGATTCTCAGTGTTTTGGCAGTTGTATAATGGCATGATCACTTCCCTGTTGAAATTTGATATGTGATCACCCCCATGATGGAATCTGCTGAGTAGCACTGGCAGGAGCAGGGCATGTGGCAGCTCACCACCCCCTCAGCTTTCATCTCTCTGCCCTCCACCACCTACTTCGTTTCTGCTCACCTTGCCAAGGCTTTTGGCTTGTTCTGGATCCTGTAGCTGCCTCTTGTTCATCTGACCTCTGGTTCTTGGGACTTGAGCTAGCAGCTTACCTGCTGATCTTGGGTTCGCCAGCCCCTGCGGCTACGTGAATCAGGAGAAGCCCTATCCTGATCTACGAACTTGGGACATTCCAGCCTCTACAATTGCATGAGCTGTTTCTTTGATATAAATCTCTGTCTGTCTCTATATATATGTATATGTTTATATGCTTTAATGGTTTTGCTTCTCTAGAGAACTGAGCCTAAAGTAACACCCATGGAAGCAGCAGCCAAGAAATCAAACAATGTATTGCATTGGGTAAATCTGTGAAAAAGTTTCTTTGAAGTGTTCAAAAGCAGAAATGTCACTTTAAGGACTAAGGTGCGCCTAACCCAAGCCATGGGGTTTTCAATAGCCTCATATGCGTGTGAAAGCTGGACAATGAATAAGTAAGACCAAAGAAGGATTGATGCCTTTAAATTATGGTCTTGTTGAAGAATATTGAGTATAACATGGGCTGCCAGAAAAAAGAACAAATCTGTCTTGGAAGAAGTACAGTCAGAATGCTCCTTAGAAGCAAGGATGGCAAGACTTCATCTCACATACTTTGGACACGTTATCAGGAAGGACCAGTCCCTGGAGAAGGACATCATGCTTGGTAAGTAGAGGGTCAGTGAAAGAGAAGAAGACCTTCAACAAGATAGATTGACACAGTGTCTGCAATGATGGACTCAAGCATAGCAATGATTGTGAGGATGGCGCAGGACCAGGCTGTGTTTCATTCTGTTGTACATAGGGTGTCTGTGAGTAGAAATCAACTTGACAGCGCCTAACAACAACAACATACCTGTGGATGTAATCCCATTTGAAATTAGGTCTTTCTTTGTTATGTTAATGAGACCATATATGTGTAGAGTGTGTCATAAACCGATCACTTTTGAGATATAAAATAATAGATTAGGTACAGAGAAGGAAGCACAAACGGAGGGAAAGATAACATTCCGCATGAAGATCTCAAAGGAAACAAGGAACAGAAGCTGAAAAGAGACAAAGACCTTCCCCCAAAGCAGACAGAGAAAGTCTTCCCCCAGAGCCAGCGCTCTGAATTCAGACGTCTAGCCTCCTAAACTATGAGATCAATGAATAAGGAAGACCAAAGAAGAATTGATGCATTTGAATTTGGTGTTGGCAAAGAATATTGAATATATTATGCTCCTTAGAAGTGAGGATGGTGAGACTTCATCTCACATACTTTGGACATGTTATCAGAAGGGACCAGTCCCTGGAGAAGGAAATCATGCTTGGTAGAGGGTCATCGAAAGAAAGGAAGATCCTCATTGAGATGGACTGACACAGTGGCTACAACAATGGGCTTAAACATAGCAACGATTGTGAGGATGGCACAGGACCGGGCAGTGTTTCGTTCTGTTGTACATAGGGTCACTACGAGTCGGAACCAACTCAATGGCACCTAACAATAACAAACTATGAGAAAATAAATTTGTTTGTTAAAGCCACCCACTTGTGGTATTTCTGTTATCATGCCACTAGATAATTAAGACAGAGGGGTTGTAGAGAGTCCCTGATGGAGCAGGAGAAAAGTGGGGTGCAGAACTCAAATTCTAGTAAAAAGACCAGACTTAATGGTCTGACTGAGACTGGGGGAACCTCAGAAAGCACGGCTCCCAGACTCTCTGTCAACCCAGAACTAAAACAATTCCTGAAGCCAACTCTTCAGACAAAGATTAGACTGGACTATGGGACATAAAATGATACTCATAAAGAGTGTGCTTCTTAGCTCAAGCAGATACATGAAACTAAATGGGCAGCTCCTGTCCGGAGGTGAGAAGAGAAGGCAGAGAGGGTCAGGAGCTGGTTGAATGGACATGGGAAATCGGGGGTAGAAAAGAGGAGTGTGCTGTCACAGTATAGGGAGAGCAACTAGGGTCATATAACTATGTATAAATTTTTGTATGCGAGACTAACTTGAATTGTAAACTTTCACTTAAAGAACAACAATAAAAAAAATTAAATAAAAAAAAAGACAGAGGGTTTGAGGTGAAAACAAGAGTGGAAGGGTAAGGACAGAGGTAGTGACAGGAGAGCATTAATGAAGCAATAATGAGACCAGGCAGAGACATAAGGCCAGTACCAGTAGCAGGACTCCAGCACCAGCAGCATACCCTTTGAGCCAAGCTAGCAATGGCATCAAAGAAGCTGAATAACTCTGTCCACTATCTTCAGGCTGTGATGTGAATGAGTAGCAACGAAGTCCTCAGGAAATAGAGCTCCTCTTTTCCTCTCTGCTTTCCCCTCTCCTTCTTGGGAGACCCTAGCCCATCCCACTCATCACTAAAGCCTCTGATTTAGAGACTCTCTTTTTCTTTTTTTATTTCTAAGTTAAAAAATATTACACCAATAGTACATTTTCACAGCAGAAAAACTAAAAACTACATATAAGGAAAAACAAAATTACATCATCCTCAGGTAAGATCTGCTGGCATTTGGTCTTTTATCAGAAAAAAATGATTATTGTATATATGTGAATATATGTGCACACACATTGTTTCTTAATGTTTTCCCCAGATTTAGGGTGGAAAACAATGAGACAGTCTTTTAAAGTCATTAATGGATTGTGTCCAATCCTATTGCATAACTTGGTGTCCGTGTCCACTGCTGACCTTGGAAACCCGCTTAGCTGAAGCTCTAAAATAACAGGTCAGGAGGCACCCAACTGCTTCATCTGCAAATTCTACAGTGGCGAGCACACTCCTAAATGAAGGGAGCCTTCTCTTGCTTAAGTCCATGGGCCTATTTTTTAGCCAAAATCAAAACCAAATCTGTTGCCGTCTAGTCGATTGCAACTCATAGCAACCCTATAGGACAGAGTAGAACTGCCCCATAGGGTTTCCAAGGAGTGGCTGGTGGATTCCGACTGCCGACCTTTTGGTTAGCAGCCAGGCTTTTAACCACTGTGCCACCAGGGCTCCATTTAGCCAGGGGAGTCCTAAAATGCTAGAGAGAAGACACCAAATCCTTGAGACCATTTCATGCTCTAAGTGTGCTCCAAATGGGAGGACTGCAGAACCCCAATGTTTCCTGAGGGGTCTGTGGTGCAGAGAGGGGAAAGAGAAGGAAGAACTCTTATTTGGAAAATGCAGACTTATGTGTCAGCCAGGCACCCCAGAGACCTCCATGTGAATGGTCCCCTTTATTACCAAAGGCTTAGAGGACAGAGGGAAGAGGCTGCTGCCCACATCTGATTTAAAGGCAGAAGTCCTTCACTTAGAACTTCGCAAAGATACCTGAAAGAATAGGGGAAAGTTAACCGTCTCAAAACAAGTCTTCTGAGTACAACTGCAAGTGACACTAGCCACTCTCTGGGTCCTGATCTGACTAGACAGCTGAGCACTTAGCAGGCGTGGCGAAGCTGTCTTCTGCTTTCCCACGGGTTACCAGCAGGTGGCAGCAGAACATATGCAAATCGGAAGGATGGCTTGCAGGCGCTGTGGAAAAGACAGCGGTTGGAACTTTTTTTTTAATATAAATTTTTTTCACTTCATGGGTAACTTAATGAACCCTACATCAATTGGCCAGCTCACGATTGTGTCCTAACTCTGGAAATTTGGAGCCAAGAGGTACTGTGTCCTCCCCCAATGCCCATTCCAGTCTTGACACAGGAAGAGTCCTATCTCTGAGTCAAGAAGGGATCTTTGTCCGCGGGGCACAGTATTTGACCAGCTGGGTTTGATACTTACAGACCTTTAGGCCTGGACTCCTATCCTGAATCTACCACTTACTAGTTCTGAGTCGTGGAAAAGTTACTAAGCTCCCATTTTCTCACTGGGGCTATTAACCATTGTGAATATTTAAGTGATGAGTACTGCTCTCGGCACACTGACAGCCCTCAATAAATTCCAGTTCTTTTGCCACATCTAAGACAGCATAAAAGTGAGAAGAAGGATATATAATCTATAACAAGGAGGAATGTCATTTCAAATAGCTTGGAAGAGGCAGAGAAAAGGATTGTCAAACCAGAAATTTCCTAGTTGACTTATTTTTAATGCTCTAGTGGAAAGCAGGCAGCGTCAACACTTCTTTGTCCTAAACATTTCACTCAAATTGATTTTGTTCAATTTCAGTCCATAAAAATTTTTCCAGGACTTACTCTATACCAGGCACTATCACAGACACTGAAGGTATAAATGTAACTAAGGCACTGCTTGCTGCCAGCTTGCTGGAAATGGACAGTATAGCAGGAAAGCAACAGAACTAATTTAAAAAAATTAGACCTGCTGCTTATATTCCAGTGAGAAAGACAGACAATAAAAATTAAGCAAAATAAATATTAATGTAACTTTATTTGGGAATGGGTTTACAAAAATAAAGCAGAGTGATTTGTAAAGGCACAATTTTAGATAATTTGGTCTTAGAAGATCTCTCTGAGAAAGTCAGCTTGAGCAGAGACCTGCATGAAGTCAGGGAGTGAACCATGCAAAAATGTGGGAGAACAACATTTCAAATTGGCAGGTCCTAAATGAGAACCAGATTCCTCTGCTCTGATCAGTTTGACTCTAATATGTACATATCCAGATTAATCCTCTTTAGCTCTTGTCAAGGATTTTGGTGGGTCTTCCTTCTCTGTCGGTTTCTTCAAATTCCTTTTCTCTTTAGGAGGAATAAGAAAATAGTAGTGCATTTGAGCATTTATACGTTATCACTTGCTGGTGGAAATATCTTTTTAATGTCTAAAAAGCCACTCAGTTTACTTACGAATTTCCGCTTCTATTCTGCTGAGAGTAGGCAAAAAAATCTCTCTGCCTTTTCTTGTCCACCCTCCCTTCTTTTCCACAGTTCTCTTTGCCCCAGGAGGCTAACCTATATGGACTACATCAACAGGGCTCCCGTGCCTTCTTGCTTCTGGTTGGCTATGGCCGATCGGAAGCCCTGGCACGAAACTGGAGGGAGGCAAAGAGAATGATGTTGAGGTATTTATTCCCTTGTCTCCCTCCTTGTTAGATGGCCTCCAGCTTTCTGTATTCCTCAACACAAGTTGACTGTTCCTCTCAAAGTGATTGATTTTTCTCTCATTCTGTTCTCTGATAATTGCTGTCTCCGGTCATCTTTTTGGGCCTATGAGCGATAACAATTTGGCTACTACTCTCTTGACATACTTTTGAAAGAGAAGTTCAAATTCCCAGGCAAATGGATATATATTGGAATAGATCAGTTATGTGCAACCTGCTCGACCACCTCTTATGGGAGGCCAGAAATGTCTCAGATTGAGGTCACCTGTATCCTTGAATAGCTCTATGGTCCTCTGAGGCTTGACGCGACAGTAAAGCATGATGCAGTGGAATTGGGTTCTCTAACTTCAATGGGTAAAATAAGATTGTGGCTTGACAGAGACCAGGTGATGGCACTTAACAATCTGAGATAAGGTGGCACAATTACTACTGTAAGTAGCAGGGCAGAAAGTTAATCAGGGTGTTTAAAAATACCCTTAAACCAGCAAAAAAGGGAAGAAGATGCCTAAGAAAATAAAGAACAAAATAATGCAGATTGAAGCATGACAATCTATGGTTTTGTTCTCTAGGTCTTGTGGGAAAGCTGTGCCGTCATCTATTTGGTCTGAAGGTCTTGGGTAGAAGCAGTCGCCTTATGGAAGACTGTCTACTTTTAGAAGGTCCCTAAGAATCTTCAGCTTGAGATCTGGTAGGAAGGACCACCCATGCAGTTCTCAAGTCTTTAATGGTGAATAAGCTCTGCAATTCCCTCTAGGGGTGGGGCATTCTTAATAGCTTCCACTTGGCCTTTCCCACCATAATAGTTCTCATTCCAGAGGTCAGAGAACAAATATGGTGATTCTGACATTGACAAAGAACATCTATTCTCACTATATAGTCTGGGATTGGAAAAAAGAATACAAGTTACTATACCCAAGGCTCAGGCCAGGACTCCATCTATCTCTAACTTCCATAAGCTCTACTGTAACCTGTGGCACACAGTTGTGTTTCTGATCTCTGGGATTCAGTGTAAATTCAGGGCCATTATCTAATAACTCCTGCAAGATCTGGGCATTTCTCTTTCCACAGTACACAGTCAGTTAGGTAAATGGCTGCAGATGTCTCAGGCAAAGGCTTTGAGGAAGTCACATTCCCTCAAAGGGACCCAGCCTTGCCTTTGGTTCTATAAACTGCATTAGTTCTGGAAACTTGGTAAGAAGATGTGAATCCCTACTATGGTGCCTCAAGCTAGATATCTGCTCAGCAGACCCAAAAATTGTCCTTCTGTATATGTCATTTCTAAAGACTGTGTTCAATTAGCCATCACCACAGATCCCTATGGTTAAAACAACAGGCAATTTGTTTTGCCTATCAAGTTAGCAGGTGTGACATCACAGAAAAGGAAAGAACGTTCCTTGGTTAAAGGTTTAAGCGTAAGTCTAGTTGTGTGCTGGGATGTGGGGAATGTCTGAGGATTATTAGAGATACCCACTACCTGAGTAGTTTGTTGATGTCAAGGGAGAGATTGTGTAATTGTGGTAAGGTTTAAAGTTGATATTACAGTGCCCATATCAATAAAAAAAATTTTCAATGTTCTTTAATATAGAGAGAAGTTTTTACCAATTTAGAAAATAAAACAAAATCTAAATTTGCAAGTATATAAGATACAAATACTTTAAATGAAAAAAAATTAAAATGAAGGTATGGTGTACATTTTCTTCAAGCTGGAATAAATGTTGAAAAAGCAGTGATTGCTTACATTGTATTTGATGAAGTAAATTTCACAATCAAAATTTAAACAAAGGTAAAAGTTACATTAAATAATGAAGAAAAAAAGAGAAATTTGTCCTTTGAGTAAAGGGTAAAATGGGAAATTGGGCAGTTGATTTCCCTTAGAGTCCCTTCAGTGCTCACTTGATTTTCTTCCTTTAATTTCTTAGCTAAGGCAGGACACTTATTTTTTAATATCATATCCGTATACAGTATCTCCAACTCTCTATATCAAGAGACTCCCAGCTTCCAGGTTTAATGAGTGGGGTGGGAGCATCTAGTTGTTTCATTTATAAGGTTATCCATCAATTTATTCTGAGTCTTATTTTGTTTTTGTTCAACGGCGCTTTCAAAATGTTAAGTGAGGTGCTGGAAGTCTAGAAATGGGACTGATTCCCATTGTAGTATCTCCTGTTTCTGATTTAAGACCCTCCATTCGGTCTTTGCCTTAAGACCAAATCGAGGAGAAAGCTGAATTCACATCTGCTTCGGCATGTACTTCTGAATGTACTTCTGAATGCTGTAAACTTATTAAAGAACTGATCACTGCAGTTTCCAGAGAACTCAATCTTCCTTTGCTTGCAAGTATGAATCAGAATGAATCAGAGCCCAATCTATTTATAGTTAATTACATGGTCAGTTTTTATAAATATTCCATCTATTGATATTCAGCACAGCAGTATGATCACTGTAGCTGACCATGTCAGTTAAAGTTAGCATATTGTCCACTCGAAGGAAACAGACAGTTGACTGAGAAAGGTATGTATTGTGAGAGAGAAAGCAGTGCAGCAGGAGTAAGTGCTATGGAAATCCGAGCTACCTGAATATGCATCTTACTTATGCCCTCAAGCTCTGTTCAGAGCTATTTTCTTGTATCCCATTTTCCCATGATGATTTGCTGCTCCATTCCCCAGGCTTTGGCTTGCTGGATCAGAGTACCCTATTCATAAAAGGAATTTCAGGTTACATTGTCACTTGATATTCCACGATTAGGCATTCAGTCTCTACTAGAGCTCAGTAGCAAGCCGAAAGCTGTTTCTCAAAAGGAGAATAATTATCTGCAGAAGATAGCATGGCTTTGCTCTAAAATTTGAGGGGCTCAAGCTGTGATTCTATTGCTGAAGCCTAAAGTGGCTCTAAACAACATCTCTATTTGCCTTAGAAGGACACAGAGCATCTTTGCTTATGCAAGGTCAAAGGCCCAAGTGGCATCTTGCATTGCCGCCTGATCATGCCACAGACCAGTCTTTTGCTCAGACCCTACTCAAAAGTGACAGCCTTACAGATTGCTGGTAGCCTTACAGATTATATTTATATGTGTATGTGTTGCCTCCAAAATTCAGATCCCGCAAATGCTGTCTCTTTCTTTATATTATGGATTGCAAAATAGAGCAACTTATCTCTCACTTGGGAGGAAATAGTAGTATTCTTACATACTTTAAAACACTAGACCCTTGGAAATTTCATCCAGGTGGTAGGTCTTGATTTTTTACGGGTTTTTCTATCGCCATCTGGTATGTGTATGTCTTACTAAGGCATTGAAGGTCTTTGCTTTTTCCTGTTCATCAGATTCAATCAATGTGATATCATCAAAGCATTGGATCAATATGGTATTCATCGAAATGTCAACGTGATTAAATTGTCTTCAAACTAGATTATGGCAAAGGGCAGAAGAGATGACAGAGCTCTGAGGCAAGATAGTAAAGTTACACCCCTACTTCTGTCAGATGGAACTATACTGCTTCTTGAGTTCTTTGTAAGTTGATATAAAGAAAAAAAATAATTTGCTAGATTGATAGTTGTGTACTCATTGACAGGGGCTGTGAGGATTTGCTCCAGTATAGATACCACACTTGGAATAGCAGTTGCAACTACAGTCACCCCTTGATTAAGTTGGCAATGATTTATAGACATTTTCTAAGATTCAAGTATATTCTGCATGTGCCCAACAGGTAAATTAAATGGAAATGTAAGAGATATCCTCTGTCTTCCAGAGGTAACCCTAGTCTTTGTCACTATCCTGGTGTGGAGAAGAAGTTCCAAGGACTTCTCAGATAGGCATTTGGCCCTGCCTATTGTAATAGCCTGCACTCCATAGATCAAGGAGCTAATGGATGAATTATGCCAGTTGTCGTTTATTCATATTCCAATTATATATTCAGGAATGAGGAAATAATAAGAAACTTGGTTTGTAGACCTGCTGAATCCACTGTGATATAGCTGATACTATATTAATCACTTGACTTTCAAAAATTCACAACTTCAGCCACTAAATCATAGTGGTTTTCAGTTCCAGAAATCAGGGTCATTTCAGAGCTTGTGCTTGTGATCTCTGAAGATCGGGGTATTTCCATTTCTCCAGTGCACAATCATCCTAGAAAATGGCTGTGGGTGCCTTTGGGGAAGGCTTGGAAGATTTATTTTATGTCTAAAGATAATCCATATTTCTCCTTTCTTTCTGAACCATATAAAGGCCTTAGAACACTTAGATCATTATTGTGCAATATTTAATTTCAAACTATCTACATACCCCCAATAAGTCAACATTTTCATTATTGTTTAATACAATCAGTTTATTCACATGCTTACTAATTTTTTTTGTTAAAGAATGCATCTTGTATCTCACTCTATCCTTCTGAGTTCCATTTCTTTCTTCCTTAACTATATCATTTCATGATTCTTTCAGCAAGAGTCTGTCAGTGGTGGATTCTATGGTATACTTATTGTTTCTCATTATTTTTTAGATATTATTCTATTGTCTTCTGGTTTCAATTGGTGCTTTTGAGAACTCTATTTAGAGCCTATTTGTTCTGCCTGTGAGGGTTACTTATCTCCCCCCACCCCCCAGTTTCTTTTAATATTTCCTTTTGTGTGTGTGTTCAGAGTTTGGAACCATCATTATGTGTATACGTATGGATTTCACTTTATTCACAACCTGGACTTAAGATTCTTGGGTCATCAATCCTCTCGGTCTTAGTTTTCTAATGCTGCTATAGCATAAATACAACAAGTGGATGGCTTTAACAAACAGAAATTTACCCTCTCACAGTTTAAGAGGCTACAAGTCCAAATTCAGGGAGCCAGCTCTCAGGGAAGGCTTTCTCTCTGTTGGTTCTGGGGGAAGGTCCTTGTCTCCTTTCAACATCTGTGGGCCTGGCATTACTTGGAGATCTCCACATGTCTTGGCATCAGTCTTCTCCTGGGTCTAGGAACTTCTCAGCACAAGGATCCTGGGGATGTGCTCCACTCCTGTCTTGGTAGTAATGAGGTCCCTCTCCTCTCTGCTCAATTCTACTTTATATCTCAAAAGAGATTGACTCAAAATACAACCTAATCCTATAGATTGTGTTCTGCCCCATAACTGCCTCTAATCCTGCCTCATTAACATCATAAAGGTTAGGATTTATGGCACATAGGATAATTACATCAGATTGCAAAATGAGGAACAATCACACAATACTGGGAATCATAGCCTAGCCAAATTGACACACATTTTTTGGGGAAACAATTCAATCCATAACACTCTCCATTATCTCTCTCTAGAACTCCTATTAAATACATGTTTACCTTCTTTTTCCACCTCATACATTCCTTTTCTTTACCTTTTTGAACTGCAAGCTGAGTAAACTCATGACTCTATATTCTAGTTTACTAATTGTGTTTATTCTGCTGTTAAATCCTCCCATTAACTTTTTAATATTAATGACTTTAAAAAAAACTTCTTGGTGTTATATTTGGTTCTTGAATTCTACTGTATTTGATTAATAATGATTTTCTGTATCATTTTCAATTATTTATTTTATGTCTTTATTTACTATCCGAAAGCTAATTTTAAAGTTCTTATAAGTCTAATCCTATTGTTTATTGGGTTTGATGACTTATTCTCATAGTGCATGGTTTATTCTTTTGTTTCATAATTTTGATTGTGAACTTCTCTTTAGTGAAGGTTATCTGTGGGAATCAAGGATAGCTTGGTTGGAGGACATGATCCTGTAGAGAGGTTTAATAATTGTTCCTGCTGGGCACCTTAGATTTACAAGTGGTAGTCACCATTTTTTAATTACAATGACTATATATTTAATTTCTAGACTTCATATTTGTATCTTTTTCAAGTCTGTATGATCTTTGTTGATATCTATTTCTTTTCCCATATATTTCATTCCTTTCTTAAATTATATTACTCTTACTCATTTTAGAGTCTGTATCTGATAATGCCATTATCCTACATTCTTGGGAGGGCTAATTGTGATGTTGTTCTTCTCTTTCTTGTTCACAGCAGATCGTATCCTCGTGTGTTTTATAAGTTTGGACTCTGGGTTTATGTTTGAATTATTTTAATCTGTGTCAACCCTATGAGGCCTGAGTTGAAGATGTGTCCCTCCAGAGTAGTTTTTAATTTGATTTTGGCAAAAGCCACAAAAATATTACATCACAGGACCACTTTTATGTTAACGTTTTTTGACTTGTTGGCTCTAGAATTTGCAAATGGTATAAATTCATTTCCCAAACTTGTGTCAAGACGGGACTCTGGTCAGGAATTCCCAGGGAAGACTTTTTTCCCACTTAGAGTCCGGGACATAACAGTTAAGCCTTACTTGTTACATCTCTTTGTTAATAGCTAGATTTTATTTAATATTCTCATTAAGTATGGAGCCCTTCAAGTAACTTGATCTTATTTATAAATCCACATTTCCTGAAGACCCAAAATCTCATTTTCTCCTAAAATGCTACGAAGATATAAGCTCCTATGTTACTTAGACCAACAAACACTATACAGAATCAGCAACAGCAGCTCAAGGGCTTACATTTCTGGTTTTCAGTTCCTACTTGTTTTAGGCCCACGAAGATATGCTTTAATTCTTGTGGAATTATCTAAGCATTTAAAAGGCAGGTTTTTTTTTAATAAGAAAGATTTTCAAATTATTTAAACCACTATCTTAGTTATCTAGTGCTGCTGTAACAGAAATACCACAAGTGGATGACTTTAGCAAACAAATGTATTTTCTCACAGTTTGAATTCAGAGTGCCAGCTCTAGGGGAAGGTTTTCTCTCTGTCGGCTCTGGAGGAAGGTCCTTGTCTCTTCAGCTTCTGCTTCCTGGCTCCTTAGAGATCTCCATGTGTCTTGGCACCTGTCTTACTCCATCTCCGCTTCTAGTTTGCATTTAATCTCTTTTATATCTCAAAAGAGATTGACTCAAAATACTCCCTACAATAATCCTGCCTCATTAACATAACAAAGACAACCCATTCCCAAATGGGATTATAACCACAAGCATAGAGATTAGGATTTACAACACATATTTTGGGGGGACACAATCCAATCCATAATATGCACTATAATATTGGAAATGGAGATCTCCTTTTCTATAATTTAAAATATAACCCTAGTATTAACCCTCAAAGTTATGATTCTTTGAACACCAAACTTTTTAACTACCAACAAAATACAGTTCTTTTAAATGAAACTCTTGCTTTACAGTCTATTGTTTTGGCCACAGCCTTTAAGCAAACAGTATTTTGGACATTGAAGCTGAATAGTAGTGATCTCTTTGTCTGGGCTGTATCCATCCCCTACTTCCCTGGGCCAGTAAACCTCAGCCCGTGACCTAGTCTTAGTATGAGAATGGTTATGCAATAAGGAGGTCAGGAGATGTCTGGGAAGAGAAAGTACAGCCGGTAATACTTCAAAATATACTGGCTAATAGGCTTATCTGTTCTAGTATCTCCTTTTTAAAACTTCTTTCCCTTTCATTCAACATTTCATTTAAAAAATTTTGAACACACAGAAAATTAGAAGAATTATATAATGGACAACTACAAACCTATTACCTATATTCAATAATTGTTTACATTTGCCACATTTTTAAATTATGTATTATCTTAGTTTCCTAGGGCTACCATAATAAAATACCACAAAGTGGGTGGCTTTAAAGAACAGAAATCTATTGTCTCACAGCTCTGGAGGCTAGAAGTGCAAATTCAGGGCATCAGCAGAGCCATGCTCTCTCTGCGCACTTTAGGGGAAGATCCTTCCTCGTCTCTTCCAGAATATGGTACCTGGGTATTTCCTGGCCTTCCTTGTCTTTTACATGTATCTTCACATGGCATCTCGTCCTGTGTGACCCTGTCTCTGTGTCTGTTCTTCTCTTTTATAAAACATCACTCAGACGGGATTAGGACCCACCCTACTCTGGTATGACCTCATTAACTTAACTGGTCACATCTTAAAAGAAAGATCCCATATACAAACAAGGTCACATTCACCTGTACAGGGGTTAGAACTTCAACATAATTTAGGGGGGACACAATTCAATCCACTTGAAAGTTGTAAGTTGTAGACATTTTGACACTTTACCTCTAAAGTACAAGAAGACTTTTTTTTACATAACTTTACTGTTACCTAAGAATGTTGATAATAATCCCTAAATATCACCTAATGTCCAGTCCGTTAAAAAATGTCCAAAAACATGTCTTATAGATTTTTTTCCCTTGACATAGTTTTAAATAAAGAGAATACTTTGTTGCTACTGGGTATCTTTAATATGGCCAAAGCTTTGGAAAAAGGGAATGGCTATTTCATTATAGGTAGTTCTCAACTTACAACATATTTGAGTTAAGATGACCCACACTCGTGACTGTCCTTTTCTTTTGTACATCTTATTGTTAGTAATATGTACTACATACAATGTTGCAGCACGTGATTTGTTGATGTTCCCATTCTCAGATGTTCACTTGGCAGATACTCAGTTTTGTGATTTACTATTCAAAACTCTGCCGTATAGCAGGCTATGGCCCGGTTTACAATGAACTCAGTGTCAGTGTTGGGAGTCATAACAGATAGAAACTTGGGCAATGTTCAACTCTAACAACATATGACAGCTGAACTGTGCACCCATGTGACAGCCTTTACTATGCTGACTTCAGTGTAGACCAGGCCTATAAAACCAAATCAAACCAAACCCATTACCGTTGAGTCGATTCCAACTCACAGCCTCCCTATAGGACAGAGGAGAACTGCCCTATATGGTTTCCAAGCGGAGCCTGGTGGATTTGAACTGCTGACCTTTTGGTTTGCAGCCATAGCTCTTAACCACTATACCACCAGGGTTTCCCCAGCATGATCATATTTAGCATTTCGTACCATAAGAAGCATCAGTTGTTAATTTGAAGACGAGCTGTTCAAGTTTCTCTAACTGTAACACCTGCACTGCTTATACCCCCAACAATATGTCTAGCAAAAAAGTCATGCCACTGAAAGTTCTAATCCAAAAAAGAAGGCAAGGAAGGCTCTAGACATGGGTATAAAGATGAAGATCATTAAGGCCTATAAAAATGGAAAGTTGGTGAAATAGCACATGAGGAAGGACTGTCTCATTCAACCGTTTCAACAATCATTAAGGATGAGAATAGGATTTTGGAGGCAGTTAAAAGAGCAACTGGAATAAAATCGACAATTTTAACAAAGAAGAGGCAAGGACCAATCCACAAGATGGAGAAGCTCTCGATGATTTGGATAGAAGACCAAATCCAGAAGAGGATTCCTATAAGTTTACTGAGATTCAAACAGAAGCATGCAGCCTTTTTGAAAACTTGAAGGAATAGCAAGGAGAAGACTACCACAAGTACTTTAATGCCAGCAAGGGTTGCACAAAACACTGATGTTGAAGCTGCTGAAAAATTCAAGGATGAGCTGGATAAGATGGAAGAGGAAGGCAAGAAGTTGTTGAAAAAATTTACAGTGAAAGGATTAGTTGGAGTTTTTTCTAAACTAAATCAGGGGCTTCAGTTACTTGAAAACATGGACTCAAATGCTGATTGCTTTGCTAAAGTCAATAGGCAGATTCAGGAAGCAGTGAGATGATACGGAGAAATATACAAAGAAAAAAAGAAAAGGACCAGAGACAACTCTCACTAATTTACTGACTAGAAATGTCATCCCCATTCCCAAGGATAATCCAGATGATCCAGAACCTTCCACAAATGGAGTTATTACTGCAACTGACAAATGCCATAGTCATCCAACTCTTCTTCATTGTTGGAGTAAATTTTTATGATTTGTGTATTTTTTTATGCATGTGTGTACATAGTCAAATATATCTGTAAGTTTATCTGTAATATTTCTAACCCCCAAAGACAAATAAGGATCCAATTTATAAAGATAGTGATAATAAAAAGTAATGAAAACTAAAAAAAAAAAAAAAAAGGAGATATTCTGCTTACGTCAAAACCAACTTGCAACAGAGTTGTTGGAACGGTACCCCATCATAAGTCTGGGACTACTTGTATTTAACCACAAAAAGCCCTTGAAACAGAAAGAAATAACCTACATAGATCTGTGGTATGTTACTCAATATTGTCAGAATATTGGCACTTCAAAATAGTCACATGATTGCTTTAATTTTTTCATATCTAATTTAAATCTTCCAAACTCAAGCTATATGTTAGAATCATCTGGCTTACTCCTTTAGTTGGTTCCAACTGAGTGTAAATTTTTAATCTTTAAAGAATTTATGTTATACTTTCCATTTAGACTTTCAAAAATTACCTTTGATAGTCACCTTAGGACTGAGGGTTCTGGGCTCTAAATTTACCCCCTCTTCATTTCCCAACGATGATCCACAAACACCCAGCTATCTAGCCAACTCCTCACTGAGCCCACTGTAGTACAAGTGAGTTGGCCTAGAAAGATGATGGATACTCTAGCTATAATGAAACAAAAATACACAAGCACCATCTTGACCTGGATGACTTTACCCTTCCAGATTCAAATAAAACCATTCAAAGTTGAATTTTAACTTCTGCTAACACTTTTCCATTACTACAAAACACCTAGCTACATGTTTTGACTTGTAGATTTCCTGGCATATGACTCCCAGTGGTTAAGGTGCTTCTCCTTACTGGATAAGATTTCAAAAGAAGTGATCATGATTAGTTAACTATTTTAAATAAGATTATAATTACATATCTATAAGGGATTTTGATTTTACAAAACTAATTTCCTCGTATGTAATGTTTTAGAACCATATTTTCCCATGTCTTTAAGTGCATATGTAGTCCCTGGGTGCCACAAACAGTGCAATCAGCTGCTAACTGAAACATTGGAGGTTCAAGCCCACCCAGAGGCACCTGGACGGAAAGCCAGGAAATCTATCTACTTCCGAAAATCAGCCATTGAAAACCCTATGGAGCACAGTTCTACTCTGACACACATAGGGTCACCATAAGTCAGAGTCAACTCTACAGAAACTGCTTAAGTGCATATACATTTTGGTGATGTTAGTAGTGATATGGTTGAACCGCATCTCTTGTACTTCCAAGTGCTACTTGGCATGAATCTCTTCTTTATAGGCCTGATTTTGTTATCTGAAAAGTTTCTCTTTCTTCTACCAGGCTGCTATGCTCCCTAGTGTCATGAAAACATCTCTGTTAATTCTCTATTTTCCATCCCTTTTGGTCTACGCATCTGCCTGAGCTATTGAAATCAGCTATAAATCTCAGCTGGGAGCAGTTTCTCTGTCTAATCTTCGTGACCAGAGTATGTATGACAGATAGCCTTACACCAGACAATGCTGTGTACATATTGCTGAAATTACTGAAATTGCTGAAAAAGGCATTTATGGAATGAATTCAAAGCAATTTACCATAAAGACCCTAATGGGTCAGTTTCCTTGGAGAATGTAATCAACATTTCTCACTTGAAGTGCCCTCAACCTCAGGTTGAACAACTCCTAGCTCAGAAAGAGTAGCCACCTCCCCTGCACCTGTCATCCACTCACTAAGATTTAGTTTCCTCTCAGCAGTCTCCTGTCTCGATAGTCTCATTTGTTAAATATGAATCGGCTCTTCCTCTACTGTTCTGACAGAAATGTTGTGAAGTGTGAGGGATGTGATGATGCTCTATGTAGGTGCTATAGGGGACCTTAGTGAAGCTCTTAAGAACTTGATGACCCAGTACTCAAGGTGCTCTTCTGCCTTGAACTATTCTCCCCCCTCCACCCCAGGGAAGAAGCAACAGGTCATTCTTTCCACAGGGATAGTAAATGATTGCATCAATGGTGAACACTTGAAACTACGCACATTTAGAAGTAGAGATGCCATGGGAGACAGCCTGTATAGGGTTGGGACAGAGATAATGAATTAGCTTCCCTTCACCCTACATCAGTCTCTCAAAGATTTCCATTTCCAGTTCCAATCTAGGTTGGAACTAGTGGTTCAGATAGGTGGGTGCTCATGGTTCATCACTGGGAAATGAGGAGGGGTAGACTTAGGGCCCACGCCCTCAATCCTAAGGTGATTTTTGAAAGTGGAGCAGTGGTTAAGAGCTTGACTTCTAACCAAAAGGTTGGTAGTTTGAATCCCCCAGCCACTCCTTGGAAACCCTATGGAGCAGTTCTACTCTGTCCTATAGGGTCGCTATAAGTCGGAATCAACTCGATGGCAACGGGTTAGGTTTTTGCTTTTCGGTTAAGTGGAAAATACAACCATTCATCTTGTGTAATAACATCAATTCTGCAAAGATTAAAGAAGTTACACTCAGAACCAACTACAACCACATAATATATGAAATATATATATATTTTATTATTATAAAGTATGAATTATCTACCTTAATCATTATTTAAGAAGATACAAGCAATGTTTTCATCCCAAAATTGTTTTAAAATTGACAGATAATGTTGGACAACTAAATATTGTTGTGATGACATTTTTCAACATTTCTGTTTTAACTTCAATTGAAATATAATCAGATTTTTTAAAAAGTAAACTGAAATTACTCTGGAAGGAATATCCATAAGTATGATGAACAGGATGAGGAACTGATCTCTCCAGATATTAAAACATATCGAGAGGCTGCAGTAATTAACAAATCTAGTACTAGAGAAGAAATGAATGACCAATGAAAAAGAATACAGAGCCTGTCATAGATTGAATTATGTCCACCAAGAAATGTGTGTATCAGTTTGGCTGGGCCATGATTCCCAGTATTGTGTGGTTGTCCTCCATTTTATGATTGTAATTTTATGTTAAAGAGGATTAGGGTGGGATTATAACACCCTTACCCAGGTCACATCCCTGATCCTATGTAAAGTGAGTTTCCCTGGGGTGTAGCTTGCACCACCTTTTATCTCTCAAGGGATAAAAGGAAAAGGAAGCAAGCAGAGAGTGGGGACCTCATACCACCAGAAAGCAGTGCCGGGAGCCGAGTGCATCCTCTGGACTCAGGGTCCCTGCGTAGAGAAGTTTCTAGTCCGGTGTGAGATTGATGAGAAAGCCAACAGAGAGAGAAAGCCTTCCCCTGGAGCTGATGCCCTGAATTTGGACTTTTAGCCTACTTTCTGTGAAGAAATGAATTTCTCTTTGTTAAAGCCATCCATCTGTGGTATTTCTGTTATAGCAACACTAGATGACTAACATAGAATTTGGTACAGAGAGAGTAGGGTGCTGCTCTAACAGATACCTAAAATGTGGAAGCTGTTTTGAAACTGTGAATGGATAGAGGAGTGGAAGCAGCAGAGGATCAGCAGCAGCAGAGGACCACCAGCAGCAGAACCAGGATACCAGCATGAGATGGTGCTGGAGCCGACCCACAGAGCAAGAGAGCTGAGTGCCTGTGCACAGGAGGCTTCCTGGCAGAGTGAGGTGCCTCTGGGCACTTACCAGTGGAGCTAGGCTTGCTGACCCACAGAGCAAGAGAGCTGAGTACCTGTGCACAGGAGGCTTCCTGGAGGAGTAGGCTGCCTCTAGGCACTTATCGGTGGAGCTACAGAGCTTTGGAACACTTGCCCCAGCAGGGCAGATGCGGGCATGAGGCCTGAAGAGCCGAGAGGCCAAGAAACCAGGAAGCAGAAGCTGAAGAGCAAACACAGGAAGCTGAGCCGCCTCAGTCTCAAAAGGTATGGCCAGGACCTCAGAGGTTCCAAGGGGCGGAGCCATGGCCTCTGGTATTTCTAAGGGTGGAGTCACCACTCAGATGGACTAGGAGAATGGTGCACCTAAAGCCGAGGGAGCAGAGTTGCTGTCCCAGTGGGCCTGGAAGGAGGAGCTGAAGCCCAGGGCCGAGGGGCATCCACTCAGAATCTGGAGAGTGGGGCCAATATCTAGAGTCTGGAGGTCAGGGCCACTATGTAAATTGTCTCAGAGACCAGAGGATTATTTTCAAAGCCTTGAGGGCTAATGTAATGTGCTCTGCTGCTTGCTTGGTGCCTGTTATCCCTTCTTTTCCTCCAGTTTCTCCCATTTGTAATGAAAATGTCTAGCTTGTGCCTGTTCTGCTATTGTACCTTTGGAAGCCGATAACCTGTATTCTAGATTTCACAGATAAAGAGGAATTTTTGGATTTCAGACTTGGAGTTAAGACTTTTGCTATGATATGATGGGGTGAATATGTTTTGCGTGTTTCAAGGATGTGATTTTTGGGGAGTCAAAGGGTGGAATGTCATGGATTGAATTATGTCCCCCAAAAAATGTGTGTATCAATTTGGCTGGACCATGATTCCCAGTATTGTGTGGTTGTCCTCCATTTTATGATTGTAACTTTATGTTAAAGAGGATTAGGGTGGGATTGCAACACGTTTACCCAGGTCACACCCCCTGATCCTATGTAAAGGGAGTTTCCCTGGGGTATAGCTTGCACCACATTTTATCTCTCAAGAGATAAAAAGGAAAGGGAAGCAAGGAGAGAAGGGGGACCTCATACCACCAAGAAAGCAGCGCCAGGAGCAGAGCGTGACCTTTGGCCCAGGGTCCCTGCGAGGAGAAGCTCCTAGTCCAGGGGGAGATTGATGAGAAGGCCAACAGAGAGAGAAGGCCTTCCCCTGGAGCTGATGCCCTGAATTTGGACTTTTAGCCTACTTTACTGTGAGGAAATAAATTTCTCTTTGTTAAAGCCATCCGCTTGTGGTATTTATGTTACAGCAGCATTAGATGACTAAGATAGATCCCCAAAATAAACACAAATACATTTGAGGATCTTTAAGTGGCATTTTATATTAGTGGGAAAAAGAGGTAATTTGTTGGTTTGTATGTTTTCCCTGAGTCAAGTTATATTGGGACAACTGATTAGCCATTTAAAAAAAATATAGGAGCTAGATCATAATTTAATTTCTTACATCAAAATAAGTTCCAAATAAATTAAACATACAAACATAACATTATAGCATAAAAGTACCATAAAAATTAAGTACTAATAAAAGTGTTGGAATTGGAAATACTTTTCTAAACATGGTGCAAAACCTAGAAGCAATGAAAGAAAAGTTGAAAAATCAAATAATGTAAGAATATAGAATGTATGAATGGCAATAATACTCCAAAATCAAAATGTAAATGAAAAATTGTAATAAATGTTTAAATATGTGAGAGATAAGGAATATATTTTTAATATATAATCGTTGCATGCTTCTAGAACTGGCTACAGCAAAGTAGTTATATCAGACTTATTCTCCATTAAAAAAACTGGAAACACACCTCCACCCCTTCCTGAGGCACCATGCAGCACCGCTTGATTGGAAAAGCACCAACTCGCCGCCACCCCAGGTCTGCTCTGCCCCCACCAGCCAAATCCCACTGTGCTTTTTTTTTTCTTTTCTCTTTCCTTTTCTTCTTCTTCCCCCACCCCCGACCTGTCTCCATACATGACATCCCCTCCCTTCCAACTGGCCGTCGGATCCATCCTGCCCTCACTTGCCAGCCCCCACTGCACAGCCAGTTTTTTCATTTACATTTAAGTTTTTTCTTTTTCTTTCTTTCTACCTCCCACCTAGCCTCATACACCATCCCCCCTTTCCTGCTGGCTCCCAGGTCCCCCCCACTGCCATCTGCTGGCTACCTTTTATTTTTTTATCTTTTCTTTTCTTTCTCCCCACTATGTAGCCCTGTGACCTGCTGGTATTTGAATACCGATGGCACAGCTTCCAACATCACAGCAACATGCAAGCACCACAGTACAACAAACTAACAGATGCGTGGGGGGTGGAAGCTCTGCCACCAGTATTCAAATACCTGTAGGGTCACCTGTGGTGGACAGGTTTCGGTTGAGCTTCCAGACTAAGACAGACTAGGAAGAAGGACTCAGCCACCTACTTCTGAAAAGAATTAGCCAGTGAAAAGCTTATGAATAGCAGAGGAACATTGTCTGATATAGTGCCAGAAGATGAGCCCCCCAGGTTGGAAGGCACTCAAAAGACAACCGGGGAAGAGCTGCCTCCTCAAAGTAAAGTTAACCTTAATGATGCGAATGGAGTCAAGCTTTCTGGACCTTCATTTGCTGATGTGGCACGACTCAAAATGAGAAGAAACAGCTGCAAACATCCATTAATAATCAGAACGTGGAATGTATGAAGTATTAATCTAGGAAAATTGTAAATCATCAAGAATGAAATGGAATGCATAAACATCGATATCCTAGGCATTAGTGAGCTGAAATGGACTGGTATGGGCCATTTTGAATCAGACAATCATATGGTCTACTATACTGGGAATGACAACATGAAGAGGAATGATATAGCATTCATCATCAAAAGAACATTTCAAGATCTATCCTGAAGTACAGCGTTATCAGTGATAGGATAATATCCATATGCCTACAAGGAAGACGAGTTAATAGGACTATTATTCAAATTTATGCACCAACCGCTAAGGCCAAACATGAAGAAATTGAAGATTTTTACCAACTTCTGTGGTCTGAAATTGATCAAACATACAATCAGGATGCATTGATAATTACTGCTGATTGGAATGTGAAAGTTGGACACAAAGAAGAAGGATCGGCAGTTGAAAATATGGGCTTGGTGATAGAAATGATACCAGAGATTACATGATAGAATTTTGCAAGACCAATGACTTCTTTATTGCAAATACTTTTTTTCATCAACATAAACAGTGACTATCCGCATGGACCTCGCCAGATGGAATACACAGGAATCCAACTGACTATATCTGTGGGAAAAGACTATGGAAAAGCTCAGTATCCTCAGTCAGAACAAGGCCGGGGGGCCAACTGTGGAACAGACTATCAATTGGTCATACGCAAGTTCAAGTTGAAACTGAAGAAGATTAGAACAAGTCCGATACAGCCAAAGTACGACCTTGAGTGTATCTCACCTGAATTTAGAGACCATCTCAAGAATAGATTTGATGCATTGACCACTAATGACCGAAGACCAGGCGAGTTGTGAAATGACATCAAGAACATCATAGATGAAGAAAGCAAGAGGTCATTAAAAAGAGAGGAAAGAAAGAAAACACCAAAATGGATGTCAGAAGAGACTCTGAAACTTGCTCTTGAATGTTGAGTAGCTAAAGCAAAAGGAAGAAATGACGAAGTCAAAGAGCTAAACAGAAGATTTCAAAAGGCGGCTTGAGAAGACAAAGAACAGTATTATAATGACATGTGCAAAGACCTAGAAATAGAAAACCAAAAGGGAAGAAAACGCTCAGCATTTCTCAAGCTAAAAGAACTGAATAAAAAATTCAAGCCTCGAGTTGCAATAGTGAAGGATTCTATGGGGAAAATAGGAAACATCAAAAGAAGATGGAAGGAATATACAGAGTCACTATACCAAAAAGAATTGGTCAATGTTCAACCATTTCAGGAGATAGCATATGATCAGGAACTGATGGTACTGAAGGGAGAAGTCCAAGCTGCAATGAAGTCAAAAACAAGTCTCCAGGAATTGGCAAAAGACAAGTCTTCAGGAATTGATGGAATACCAATTGAGGTGTTCTAACAAACAGTTGCAGTGCTGGAAACAATCAGTCATCTGTGCCAAGAAATTTGGAAGACAGCTGCCTGGCCAACCAACTGGAAGAGATCCATATTTGTGCCCTTTACAAAGAAAGGTAATCCAACAGAATGCAGAAAATATCGAACAATATCATTAATATCACACACAAGTAAAATTTTGCTGAAGATCATTCAAAAGTGGTTGCAGCAGTACATTGACAGGGAACTTCCAGAAATTCAAGCCAGATTCAGAAGAGGATGTGGAAGCAGGGATATCACTGCTGATGTCAGATGGATCTTGGCTGAAAGCAGAGAATACCAGAAAGATGTTTACCTGTTTTATTGACTACCCAAAGGCATTTGACTGTGTGGATCATAACAAATTATGGATACATTGCAAAGAATGGGAATTCCAGACCACTTAATTGTGCTCATGCAGAACCTATACATAGACTAAGAGGCAGTCATTTGAATAGAACAAGGGGATACTGAGTGGTTTAAAGTCAGGAAAGTTGTGCGTTAAGGTTTTGTCCTTTCACCATACCTGTTCAATCTCTATGCTGAGCAAATAATCTGAGAAGCTAGATACTATAAAGAAGAATGGGACATGAAGATTGGAGGAAGACTCACTAACAACCTGCATTATGCTGATGACACAACTTTACTTACTGAAAGTGAAGAGGACTTGAAGCACTTACTGATAAAGATCGAAGACCACAGCCTTCAGTATGGATTACACCTCAACATAAAGAAAACAAAAATCCTCACAACTGGATCAATAAGCAATATCCTGAAAAATGGAGAAAAGATTGAAGTTGTCAAGGATTTAATTTTACTTTGACCCACAATCAACACCCATGGAAGCAGCAGTCAAGAAATCAAAAGACACATTGCACTGAGCAAATCTGCTGCAAAAGACCTCTTTAAGTGCTGAAAAGCAAAGCTGTCACCTTGAAGACTAAGGTGGGCCTGACCCAAGCTATGGTGTTTTCAGTTGCATCATATGCATGCAAAAGCTGGACAGTGAATAAGAAAGACCAAGGAAGAATTGATGCCTTTGAATTGTGGTTTGGTGAAGAATACTGAATATATCTTGGACTGCTAAAAGAATGAACAAATCTGTCTTGGAAGAAGTACAACCAGAATGCTCCTTAGAAGCAAGGATGGTGAGACTATGTCTCACATACTTTGGACATGTTTTCAGGAGGGATCAGTCCCTGGAGAAGGACATCATGCTTGGTAAAGTAGAGGGTCAGTAAAAAAGAGGAAGATCCTCAATGAGATGGATTGACATAGTGGTTGCAACAATGGGCTCAAGCATAACAAAAATTGTGAGGATGGTGCAGGACCAGGCAGTGTTTGTTCTGTTGAACATAGTGTTGCTGTGAGTTGGAACTGATTCGAGGGTACCTAACAACAACAACAACAACCTAGCCCTGTACGCCACCCCCCCTTCCCACCAGCCTCTGACGAGCTGTGGTGGCTAGAGCATCCCCCATGCTCAGGCCCATCACTGCACTGAGCCTGCACTCCCCCCCCCAACCACATGACCAGCTGCTGAATGGTGGGAAGCAAGCCCGTACCACTCCCAATCTGACACCCTGCCTTTCTGGCGAGGGGCTGTGAACACTCCCACACAGCTGGACCAACATCAGGAGGCATACAGCATCTTAGCTACCTCACCAAACCAATGTACAGCAAAGCAGGCTCACTCTGCCTGCTGCTGCCCTGCCTACCTGGACAAAGTGGGAGAACTATCGTGCCTACAGACAAGCAAGTAGCAAAACATGCCTGGCCCACCCGCCCTGACATATAAAAACAAAACAAAACAAAAAAGCAGGAGGAAACAAATGAACATACAATCAATAAATAAAGAAAATAATACCTTAATATCTCAGAGACACCACATATAAAAAATCAGGACAATATGGCTCCAGCAAGTTACCAAAATAAGCAGATGACCTTCTGGCAGACAAAAATGCAGTGGAACTATCTGATATGGAATTCAAAAGACTAATATTCAGGGCTCTTCAAGAGATTAGGAAAGAGATCAAGAAAAATACAGACAAAACCATGGAAAAAATAGACAAAATCATGGAAAACACAGACAAAGCAATAGAAAAGTTCAGGGAAATAATACAAGAACAAAATGCCAAAATAAATAAATGATTAGAAATAATACAAAAACAGCAACTAGAAATCAAACGTTAAACACAAAATTTCAGAAATGGACAACTCAATAGAAAGTTTTAGGAGCAAATTTGAAAAATGGAAGACAGAATTAATGAGATTGAAGACAAAGTCATGGACATCACTTTGTTTGAGGAAAAGTCAGAGAAAATAATGAAGAAAACCTAACAAATACATGGGACACACTCAAGAGCAAAGATTTGCGCATGATTGGAGTTCCAGAACAGAGGGACAAAATGGAAAACAAAGAAGATTGTTGAAGATTTGCTGGCAGAAAATTTCCGTAATATCATGAAAGACCAAAAAGTTGACCATCCAAGAAGCTCAACAAATCCCATATAGGACAGACCCCAAAAGAAAGTCACCATGACATATAATCACACTTGCCAAAACCAAAAACAAAGAGAAAATACTGACAGCAGCTCAAGAAAAACAAAGTCACTTACAAAGGGGAAACAATAAGACTAAACTCTCATAACTCAGCAGAAACTATGCAGGCAAGAGGACAATGGGATGACATGTATAAAACCTTGAAAGAAAAAAAAAACTGCCAACCAAGAGTAATATATCATGCAATACTCTCTATCAAATACCATGATGAAATTAGGAAATTTCCAGATAAACGGAAATTAAGGGAATTCATAAAAACCAAACCAAACTTATAAGAAATATTAAAGAGAGTCCTTCGGTTAGAGAATGAACAGCATCAGACAACAACCAGAGTCTAGAACACAGGACAGCAACAGCCGGATACCAGCCTAAGTAAAGAACTCTCAATGATAAAACTAAGTTAAAAGACTTAAAACAGAGAAACAAAGATGTCAATCTGTAAATGACAAAAACGTCAAAACGATAAAAGGGAGAATAAACGGTGTAGGTATAGACTTTCAAATGGAGAAGAATCAAGGCAATATCAAGTTAAAAAGACTGGTTCAAACTTAGTGAGATAAGGTAAATTTCAAGGTAACTGCAAAGAAAGTTAACAAACCTACTGATAAGAATAAAAAAGAAGAAAAATACAGATTCAGTAAACACAAAATCTGCAATAATGAAAGAAAAGAAAATCCACAAACAAAAGGAACTCAGCACAGGAAAGTGAGAGGTATAAGGAAACTGTCAGCACCACAAAAATAAGCACAACATTATGACAGCAATAAATTCATTCCTATTGATAATCACACTGAATGTAAAGGGTTTAAATGCATCCATAAAGAGACAGAGAATGGCAGAATGGATTAAAAACAATGACCCCTCAATATTCTGTCTGCAAGAGACACATCTTAGACACAAGGCACAAATTTATTAAAAATCAAAGGATGTAAAAAATATATATTAAGCGAATGGTAAACAAAAAAGGGCAGGAGTGGCAATACTAATCTCAGATAAAATAGACTCTAAGGCAAAATCAGAATAAAATACAAGGAAGGACATTATATAATGATTAACGGGATAATACACCAAGAAGATATAACCTTAATAAATACCTACACACCCAACAACAAGGCTCCAAAATATATAAAACAAACTCTAACAGCGCTGAAAAGAGAAATAGACAGTTCCCCAGTATTAGTAGGAGACTTCAACCCACTACTCTTGGTAAAGTACAGAGCATCTAGGAAGAAACTCAGCAAAGATACAGAACATCTAAAGGCCAAAATCAACCAATGGACCTCACAGACATATAAAGAACACTCCACCCAACAGCAGCAAAGTACACATTCTTTTCCAATGCACATGAAACGTTCTCCAGAATAGACCACATCTTTTTTATTTTTTTATTTTATTGTTGTACTTTAAGTGAAAGTTTGCAATTCAAGTTAATCTCTCATACAAAAATTTATACATACATTGTTATGTGACCATAATTGCTCTCCCTATACTGTGACAGCACACTCCTCCTTTCCACCCCTGATTTCCCGCGTCCATTCAACCAGCTCCTGACCCTCTCTGCCTTCTCATCTCGCCTCCGGACAGGAGCTTCCCATTTAGTCTCATGTACCTACTTGAGCTAAGAAGCACACTCTTCACTGGTATCATTTTATGTCCCATAGTCCAGTCTAATCTTTGTCTGAAGAGTTGGCCTTGGGAATGGTTTTAGTTCTGGGTTGACAGAGAGTCCAGGGGCCATGCTTTCTGGGGTTCCTCCAGTCTCACTTAGACCATTAAGTCTGGTCTTTTTACTAGAATTTGAGTTCTGCACCCCACTTTTCTCCTGCTCCGTCAGGGACTCTCTGTTGTGTTCCCTGTCAGGGCAGTCATGGTGGTAGCTGGGCACCACATAGTTCTGGTCTCAGACTGATGCAGTCTCTGGTTTATGTGGCCCTTTCTGTCTCCTGTGCTATGCTCTCCTTGTGTCTTTGGTGTTCTTCATTCTTCTTTACTCCAGGTGGGTTGGGACCAGTTGATGCATCTTAGATGGCTGCTTGCTAGCTTTTAAGACCTCAGACACCACTCACCAAAGTAGGATGCAGAATGTTTTCTTAATAAGCTTTGTTATGCAAATTGACCTAGATGTCCCCCGAAAGCATGGTCCCCAGACCTCCACCCCTGCTAGTATGTCCTTCAAAGTGTTTGCAGAATAGATCACATCTTAGACCACAAAGCAACCCTCAACAAAATCCAAAACATTGAGATAATACAAAGCATCTTCTTTGACCACAGTGCCATAAAAGTAGAAATTATTAACAGGAAGAGCAAGGATAAAAAATCAAGCACATGGAAACTGAATAACACCTTGTTTAGAAACAAATGGGCAATAGAAGAAATCAAAGAAGGAATAAAAAAATTCCTAGAATCAAATGAGAATAAAGACACATCATACCAAAACCTTTCAGACACAGCACAGGCAGTGCTCAGAGGTCAATTTATAGCAATAAATGCCCACGTCAAAAAAAGAAGAATAGGCCGAAATCTAAATGCTAGCCCTACAACTCAAACAAATAGAAAAAGAACAGCAAAACAAGCTCACAGCCACCAGAAGAAAGGAAATAATAAAGATTAGAGCAGAAATAAATGAAATAGAGAACAGAAAAACAATAAAGAATCAACAAGACCAGAAGTTGGTTCTTTGAAAAGATCAACAAAATCAACAAACCACTGGTGTAACTGACAAAAGAAAAACAGGAGAGGAAGCAAATAATCCAAATAAAAACTGAGATGGGGGACAATACAACAGACCCAACTGAAATAAAAACAGTCATAAAAGAATATTATGAAAAATTGTACTCCAATAAATTTGAGAACCTAGAATAAATGGACAAATTTCTAGAAACACACTACCTACCTAAACTAAGGTGAGATAGAAAATCTCAACAAACCCCTAACAAGAGAAGAGATTGAAGAAGTAATTTTAAAAAACTTCCAACAAAAACTCCAGCCTGGTCAGCTACACTGGAGAATTCTACCAAACATTCAGAGACAAGCTCACACCAGTACTACTCAAACTATTTCAGAGCATAGAAAAAGGAAGGAATATTCTTGAATTCATTCTATGAAGCCAGAAAAACCTTGATACCAAAGTCAGGCAAAGACACCACAAAAAAAGAAAATTACAGACCAACATCTCTCAAGAATAGAGATGTAAAAATTTTTAACAAAAATCTAGCCAATAGAATTCAGCATCATATCATAAAAAAAAAAAAATACACCACAACCAAGTGGGATTCACACCAAGTACGATGGTTCAACATTAGAAAATCAGTCAACGTAATCCACCACATAAATAAAAGAGTGATCATTTCAATCGACGCAGAAAAGACGTTTAATAAAGTCCAACACCCATTCCTGATAAAAAAAAGTCTCAGCAAAATAGGAATAGAAGGAAAATTCCTCAACATAGTAAAGGGCATCTATACAAAACCAACAGCCAACATCATTCTCAACAGAGAGGGGCTGAAAGTATTCCCCCTGAGAAGGGGAACAAGTCACAGATGCCCTTTATCACCACTGCTATCTAACATTGTGCTGGAAGTCCTAGCTAGAACAATAAGGCAAGAAAAAGAAATAGAGGGCATTCAAATCAGAAAGGAAGAGTAAAATTATCCCTGTTTGCAGATTATATGATCCTATACATAAAGAACCCCAAAGATTCCACAAAAAAACTTTTGGAACTAACATAAAGATTGAGGAGAGTACCAGGATACAAGATCAACATACAGAATCAGTTGGATTCCTATACACCAACAAAGAGAACTTCCAAAAGGAAATAAAGAAAACAATATCATTTATAATTGTTGTTAGGTGCCGTCCAGTCGGTTCCAACTCATAGCAACCCCATGTACAACAGAATAAAACACTGCCCGGTCCTGCGCCATCCTCACAATTGTTGTTATGCTTAAGCCCGCTGTTGCAGCTACTGTGTCAATTTGTCTCATCGAGGGTCTTCCTCTTTTTCTCTGACACTCTACTTCACCAAACATGATGTCCTTCTCCAGGGACTGATCCCTCCTGATAACATGTCTAAAGTATGTGAGACATAGTCTCGCCATCCTTGTTTCTAAAGAACATTCTGGCTGTACTTCTTCCTAGACAGATTTGTTCATTCTTTGGGCAGTCTGTAGTATATTCAATATTCTTCAGCCAACACCATAATTCAAAGGCATGTTAATGATATTGTTTGATAACTTCCGAATTTGGTTGGATAATCTTTCTTTGGAATAGGCATATGGATCTCTTCCAGTTGGTTGGCCAGGTAGCTGTCTTCCAAATTTCTTGGCATAGACAAGTGGGCACTTCCAGCACTACATCCATTTGTTGAAACATCTCAATTGGTATTCCGTCAATTCCTGGACCCTTGTGTTTTGCCAATGCCTTCAGTGCAGCTTGGACCTCTTCCTTTAGTACCATCAGTTCCTGATCATATGCTACCTCCTGAAATGGTTGAACATTGACCAATTTTTTTTGGTATACTTACTCTATGTATTCTTTCCATCTTCTTTTGATCCTTCCTGCATCGTTTAATATTTTCCCCCTAGAATCCTTCAATATTGCAACTTGAGGCTTGAATTTTTATTTCAGTTCCTTAAACTTGAGAAATGCCTGGGACAATGCTAGAGGCCCTAATATATGGCATAAATAGGATACAAACCATAACTAACAATGCACAAAGACCAGAAGATAAACTAAACAACTAGGAGCTCATAAAAATTGAATACATATGCTCCTCAAGACTTCAGCAAAAGAGTAAAAAGGGAACCTACAGACTGGGAAAAAAAATTTGGCTATGACATATCTGACAAAGGTTTGACTCTAAAATCTGTAACATACTGCAACACCTCAACAGCAAAAAAAAAATCCAATTTAAAAATGGGCAAATGATATGAGCAGATACTTCACAAAAGAAGACATTCCAGCAGCTAACAGACACATTAGCCATTACAGAAATGCAAATCAAAACTACATTGAGATACCATCTTGTCCCGACATTATTGGCACTAATCAAGAAAACAGAAAGGTTGGAGAGGTTGTGGGGAGATTAGAACTCTCACACACTGCTGGTGGGAATGTAAAATGGTACAACCACTATGGAAAATAATATGGTGTTTCTTTAAAAAGCTAGAAATAGAAACACTATATGATCCGGCAATTTCACTCCTAGGAATATATCCTAGAAAAATAAGAGTGGTCACACAAATAGACATATGCACACCCATGTTCATTGCAGCATTATTCACAATAGCAAAAAGATGGAAACCCCTAAATGGCCATCAACAGATGAATGGATAAACAGATAAAACTACAGTGGAATACTTCCCAACGATAAAGAACAATGATAAATCCACAAAATATCTCACAACATGGATGAATTTGGAGGGCATTATGTTGAGTGAAATAAGTCAATCACAAAAGGACAAACACTGTATGAGACCACTATTATAAAAACACAAGAAAAGGTTTACAGGCAGAAAGAAACAATCTTTGATAGTTGGGGAGGGTTGGGGAAGGAAAGTCATTAACTAGATAGCATGTAAGTGTTAACTTTGGTGAAGGGAAACAGTATACAAAATAGGGGAAGTCAGTACAACTTGACCAAAACAAAGTCATAGAAACTTCATAGACACATCCAAACACCGTGAGGGACTGAGTTACTGGGGCTTAGAGCTGGTGACCATGGTTGCGGGGGACCTCTAAGTCAATTGGCATAACATAGTTCATAAAGAAAAGGTTCTGCATCCAGCTTTGGTGAGTAGCTAAAGCTTGTGGGTCTTAAAATCTTCCAAGAGGCCATCTAAGATACACCTACTGGTCCTATCCCGTCCAGAGCAAAGGAGAATGAAGAAAATCAAAGACACATAGAAATATTAGTCCAGAGGACTAATGGGCCACAAATACCACAGCCTCCACCAGCCTGAGCCCAGAACAACTAGATGGTGCTTGGCTACCACTGGCTGCTCTAACAGGGATCACAATAGAGAGTCCTGGACAGAACTGGAGAAAAATGTAGAATAAAATTCAAATTCACAAAAAAAAAGAAAGAAAAAAAAAAGACTAGACTTACTGGTCTGACAGAGACTGGAAGAACCCCCAAGACTATGGCCCCTGGACACCCTGTAACTCAGAACTGAAGCCACTCCCGAAGTTCACCCTTCACCCAAAGAGTAGACACGTCTATAAAACAACAATAACACATGTGAAGAATGTACTTCTTAGTTCAGTCATGTATATGAGAACACATGGGCAACACCTGCCCAAAAGCAACAGCGAGAAGGCAGGAAGGGACAGGAAAAATGGACAGATGAAAACAAGGGAACCTGGGTTGGGAAAGGGGAGAGTGTTGACACACCACGGGGATCGCAACAAATGTGACAAAACACTTTGTGTATAAATTGTTGAATGAGAAACTAATTTGCTCTGTAAACTTTCACCTAAAGCACAATAAAAGTTAAAAAAAAAAACTGGAAACAACTATAAAACTTGATGAAATATATAACACAACTACTTTCTGGCATTAGGAGATAGCACAGGCAGATAAGAAAGAAAACACATAAAGCAAGCCCCATATTTACAGTGGCTTTCTCCTTGGGGATATCCTCCAAGCTCAGGAATGTGGATCCCAAGAAGAGAGCATTAGTGTCAATAGGCAGACAAAATAGAGGTTAGAGATTGAGAATAGTAAAGCAGTTGGCATCTAGCAGGCAGGAAACTTGAGAGGAGTAAGCTATAGAGAGGAATCTCCAAAAATCTACGTGGGGTCTTTCTTGGGTCTTGACCAAATTCTAAGCTGTGTATTCACTGGGTGAACTTTTAAGGTCTCTAGTAAAAAAAAAAAAAAAAAAAAAAAAGAGCTTCTTGTAAGTTAAGAGCTAATTTGTGGCAAGAGCACAGAGTTGGGGAAAGGTTGGAGTTTCAGCCCAGCCAGAGTGGAAAGACCCTGGAGAACATCCATGAGATTTAGTTGCAACCCCAGAAAGATCATGCCTACAAGTAAGGACCATGCCACAGTAGTAAAGGCTATGCCTAGTAATGGACAAAACTGAAGTATACCCACTCTCAGAGAGCTTAAAACGACCCCCCACCCCCGCATTGCTGATAAGGAATCCTAGTGGTGCAGTGGTTAAGTTCTTAGCTGTTTAACTGAAAGGTTGGCAGTTCGAACCTGCCAGCCGCTCTGCAGAATGTGGCAATCTGCTTCTATAAAGATTGGAGCCTTGGAAACCCTATGGGGCAGTTCTACTCTGTCCTCTAGGGTCCCCATGAGTCGAAATTGACTTGACAACAACGGGCAAAAATGGCACATTGTTGATAGAAGTGTAAATTGGTTCCACCATTATTTGGCAGTGACTATAAAAACTAATCAGAAACAACCCTGTGACTCAGAAATTCTACTTGTAGCTATATACTTGGGGAAAATGTGTAAAACTTCATTAAATTTTATACTGAAGATTTGAGCACTTTACAGTAACAAATTATATCTCAATTAAGAAAAACTAAGATTACTAATGTAAAAAATAACTAAGAAATCAATAAAATGTAATAACCCAGTGAAAAAATTAGCAAAGAATAGGAAGGTAGAGGGAAACAGATGGCTTATAAACATATGAAAATATGCTCAACTTCACCTATAAACTTAAAAGTAAAACATTAATAAAATACGTAAATCAATTTTAGTTGGTTTCTTACTCTTGCAACCAAGATTCCTGACAAGTGGTTTTGAAAAATTAAGCCAATACCTAATTATATACAAGAATGCTCACTTCAGTATTGCTCATAATAGTAAAAGATTGGAAACAACCTAAATGTTCATCAATAGTAAGCTGTTTAAAGAAATCATTATATTTGATATAAAGGAACACTATGCAACCATTAAAATAATGAAGTAGATATGTTTGGTTTGATATAGAAATATTACCCAGATACATTAAAGGAAAAGAGTAATTTCAGAATAGTAAGAAAAATAAAATCCCAATTGTATCAAATTTAAAAAGACACATGGCATAATAATAACACTAGATCAGACAATATTTTTTTGTGTGATTTGTAGGGTTTTCATTGGCTATTTTTTGGAAGTAGATCGCCAGACCTTTCTTCTTTGTCTTAATCTGGAAGGTCCACTGAAACCTGTCCACCATGGGTGACCCTGCTGGTATTTGAAATACTGGTAGCATAGTTTCCAGCACCATAGCAACATGAAAGCCACCAGCAACATGAAAGACCACAAAAAGGCTATGGTCTTTTCAATTGCCTCATATGCATGTGAAAGTTGGATAATGAAAAAGGAAGTCAGAAGAATTGACACATTTGAACAGTGGCGTTGGTGAAGAAAATTGAATGTACCTTGTACTGTCAAAAGGGCAAACAAATCAGTCTTAGAAGAAATACAAACAGGATGTTCCTTAGAAGTGAGGATGGTGAAACTTGGACTCACATACTTTGGACATGTCATCAGGAAAGACCAACTGCTGGAAAAGACATCATGTTTAGTAAATTAGAGGGCTAATAAAGATGAGGGAAACCCTCAGTGAGATGGACTGATACAATAGCCATAACAATGGACTCAAATATACCAACGAACATAAAGACAGTGCAAGACTGGGCAACATTTAATTCTGTTACATGTAAAGTCATCATGAGTCAGAGCTGCCTTGACGGCAAATAACAACGTAATAATAGCAGAGGTTATTTTTGGAAATAGGAACTGAGGGTTGAGAGTGGAGAGACACTTTCACTTTTTGTTTTATATTTCTCTGGACTGTTTGAATTTTTACTGTGTGCATTTATTTACATTTTAAATTAAAAAGCAAGAGAACGTGTCTGAACACTAGCTCAAATAGTGGGAAAAACTCAAATTACTAGAAACCTAAGGTGATAATATATATTTTTATAAAACATTATAAATTCAAGATTTCTTAAGGAACTAAAGAGTCAGACTAAAGAGCTCTTGATTAACATGAGTAATATTTTACGACTCGATGGCACTTAACAACAATATAACAATGCCAGCAAGAAGTAGTTGTGGGATAATCAGTTGAGTCGGTGCTAGAGAGGGTAACAGTAAAAGGAGGCACCTTATCTAAAATATTTTCAACCCCCTTCCAAATGGAAGGCATTATGTTTGTAGGAATTTTGAAGACACAGTCAAAGGCTAACAATAGATGAAAATTTTATATTAACTATTTACATAAACTACAAAGATTATTTCTTTATATTCTCAAATGTTTGCTGAAAGTGGTGATCATATCATGGGTAAAATAATACCAAAATAACTTAAATTCTTTTTCATTCTATTTGGACTTACCATTTCTCAAAACTTTGACATTACTTTGATCCATAATGATAAAAAAAGATGAAAATATTCACATCATAACTTACACAGCTTTCTCTGTGACTTTGGGGACATAAAAGAGAATTAGGGTAATTAAATTTTATAGAACAATTAGTGATACACACATCTTGACACTTCTGTTTTTATTAACATACCAACTGTGACTTAAGAGAAAGTGTAAACTACATGCCAAATACTTAATGACAGGTTTAAAAAGTACAATAGCTACAACATAGGTGTCATGTTTACTATAAAATTAAATATCTTCCAAACTGTTTCTCAATTCCAGGTTTCTTGAATGAACATATTATTCAAAATATCCCATCAAAGATCCTCATAAAATTGAGTTTAATGTCATACATCTTAAGCATTTTTGAAAAATAGACATCTTCAGCAACTTTCCAAAATAAATAAGAATTGATAAACTTTGTATAAAAATAATTCATTCAATATAAAAACCTATTAAAATCATTTCTTGGTGCTCTTATAAACACATGTAACAATATCTCAGTTCTAACACAGACTTTGTATTTTATGTTGTTCCCCATCATTTTGATTAGGTGCAGAAGTGCTTTACCATTTTAAACTAGTTTTCCAATAAAGAGTAAAATTATTGACTTATCTAGTTTCCTTTTACAGATAGTTCTTTATAATTTTTTGGTAACTGTATTTTTTTTTCCTCAAATGCAGTTCATTTTAATCAGTTGAGTGGATAATTTTATTATTTTACAGTGTGAGAATGTGTTTTTTTAATGATACTTTAGAAAAGTTTGTTAAAGTAATCATCAAGATGGCCCTTGAAAGATGAAAAGTAGAACAACTTTCTTTTAAAGACTACAGAAAATAATTTAGAGAGTGGTCTTTTTTAATTCTATGTCTAGGTGACATAGGAATTTGTGGTTGCAGTATGTCTTGATCCATTCAGCACATTGCCCAACTCCACATGTGATCCCAGCACACACAACAACTCTGCTAGCCTTACAGCCTAATCTGTATACCATGGCAACCAAAGTAGCTATGGAATCTGGGATCAATTTGTGGAGAAAGTTTATCTTCCTTCAGCTTTTGAGTAGCTAGTATGGATATTCCTTAAAGGAATGTGGCCATATGCTTGATATTTGGAAAAAGGGAGTTGGTTTTATTGGAAAGGGATGAGAAAGTGTAGAAGAATGTCATGCTTAGGGTCATAAAACCTTATTCTTGGTCCAGGATCTCCCACTGGTTTGGGAACTTTGTCCAGGTCCTTTGACTGCTTGAGAACTCGGTTTGAAAATAAAAGAAAATCTGTTCCCGTACCTCTTGTCAATATGTAGCTCGTCTCTAAATGGGAACAGAGGGCTCCAAAAGAAAGCCTCTACTCTTATTGATAAGCACGCCTCAATCTTTTTTCTATATTCTGCTAACCTTGACAAATGATTTATCTTCAAACAATCTGTTTAAACTTGAAGCCACAATTCAAATTATGAATTTCTGAGTTTCTTTTCATGAAGTGGAGATTTAGAGAGATGTATTAGTGGCTTGTGTTGCAGTGTAAGCCCTTTAGATGAAATAGTCAAAATTCTAAGTTTATTATACATTTAAAATACAAAAGTTGTATTTCACTGCCTCCTTTTCTTAAATTGTTTTTTACAGAAGCCCTGGGAAGAAATGACGAGTATTTGACCACTCTGAAGTGTAGAACATTCTAAATTTTCCCTAAGTTTTTATGATACTGCACATTATTGAATGGCAAACAATTTTTCATAAGTACTTAATATAGTAATATATATAATGAAGTTCGCTTTTAAAAGTGAAAGTCAGAACACAAGCACACTGACAATAAATACCATCCCAATCTATATATACCGATAGGCCAAATGTACCAATTCAGCTCTCTCCATGAAAGAAAGTCCTTTGGAATCTCAGTATTTCTGTCTTTTGTTTGTTCATTTGTTTTTTGGAACTGAATCTGCACCAGGATGGTATCAATATCTCAGGTTAACACACTGTCTTGAAATTCCTTTAACCCAGACCTGCAGCACTGCAGTGGTTCTGGGACTTTTGAATTTATACCAGAGTACACACAGTGTGGCACAGGGTTGTGCTGATGGGAACGTCTATCAGTTCCTGTTTCTTATTTTGCTGGGTCCCAGGCCACATGAAAATGATGTGTCTCAGTAGACATGCTCAATGGTTAATGTCCAACTATGAGTAGAGTAGAGCAGTTTAACTTCCTATCTCTTCTATACTGCACCCTAAGTATTAACACGTCTATACTCTATGACATGGGAGAAAGATGTAGCAGTCTGCTTCTGAAAAGATTTACAGCCTTGGAAACTATGGGGCAGTTCTACTCTGTCCTACAGAGTTGCTATGGATCGGAATCGACTTACTTGATGGCAATGGGTAGGTTTACACTCTATGAGAAGGAGCCCTGGTGGCACAGTGGTGAAGCACTCAGCTGCTAAATCAAAGGTCAGTGGTTCAAACTCACCAGCTGCTCCTTTGGAGAAAGATGTGGCAGTCTGCTTCTCTAAAGATTACAGCCTTGGAAACGTTATGGGGCAGTTCTACTCTGTCCTATAGGGTCGCTGTGAATTGGTATCGACTTGACGGCAACGGGATACTCTAAAAATGGCAATGGACAATTTAATAAAGCTTCTATTTATGTAATTATTTCTTTCATGTTACTCAGTCTTTAAGCCACTTACAAATCAATGAAAAAATCTTCTCCATTTATCTTTGCATGGAACTAAGGCTTTCATATGACACTAATTATTTGGTTAGTTGGTATGAGCCCTCTGCCTCTGTCGTAGAGGGTCGTCAGTTGACTCTGTGAGATCTTGAGACATCTGAACAACAAGCTTATTGATTTCTGAGCCACAAATGATCACAACATGTGAAAAGATATTTATCAACCGGGGTCCGGGATCTTAGTCATTGTTTAGAACTTCTCTGTACATATGGCCACAAGTGAAATAGAGATGGGGTGTAGCTTTATTTAGGGGAACAGTAAAATCAGCAGAATCTTCTCTCAGTTTAAGTAAGAATCTTCTCTCAGTCTAAATATGAAACTTTGGTGATGTTTAGCAACTAATAGGTATATTTTTGAACACTGAAGTATTTATTTTGATGATACTGATAATATTGAAATCCTTCCTTCTTGCCATTGAACTACTGCAGGTTTCTTAATTTACTTTTTTGCCCAGTATGTTGTTTTTGAGTTTTCTTGTCACATCAAATGCTGAGACAATAAACTTCTGCATTGATTTTAAGCCTTTAAAGATAAAATCTGTGTAATTCTCATTTTTCATCAGCATTACATTTATACTTAATATGCTTTATTTGATTACAAATCAGCTTTTTTATTGATGGCAATGTAAGGTATTGGTTAAAAACACAGTCACTGGAGTTAGAAAGATCTGAGTTTAAATTTGAATTCTGGTCCATTGCCTACTAACTCCATGACCTTGGACAAGTTACTTGGTCACCTAATCTTTAAAAGGGTATAATAGTAGTACACACCTCATATAATTATTGTAATGATTAACTGTATGTTATATTAAATGTGTATTAAATATACGTGATGTCTTAGCACAGTGGTAGGTATGTATATATAGAGAATGATCAATAAGAGAGAAAAAAAGTGTCCAAAGAAGTAGCGATGGGGGAAGACAATGATTCCAGAGTGATATACAGTGGTATTTGGTAACCTGTTTCAAAAAGTGACCATTTCAACATCTTTTCTGGAGAAGAATAAGGCAGACAGTGTGCTTTCAAAAGTGTTTGTGTGCCATCAAAATAATGTTTTGGGGACTGCCATTTTTAGAGGTGGTTTCATCCTATGGTGCATAGGTACCTTAGATTTGGTATACAATTGTCATTCTTCACAAGTATATCTCTTTAGACTAGAGTTAAATCTTCTCTTTAACGTTTAGTGGAAAACCTACCACAGAGTAAGTGCTCAAGGCAAGTTTGCTGAATTGAAATAACTCAAAATCAGTCTGGTAGCACAAAATACAAACATATAACATACTTTTAAAATGCACAAGGATATCAATTAGGTATAAATTAGTGTTTGTGTGTGTAAAACAAAGACAACTCAAGGTAAAACAACCACACACCTGAAAAAAAGTTACACCGCATAGGTGTTAGTTTGAAGTCTTCTTTCAGTTCTTTCTACACAGATCAAACGCTCACAAAAGACGGTATTTGTTGGGCTGAATTTTGGCTAGAAACAAGCCATTGGAGCCTGTCCCATTCTTGGCTTGTGAAAAGAATTATCAGAAGAGTCTGTCTACATGGCTAGACTCATGAAGGCTTCCTTATATTCTTTGTCTATATCACCGAGAGAGGGCCATTAGTTTTGGAACAGTCACTTTCAAATTCAACTCTGACAGCTTTCTTTTCTCTCCCCTATCCACAACTATAATGGAATATATTACACTTCATATGATCCATTCTAGCATAAAGCTTAATAGTTATTTTGGGTGAAGTTAGGCAGTGAGGTCACACATCTTATTTTCCATTATCATCTGAGTCCGAGCAGAACAAGTCTGAAATTGAGGCATGTAAGAAACAAACGTCTTCTTTACAGAAGTTCCTAAGCTGGAGTTATTTTCTACAAAATGTGAGCAACTGTCCTGAAGAATCCTGATGTCAGTGAATAAACTGTGGGTTGGGAATGGGCACAACACTCTTGACTCATCAGTCAAAAGCACACCACTCTCTCTTTTTTTGAGTGAGGCAACCCCTAGGTAACAGACAGACCTTTCATCGTTATTTTCTTCAGGGAAATTGCCCTCCAGTTTCAAAAGTTCATCAAATCCTTCTGAGAATGTAAGCTGTGGTGAGATTATATTGGGATGCTGATCTGATAATATAAAAAATGCCTGAGTCTCTATCTCCCACGAGCTACTAGAAGAATTCTTCACTAGTGAATTTTTTCTAGAGAAGCACTTGCTGACTGAACTAATTAAAGGCCCTTGCTCTCCATCAGTTTCACTTGATTTAGAGTTGCTGACAAGTGTGGCATATTTAACAGACAGCTGTCTCCGGCTCTCATCCTCACAGGTTATCCTGGTGTTCTCAGCTTCAGAGAAGTTAGTACTGTGGCACTGGCTACTAATACAAACAGAACCCTTTACAAGATCTGGAGATGTCAAAAGCAGAGACACCATTGTTGTTGACGCCATCTCATCTTTATCTTTCCACGATGTATCAACACTGATATCTTCTGAAATGGTTTCAGGCTCCAAAAGAAGAGGACCAAATGTCAGTGATTCTGTCTGCTTGATAAAAAGATGCTCAAACGTTTCTGGCTAAAAGAAAAGACATATTTTAATGCTTAATTAAATTTTTTGCTTTGCTGTGGCATGCTTAAAGAAATGGAAGTGTAGAAGGATTAATAATAAAGGACATAAGTCAACCACAAAATAACTAGTTTTGGACTGAAACAGATACATTAAAAACCATAATGGAGAGGCAGCATAGATAGTGTTTAAAAGTGGAACGAGACCAGACTTAGGTTTGAGTCCTTCTAATTCCATGACCATAGGAAAGTCCATTATAACCTCTCTCTCTGTCTTTCACTTTCTTCATCTGTAACAATGTGTTCAATGCTTACTTTATGGCATTGTGGCATTTATTAATTGTGTCTGAAAATGATTAGCTCTTAATAAACAGCAGTTATTATAAATGAAAGTGTTATCTTCTAAAGAATTCCTAATGTTTTATAGCAAATTAGGTTCCCCAACCCCCCACCCCACTGCCATCGAGTCAATTCCGACTCATAACGACCCTATAGGACAGAGTAGAGCTGCCCCATAGGGTTTCCAAGGCTGTAAATCTTTACAGAAGCAGATTGCCACATCTTTCTCTCTCATAGCAGTTGGTAAGTTACAACCGCTGACCTTTTGGTTAGCAGCCGAGTGCTTAATCGCTGCACCACCAGGGCTCCTTAAATTAGGTCCCCACATACTGAAAATTTAAGCCTTCCAAATAAAAAAGTATATTGGAATAAAATCAAATCAGCAAAACAACATGTCAAAAGATAGTTAAAATAACTATATCAAGACGTAAGAAGTGATCTGAAGGCAAAATAATTGTGACTGTTAAGAACCTGTCTTACACTATATTGAGAATTTGCTTTAGACTATCTGAAATAAGAATATAAATTATTTGTTGAAAACGATGATGGTGAAAGAGATGATCACAGACTTGTAAATTACTATTACTTATAAATAACTTCATATAAAAATATATATTATGGGACATGTGGAATGAAGACAAATACACAAGACAAATGCACATCATATTTTTTATAGGAACAGTGGTACATCACAACAAAAATCCTGCCAAGCAGCTACAAATTAAGACTCTATGTGTAAAAAGCTTAACTCATACATCGTAAACACATTGAAAAAATAAATGCAAAATGAAAAATACTGTGGATACATAACATTGAAAAATTAACAAACTAAATTGCAGTATAGAAAATGTGTTCATTTTATATCATATATAAAATTAAATTTTTGAAATTTACATTTTTAAAACTAATATAATAAATTCAGATTTATTGCCTGAAATAATGGCATATCAAACAATTTTTCATAATGGCAAATGTATTACATATAAAAATACAATTCATTTAGCATAGTTTCAAACTCTTAAACATATTAGTGATTAAAACCACAAAAGAATAAATACATTGAAAACTAAATAGTAATAGAATAGACTTATATAGATACTAAAAGATTGCATAATGAGAAATATTGTGTTAATACAACTTTTTTCGTCACTCTAGGAAAGTAATGTATGAAAAGAAAACTGTGCCTATTTTCTTTCTGAAGATTTATAATTAGGTGTTATGATATTTGTTTGCTCACTTTTGTTTTTTCTTAAAGATTTCTATCATATATGCATTGAACTCTCTTAAAATTTAAATGAAGTTGGTCTTAACTTATAAATTAAGACCATAAAATAAATGAATTACATACTATGGGTATGAAAACAAAAATTACATACAAATAGTATATAGTATATAGTCAGGCACACATATGTTCTTCAAATTATGTGTTTGACATATTTTATGCTTTCTAACACTTCACATTTGGAATTAATTGGTTGAAACCAAATGTCTTCAAATGCATCCAAACGGAAGATTTCACTGATGATTAGTAAAAAATCACACACTCATATATTATTGAAATATAATTTATAAATGGGTCATAAACTCTTATTAAAAGTATGTTCATTAAAAAAAATCACTTCAATCACTATCCACACCTAATTTTTTTGAGATTTTAGAAGAACAGCCTTGACACATATTAAATATGTATTCAGCTGGTAAGAATGAAAGAATATCCTTCCATAATTTCACACTTTGATTTCCCATTCCAATGGCATCTATTAATAGTCAATGAAGGGGGAAAAAGGACACGTTCTTCTGTTTTCAAGTTTTGTTTTGTTTTTTAATATTCAAATAAAACTATGAATAAAAGCCAAGTATAAGTGATTCATATATATCCTCAATTTGAATATTATTAGAGTTCATCAAACAGAAGCTTTGGTTTGGTTTGAATATGAGCAACACAGTACACTTAGAATACTGAATTCATAGACCAAGTAGGCCGTCTTTTTTTCAGAGAGAAAAATTCTGTCCTCAACATAAACTATTTCTAAAAGCTCCTAAGAGTCTCCCTTTGTTACATCACTGTTCCCTCTCCTGTGTGCCAGAGTCTTGGGTGGTTCTGTGGAAATAGATTAGATTGAGACAAGGATTTCAAAGGAGACTGGGTTGGAGGCTGTTCTTTCCTGATCTGGTCAATCTGACCTCGGTGCGTAGGGTCATCCTGATAGAAACTGTAACTTCTACTGGCCTGTGACCAGCGCAAACCACAATTCTGGCCTTCTTTGAACTGAAATGGAAGTTAGCACTTCAGCCATTTTCAAGGCTATTGAAAACTGAAATTCTCAAATTGACCAAAGTTAAATACAGGTAAAAGCTACAAAACATTCAAAAGAACACCCAAATGGATCAATTTAGTATCTATAAGGAATGTAAGACAGAAAAACTTGGACATAAAAATAGAAACTAAATACTCCCACTGCACTCTGATGCTAAAAAGCCATTATATTTGCAAAGTTATGTGTCAGCAGCCGGCAGTTTTGGGGTTCACCTCTGGGGGTCACAGCATTACCTATGATATACCTATGATAATACCTAACAGATATGTGATGACAGCAATAGTCATGAATTTTTTTTAATGTTTTATGAGCAGAAAAATGATAAATCTCACAACACAAAATCATGAATATTACTTTTTAAACTTTAGGTGACCTGAAAATTAATCATACATCCAAAGTGAACTGAACTCAGACCTATACCTCGACCTCAAATTTACAAATCTATTTTAAGTTCCAAATCAACATAATCCCACCATATGTTAGTTCTCAATAGTTCAACCAAAACTTTTAGATTTGATCCCCTTCTTCAAAATGTAAAAATCTTCTAATACTCTAGAGTTGGGAAGTTGGTACATTGGGTTCATCTGTAGTGATCATGATTAGACTTCAAAGAATGTCCGTTCTCTGTTTAGATAAAATAAAACAAAGTAAGAAAGTAAAATAAAAAAAAATCACTCAGAAAGTAAAAGATAAAAGATTTCAAAAACATTTCCTGTCAGGCACGGTTCTGGACTATAAATCCTTGCATTATATTACAGTAACGTGTCTTTTTAGAAAGGGTAAAATCTTGCACTGAAGTCACCGCTCTGATTTTCTTAATAGATGCCTTAGTATCTATTGTATGGATAGTCTTAATTACCTCTCAGAAAAGAAAAACTGATAGAGGAATAACAGAATAAGTAAAAGCAGAGAAGAACAAAGAGATGGAAAAATAAAACGGAGGGAAAAACAAGAAGATTGGAGAGTTTAGAACAAGAAAGAGTAAAAGCGTAGAGCAGTGAAAACAAAAATAAAAAACAAAGGGAAAGAAGAGCAAAAACAGTGAAGAAAGCATCATAGAATCATTATCATGATGATTTTTTTTAATATGAAAAAATCTAAGAAATCACCTGGTCTAAGTCTCCTTTATTTTCAACAAAGCAATTGAGGTCTGCTGAAATTTCAGCGGACCTCAATTACTTGCTTAAAGTTACACAACTAATTAGAGCAAAGTGGGGGTCCTAACTTGAGTCCTCTCTTTTCTAGTCCAGTAATATTTCTGTAATACAATGCAAAATGAAAAAAAAATCCCAAACAAACAAACAAACAAATCTGCAGGAGAACATGTTCCTTGTTTTACTTTTTCTATTTGCTATGATGAAGATGAGCTGATTAACTCACATACTCTGTCCTGTGTCCTGGTTACCCAATGACATACATATAAATATTAGGAAAAACAAGAAAATAAACAAAACTGAAGGTATATTTTAGGGGAGTAAAATATATACCTCTAAGCCCAGCAATGTATTTTGGGGCACAGAGAAGACAGCTACTTGTAAACAAAACTTGTAATTTGAAACCGTGTCAGCTCTTCCACACTTTTGCAAGGTCATTGCTGCAATTTGAGGAATGAAATTTCAGAGATCTAGATTTGTGAGGATGGTGTTGTGGGAGTCCTCAAGTTGTTGAGCTTCTTCTTTGGAGGCCTACTGCAGGCTGAGGAATCCAGAACAATCTTTAGATCCCAAGGAAAAATCCATTTGGTTTTAGTTTTAGCACTCCTGAAATAAGTTGCTAAGTGGAGAGTGCTTCTGTGTAAGCTGACATAAATGTAGATAGCAAAGCATCAGCGTTAGAAAAAGAAAAATACGATGAGAAAAATATTTATAAAATCAGTAAACAGTGAGAAGAAATGGAATAAATTAAAGGTGAATCAAAGAAGAACAGAATATGTTACCAACCCTCACAAATGTCTTTAAGGGGGAAAAAAACCAGTTCCTTTGAGTTTAGAGGAAGAAATAATAGGCTAGGCAAAAATGTTAAAGAAAAAGATACAAAATTTTTTTTGAAGGTTAAAGTCTTTTATATTGTAAATTTGAATGAGAAAAAAAAGGCAAGGCTATTGAGTTACTACAATATATTTTCTTACAGCAAGAAATCAACCTTTACATTTCTGATTTTTAAAATATCAAGAGAAGTGTAATAGAGGAGTGTGCTTCTGGTTCAAGATGGCAGATTGAACATCTATGAGTCTCTTCAGTCTCTGTAGAGACTGTTAGAATGAAAGTATATGAATAAATCAAGCAGACACCCACAACAAAAAAGATAATGTGAGAGGGATAATGTGTAATTTCAATTCATTTCTAGAAGATGGAAAGCAATTGAAAGAGTGTAGACCAAAGAAGATGAGCAAACGAAGCTGCAGATCTAGTTTATAGCCAGAGCGGGCTGCAGGGGAGGAGAAAGCCAATCTGCCCAACTGAATACAGGAGAGGAAGGTAAATGAAGAAAAACCAGTTGCCGCTGAGGTGCCTCTGGGTAGACTCGAACTGTCAACCTTTCGGTTAGTAGCCAAGCACATTAACCGTTTGCACCATAAGGATGCAGTTAATCAAAAAATAAAAAGACAGTAAAATGGTTACTCCCAGCATTAATATACACTTACATAGTGAAAGGATGTAGGTATACTGTTAGCTATATTGTAGGTATAGTGAAGCTTTTAAAATTTTACTTACATAGGTATTTAGATTTTTTTAAAGAAAAATTTTCATATTTAAGAAAAAAAATCTCCCTCTTATTCTTTGTCTTCTAGTCATCCCACTTTCAGTTTCTGAATGTGCTGTGGTCCTGCGTTCCACAGGGCTTTGCATTTGTACGTCCTCTTGCCTGCACTCTACCCACCTCCACAAAACCTAGTTAATGACTATTCATCTTCCATTATCATGGCTCAAATGCCACTTTCCTACCTTCACTGGCTCATCCCCAACCCACACACTAAGCCAGGTCCCTACATTATAAGCTTTTAGTACACTGGGTCCCTTTCTCTCACAACACGTAGTTTACAATTACGTAGTTATTTCTGTGGTAAACTGATTAATGCTTATCTTCCTCACTAGACTATACACTCCAGGAGTTTCTGTTTTTCTCATGTTTTTCTCACCATTATAACCTCAGGGCCTAACACAGTCACAGGCATAGAATCGATATTCAATAAATAGCACTCAAATGGATGAATGAAATGAACAAATGAGTAAATGAAAAAAACGAATAAACTATTTTGGAGAGGGAAAAGAAGACAAGTTCTATCTAAGCTACTTTTCAATCCAACCACTCACACTTCTGTAATCCCACTGTCTTAATTTCTAGATAGTAAGGAGAAGCTTTTAAAAATCTGTTTTCCCGGAGCCTAGCAACAGCCTAGCCTTACATGTAAGTATTTATTATGTGCTTGTTGAACAACTGAATGAATAACAAATAAAAATAGAGGGCTTAAATATTACTATAACTACAATAAATATTACTGCATAAATTTATAATGGAAGAGGAAGGAGAGTAATAAGTGTTTTATTAATTGAAAAGAATCAGCAACTCTGTTGTACTTAAAAGAAACTCCGTGGTTTATAGGGAGCAAGAGCATAACTGAAGAGAATATGGGCATGTGACTGGTTAGACTCAGACAAAGTGAAATTTCTACAAAATGAATGATTATATTTAAAACTCTACTGCTGCCTGGTCCAAAGACAGGCTAGTATCTCTTCTGCTGAAAGATTACAATTTAAACTTTTGTGATGGTGGTTGTCTAGGATATTACTTATTGACTGGTCCATTCATTCATTAAATGGTTGCAACTAGCATTTAAAAAAATGAAATAGAATTAAAAAAAAAAATAGAGGGCACCACAAGTAGCAAGAATAAATACTCTTTCATACATCTCTTTTTTTCAGTTTTGCGTATCTATATGTGTGTACTAGGTTGCAAGATAAAATGTATTTCTTACTGTGGGTCACGGTCAAAAAGAGTTGAAAGCCACTGCTACAGAGGACAGAGACTAATAGCACAGGCTCCAGAGTTAGACACATGAGTCAGCAAATCCTAATCCAGCTTACTACTGAAGTTTCATTTTTTTCATTTACAAAATGGAGATAATACCTACCCCACAGGGTAAATGAAAGAATAATAATTCAAAATAAGTAAAATAGTGCAAAATAATACTGTAACATAAAGACAACTAACATTTGCTGAGACCTTATTATGTGACAGGTACTATCTTCTTTAACCCCCAAAACAACCTTATGAAGTAAGTACTATTATCCTCATTTTATAGGAGAGGAAACTGAGACACTAAGAACTGAAGTAAAAATCATAAGGAACGCAAAAGTATATATCACAGTGATTTACACATAAATAAATATAAATGTATTTTAATAGCCATACTATTACTATGAGTTACCAGCAAATAGTTACTGAGTACCTAGTTTAATACCTTGCACAAAGCCAGAGAAGTTCAACAAATATTTGTGATGGATACACCAGAGTCCTTGAACTCAAGGCACTATCTACAAGACGTTAAACAACAAAATGCTCTAGACATGTACATGGGGAGAAGTTGTTTTGAGCTACATTTGTTAAAGGAAATGTTGAGGCAAGATGAGCCAACAGCAAGATCTTCATTGATGTGGAGGGGTCTGTACTGGTGAAAAGGAAACAGTAAAAGCATAATCAAGGTCCAGGGACAGAAAAATTGTATGTGTAGGTTGAAAACAAATTGCAGAGCTGTTTTTGAGTATTAGCCTCAAGGAACTATTCTTTATCTTGTAGCTAAAAGGCAACCATTGAAGACTTTTTAGCAAATGACTAATAATAAAGATGCAATAACTGTGACTGCTGAATAATCTCCAAATGGTCATTGTTTTAAAAATTATGTAGATTTTTCACATGAAGACTAAATTCTATTTTACTAACTTTATGGCAGGGGGAATCAGCCTTGCTTCAAGGAAATTTCTGAGAATTAATAAAATATTGGTTGAACTCTAGAGCTTTTTGAGAAATTCTATTATAGAAATAAGTAAAAATTATTTTAACATAATTTATTGTCTACAAAGTACTTTAGCATGAATGGAACTATCTGTATAAATGTGTTATTATAATAATTGCATTTTTCAGATTACAGTGCTTAATGATAGGGTTGTTTATATATTTTTAATTTATTTATAAACAATTGTGAAAATAATTATAGGGATTAAAAATATTGATTCCAACCTTTTGCCTGAGGACGAATGGTTTATACCAAAAATGGGTATCTAGACATATATTCTCCATCAGATTTGACTCATAACATTCTAATATTTATTTTATCATGCACTGTGACACAGAAGGAAGGTATAATGTTTTGTCAACTCTCATATGCTAAACTACCAGCTGAATTTTCTTTCTTCCTGTTTTTAAATTCCTGCATCCTGCTATTCTTGAAAATATAGAATAGGTTAAAAACAGACTCATTAAAATGAATTTAATAAAAAAAAAGAACTTTTAAACTTTAAAATGTTTAAGGCTCTAGAAGTCATACCAAACCAAAACCAAACTGGTTGCCATCAAGTTAATTTCAATTCACAGTGACCCTATAAGACAGAGCAGAACTGCCGCATAGGGTTTCCAAAGTACGGCTGGTGGATTTGAACTGCCAACCTTTTAGTTAGCAGCTGTAGCTCTTAACCACTGTGCCACTAAAAGCCATATGTCATCTAAAATGTAATCTTAAATATTCTAGATTTTTAAAAATCTGAAAAAAAGACCTTCTGAAAATTAAGTCCTTGTGCCCAGGAGCAATTCTTGGGGTTTGGAACATCTTCCCAAAACAGCTTCTTCATTCTACAAAGGATAAACAAGGTATTAGAGGAAAACACTAATGCTAAAAATGCTAACAGCTAATAGATGTACAAACTAGAAATTAATCCACCTCAGTAGGGTCAGATTCATTTCATATGCTATACCATGTGTGCTGCTGAGTTGATTCCGACTCATAGCTATCCTACATGACAGAGTAGAACTGTCCCACAGGGCTTCCTAGGCTGTAATCTTTACGGGAGCAGATCACCAGGTCTTTTCTCCCACGGAGCAGCTGGTAGGTTCGAATCATCAACTTTTTGGTTAGCAGCCAAGTGCTTAACCATTGTGCCACCAGGGCACCTTAAACTTCTATATAGACAAAAGTTAATAATCACTGTAATAACAAAAGAGCCAACATTTATTGAAAGCTATATGCCAGGCACTGGGCTAAACACTGTACTCAGAGAAAAAAAAAAGTTTTTTTTTTTTTAAATAGCCTGCAAGTGGGTTTCAGAAACAATGCTACTTGATGTGGGCCTATCAGCTCACTTGACTGAATGATAAATTTAAATTCTTAAATCTCCTCCCCCTCTTTTTTTGCTAAAGGACAAAAGTTTCTACAGAGAGTTGGCATGTGTGAAACGATCTCATGGTTCTGACAGCTCAGAACGAAGTGACGTGACATCATAAAACCTTCCAGGGCATTCAAGACTATTTTCCTGACAAACCAGACAGACTGGAGCCACCCAGTCCTGATCCTTAAAAAGCAGAGTGCCTACTAATCGTAAATGAAGTCACTACTCCGGGTCAATCTTCACCACTAAGAATCCTCAACCCAAATTGCAGAGCTCTAAAAGCCATTTTTGCTGCCTCCAGGAACATACTTCCTATAATAAGATTGTTATTTCCTAAAATGTATACATACAAAAAATTAAATTCTTCCATGAGGTTCATGTTATCCTAGCAAAACAAAATGTTGTTTCCTGAAAATAGGTCATTCCTTTTTACGACATCTTAATTGTATACTGAATACATATAGGAATATTTAGAGTACTTTAATGCTTCTGATTTGGGTTTCAAATCAAAGTTTAAATATGTTCAAGGGCTTTTGCATAAAGATTCTTAATACCAAGTACAATACCTTTGGTGTGATATTAACAATGTTCCAAGCAGTAATACTGAAGAGGAAATAATTATTGGCACAATTACATATAGACCTGCATCATTCTGGTGTTTTTCAATATCATCTGAAAAAGAAATACAATTCAGACAACTCAGAAGCTTCAGAAAATGTTAATAATTTTCTGCATAAAAAATTATTTTTTCATTTTATCACAAATATGTAGTGCCTTTAAAAATGTAAAAATAAAAAAGAGGAAGATAAAAGTACAGTCATGATCACTTTTATAAGGTAAGTATTATTGTTGTTCAATATTACTGTAATTTAGTAAGACTTTTTTTCAAAATTACTTATTTACCAATCCTCTTTACCTGATCATTTTCAGGTTACATGAATCAAAGTGCCAAGTGAAATACTTATCATAGATGTCTAAGCACAGCCTACAACACCTGCCAATCTCTATCTTGTTCACTCCAGACACATTGGCCTCCTTGCTGTTTCTTGAACCACCAAGCATGCTCACTCCTCAGGGCCTTTGCACACGATAACACTTTACCTGGAATGCTCTTCAGCTTTGTATTTGCAGGGTTCTAATCAAAATCACCTCCATAGAAAGACCATTTCTGGCCATCCTAACTAAAACACCACACGTTAACTCATTTTGCTTCATGACACTTATTTCTTTTTAAATTGTGGGAAAGTATATACAACACTAAATTTGCCATTTTAACCATTTCCAAGTGTATAATCCAGTGGCATTAATCACACTCACTATGTTGTGCAAACATCACCACTGTTTGTTTCCACTTATTTCTGACATTGTTATACATTATTATAATTATATTATATTATACATTATATATATTATATTATAATTATATATTATTGTCTGTCACTCCCATGAGAGTACCAGAATTTAAGCTCCATAAGGGCAGAGATTCACGTTGATTGCTCAATCTTCAGTGCTTAGAACAGCATTCAATAAATATTTGTTAATAACACAACTTGAAGTTGTCAAGGATTTCATTTTACTTGGATCCATTGTCAACTCCCATGGAAGCAGCAGTCAAGAAATAAAAAAACTTATTGCACTGGGCAACTCTTCTGCAAAAGACCTCTTTAAAGTGTTCAAAAGCAAAGATGTCACTTTGAGGTATAAGGTGTGCCTGACCCAAGCCATGGTGTTTTCAATCGCCTCATATGCATGCAAGAGCTGGACAATGAATAAGGAAGACTGAAGAATTGATGCCTTTGAATTATGGTGTTGGTAACGAATATTGACTATACCATGGACTGTCAGAAGAACAAACAAATCTGTCTTGGAAAAAGTACAGCCAGAATGCTCCCTAGAAGCAAGAATGGTGAGACTTGGTCTCACATACTTTGGACGTGTTATCAGGAAGGACCAGTCCCTGGAGAAGCACATAATGCTTGGTGTGATGGTTAAGATTGTGTGTCAACTTGGCTGGGCCATGATTCTCAGTGTTTTAATGTAATCACTCCCATGACTGAATATACTGTGAGTAGCCAATCAGATGAAAGAAGTCTCCTTGAGGGTGTGGCCCGCATCTGAATATAAGCAGACATTCTGGCTTTTTCCTCTCTCTGGATCCTGCAGCTGCCTCCTGTTGCCTCATCTCCAGTTCTTGGGACTTGAGCTGTCAGCTTATCTGCTGAACTTGGGATTCGTTGATCTGCACAGCCTGTGAGCAGGAGCCCTGCTCTCTGACCTGCCGATCTTGGGCTTGCCAGCTTCTGTGGCTCCGTGACTTGGGAGAGGCCTCTACCCTGATCCACAGACTTGGGACGTTCTAGCCTCTACAATCATGTGAGCTGTTTTCTTGATATAAATCTCTCTCTATATATATATTTATACACTTCACTGGTTTTGCTTCTCTAGAGAACCCAGCCTAAGACATTTTGGCACCGGGAGTGGTTCTAGAGAAACAAAACTGTAAGGATGAGTTTTCTAAATTGGTTCTCAAGTCTGGTTAGTCTTAAAGACATTGATGACTCTGCTTCTAGCAGTAAAGAGGTCATTGCTAGTCCATGGAGGGAGGTGGCAATACAAATACACAAAATATCACCACCAGTAGATCAGGTATTGGTGAAAGGCGAGGCTCAGGGTGATCACATGTGTGATATATTTCTACAGCTTTGTCAGAATGAGATGTATAAGGAAGCTGGTTGGTTTGTCCTACTTGCGCTAGACAAACTGGTGAAGGAAAGAGATGCACTCAGGGCTTCAGAGTCAAGGATCAAGTGCTGCATACCTGACCTCAAGGCTTCCACTTGTGCTTTGAAAGAAAGTCTTATTTCTTGTAGTAACAGAGCTGAAATTGCTGAAAACCAAACCCAGAGTCTTACTGTAAGAGTGGCTGAAATACAACGCCAGCTCAATTGCAAACCTCGAGAGGTGTCTGAAGTTAAGAAGGTAAGGGCATTGATTGGGAAGAGATGGGATCCTGAGACTTGGGATGGGCACATATGGGCAGATAATCAGGAAACTGGCGACACCGAGCCCATAAATTCTGTTGAATCACTCTTGCCAGCAGAGCCAGTCCCATCTGAAGAGATTACTTCAGGTTTGTCTGCTAAACCACCCTGCCCAGAAAAACCATTAGCCCCTCCACTCCCATCTAATGAGATTAGCCCTAGCCCAGCTGCCTCTAAAGAGCCGTTGCCTGAGTCATTGCCTGGAGCATCGCCTGAGGCAGATCCTTTACAAGATAATGCCGAATGTTCTCAAAACAATTCCACACTACCTTCTCGCTTCTAGACCTATAATTAGTCTTAAGTCCCAGCGAGCCCCAAAAGGTGAAGTACAAAGTGTGACTCAGGAGGAGGTACGCTACACTCCAAAAGAACTACTTGACTTTTCTAATGTGTACAAACAGAAACCTGGGGAATATGTGTGGGAATGGCTATTAAGGGTGTGGGATAATGGTGCAAGGAACATAAAGATGGATCAGTCTGAGTTTATTGATACAGGTCCACTAAGCACAGATTGTTCATTCAATGTTTCAGCTAGAGAAGTTAGGAAAGGATCTAATAGTTTACTTGGTTGGGTTGCTGAAGCATGGATTACAAGGTGGCTGACACTAAATCAAGATGAAGTACCAGACCTGCCTTGGTATACTGTAGAAGAAGGTATCCAAAGGCTTAGGGAAATTGGCATGCTAGAGTGGACCCACAGACCCACACATGGAGTGTTCAGAGGACACACCTTTTACCACAACTGTGAGGAACAAATTTGTGAAGGGAGCTCCAGTATCCTTGAAGACTGCTGTGATTGCTATTTTATGTAAGTCAGATTTGACAGTGGGAACTGCCCTAACTGAATTAAGACACCTAACTACAATGGGGCTGATTGGACCCGGTAGTAGTAGGGGCCAAGTGGCAGCACTCAATCGACAAAGACAAGGTGGGCGTGGTTACAGTAATGGACAGAGGAGTCAAAGCAGTAATCAGAATAGTCTGACTCTTATGGACTTATGGCATTGGCTACTTAGTCATGGTGTCTCTAGGAGTGAAATAGGAAATCTACTAAATATTTACTTGACCTATACAAACGGATGAATTCTAGGTCAGGTGAACAGCAGTCTAACTCG
>NW_004443939.1:12222090-12231060 GCF_000243295.1 Trichechus manatus latirostris | reverse complement strand
CCAAATGCCCATGGTCTCCACTCCTGTCACATTACCTTCCATCTCCCAGTCTGCACCTATGGCTTCATATGGAGTTCCTTATGATCAGTTGACTGAGTAAGAGAAAACTCATGCCTGGTTTACAGATGGTTCTGAACGATATGCAGGCGCCACTTGAAAGTGGACTGCGGCAGCACTACAGCCCCTTTCTGGGACCTCCCTGAAGGACAGTGGTGAAGGGAAATCCTCTCAATGGGCAGAACTTTGAGCAGTGTACCTGGTTGTTCACTTTGCTTGGAAGGAGAAATGGTCAGATGTACGATTATATACTGATTCACGGGCTGTGGCCAATGGTTTGGCTGGATGGTCAGGGACTTGGAAGGAACATGATTGGAAAACTGGAGACAAGGATTTATGGGGAAGACATATGTGGATAGACCTCTCCGAATCGGCCAAAGAAGTGAAGATATTTGTGTCTCACGTGAATGCTCACCAAAGGATGACCTCAGCAGTGGATGATTTTAACGATCAAGTGGATAGGATGATGCGTTCTGTGGAAACCAGTCATCCTGTTTCTACAGCTACTCCTGTCATTGCTTAATGGGCTCATGAACAAAGTGGCCATGGTGGCAGGGATGGAGGTTATGCATGGGCCTAGCAGCATGGACTTCCACTCACCAAGGCTGACTTGGCCACAGCCTCTGCTGAGTGCCTAATCTGCCAGCAGCAGAGACCAACAGAGTCCCCAGTATGGCACCATCCCTCGAGGTGATCAGCCAGCAACCTGGTGGCAAGTTAATTACATTGGGACCACTTCCATCATGGAAAGGGCAGCGTTTTGTCCTTACTGGAATAGACACTTACTCTGGATATGGATTTGCCTTCCCTGCACGCAATGCTTCTGACAAAACTACCATCCGTGGACTTAAAGAATGCCTTATCCACTGTCACGGTATCCCACACAGCATTGCCTCAGTTCAAGGGACTCACTTCACAGCAAATGAAGCGCAACAGTAGGCCCATGCTCATGGACTTCACTGGTCTTACCATGTTCCCCATCATCCTGAAGCAGCTGGCTTGACAGAACAATGGAGTGGCCTTCTAAAGACACAATTACAGCACCAGCTAGGTGGCAATACCTTGCAGGCTTGGGGCAATGTTCTCCAGGAGGCTGTATATGCTTTAAACCAGCATCCAATATATGGTGCTGTTTCCCCCATAGCCAGGATTCACGGTTCCAGGAATCAAGGGGTGGAAATGGGAGTGGCACCACTCACTATTACCCCTAGGGACCCACTCGCAAGATTTTTGCTTCCTGTCCTCTCGACCTTATGCTCTGCAGGCCTAGAGGTCTTAGTTCCAAAGGGAGGAATGCTCCCACCTGGAGACACATCACTGATTCCATTGAACTGCAAGTTAAGAATGCCACCTGGCCACTTTGGGCTTCTTATGCCTCTGGATCAATAGGCAAAGAAAGGAGTTACTATACTGGCTGGTGTGATTGATCCTGATTACTAAGAGGAAATCAGATTGATATTACATAATGGAGGTAAAGAAGGGTATGTCTGGAATGCTGGAGATTACTTAGGGCGTCTTTTAGTACTACCATGCCCTGTGATTAAAGTCAATGGAAAACTACAGCAACCTAATTCAAACATGACTCCTAATGACCCAGACCCTTCAGGAATGAAGGTTTGCATCACCCTACCAGGCAAAGAACCACAACCAGCCAAGGTGCTTGCTGAGGGCAAAGGGAATACAGAATGGGTGGTGGAAGAAGGTAGTTCTAAATACCAGTTACGGCCACGTGACCAGTTGCAGAAACGGGGACTGTAATTGTTATGAGTATTTCTGCTTTGTATGTATGCATCAAATATTTTTGTTTCCTTCACTTATAAACATAAGCTGTAAATGGGGCTAGTGCGTTTTCGATTGTACACGTGTTAGTTGTATCATGTCAGGCGCAAGTATGACTTTCTAATTGTCCTTATTCAGAGATTATATATGGTTTAAGGAGATGTGTACATGTGCCAAGTTGACAAGGGGTGGACCGTGATGGTTAAGATTGTGTGTCAACTTGGCTGGGCCATGATTCTCAGTGTTTTAACGTAATCACTCCCATGACTGAATATATTGTGAGTAGCCAATCAGATGAAAGGGAGTCTCCTTGGAGGTGTGGCCCGCATCTGAATATAAGCAGACATTCTGGCTTTTTCCTCTCTCTGGATCCTGCGGCTGCCTCCTGTCGCCTCATCTCTAGTTCTTGGGACTTGAGCTGTCAGCTTATCTGCTGAACTTGGGATTCGTTGATCTGCACAGCCTGGGAGCAGGAGCCCTGCTCTCTGACCTACCGATCGTGGGCTTGCCAGCTTCTGTGGCTGCATGACTTGGGAGAGGCCTCTACCCTGATCCACGGACTTGGGATGTTCTAGCCTCTACAATAGCATGAGCTATTTCCTTGATATAAATCTCTCTATATATATACATTTATACACCTTACTGGTTTTGCCTCTCTAGAGAACCCAGCCTAAGACACTTGGTAAGGTAGAGGGTCAGCAAAAAAGAGGAAGACCCTCAACAAGATGGACTGACACAGTGGCTGTAATGAGCTCAAACATAGCAATGATTGTGAGGATGGTGCAGGACTGTTTCGTTCTGTTGTACATAGGGTCACTATGAGTCAGAACCAACTTGACAGCACCTAACAACAACAACGATAATACATAAATGAAATTTTCTAATTACTTTTATTCTAAAACCAGGTAAACCTTTCTCTCTTGAAACTTCATTATTAGGTTGCTTGAATTTCAAGACAATTTGAAAAGTAGTACCAATATCCAAATGTTGGTTAAGGGGACTATACTCCAAGTACGGTAATATGAATCAAAAAGAAAGATAAGAAGTCCAACCAACTTATTTTTTCTAAAACTATCTCTCCAGTTTAACTTTTTAAGGGAAAAAATACTCTGCCTAAAAAACTGATATAATTTTTTTAAAAACTCACAAAATATATGTGTCATGGGAATGTATTACTCTGGGTCGGTGTACTTATGTGAACTGTAGAAAATTAATATTTTTCCAATTAATCCTTGTGATGCTGTACTTTATTGTGCAGCTGTATATTTCCCTTTATTTTCATAAATTTTTTACCCAATTTGAGACTGGAAATTTTACTTAGTAATAAAAGAATTCAATACCATCATGTATGATTATTTTCCTTCTTACTACCACCATGGAACCATGTACCCTTCCCGCAACCACCGCAAGACGCATCTGTATAAGACGCTGGTCCCTTAAATGACGGGTTATTTCATCAGAAACAGGATAATCAGATGGCAACATTACCATCACCAAATCAGGAAACACATCTCTATCTAAAAAGAAAGTAAAAGTAGAAATTTTACCTTGGGTGAAACTATTAATTATCTTCGGTTTTCCCACTCCTTCCATAAATACTGGGTACAGACTGAACTGATACTTCTCAATGGGGATGAAATGATCTGAAGATAAAAATATATGTAGGGCTCATTTGTACTGAATTAAGATTAATCAACTGTCTATGTATACAAAAAAATTAAAGTGAATCTCCTGTATTTCCAAACACACAAATTAGTTGTTGTTTGTGGACTGAAACTGATGATTCTTAAGAGAGTTTTCAAAAACAACTTAAGGACTCCAAATTCTCCTAGTAATGATAAAAAATTATTTTCAAAAAAAAATTTTTTTTTTAAATCTAACCCAGATAGAGAAGATTTCAACTTTTCAAAGGCATGTTCCAGTGACAGCCAATTTGTTCAAGTTCCGGGTACTTGGGTTGTTTCTTTCCCTTATTTCTCCTTCCAGGACAATATGCTCTACCTTCCAAAGCCAACAATATTCCCTTTTCATAGAAAATTAGCTTACTTAGTTCCCCTATTCAAAGAGGTTGGAAGACTAAAGTCTTGTACAATCCTATGCAAAGAAGGTGGGAGGAGGAGAGCAAGAGCCCCCTTGCAATATCCAAGAACCTAGAATTCATGAAGGACTGTGATCTCCACAGCAAAGCACAAAATGGATCTACTAGTGCTTTTTACAAATGCTAATAAGAGACGGAAGCCCTGATGGAGTGGTGATTAAGAGCTACGGTTGCTAACCAAAAGGTCATAAGAGACTATTCCACGAGACATAGATCTCTTTTGGAATAATACTCTTATGTTAATAAGCCTAAATTCTATATCTCTGTGGTACAGAGGGAGCCCTGGTGGCTCAGTGGTTAAGAGCTCGGCTGCTAACCAAAGGGTCAGCAGTTCAAATCAACCAATCACTCCTTGGAAACCCTATGGAGCAGTTCTACTTTGTCCTGTAGGGTCGCTATGTCAGAATCGACTCGATCGCAACCAGTTTGGTTTTTTTGGCTTGGTGGTACCGAGAGTAATCACTTGGGCAACAGCTGTAATAAAATGAATTCAGTTATCCATCAATAATTTGTTTCTATATACCCTGATGCTAAACTCTATGCGTCTGAAATGAAATAAAAATAGAAGTCCTTTGGATGATGTTATACAATGAGATCATGGAAATCCTTGTCTTCTCTACTTAATTCTTACCCAGATTGGAGATTAAATATTGTGCACTTATATTTTATACTTTGCTTACCTCCTGAGGTAACCGGTCTATTTTGGGGAGGGTTATGCTGTCCTAGTGGTGCCATGGTAGGTGTTTGGCTGCCAACCAAAAGGTCGGTAGTTTGAACACTAGTGGCTCCACAGGAGCAAAGACTTGGTGATCTGCTTCTGTAAAGATTACAGCCTAGGAAACCATATTGGGCAGTTCTACTCTGTCATGTAGGGTCGCTATGAGTTGGAATTGACTTGACAGCATGTAACTATACTATGCCAGCCTAGGTCACCAGGTCCTAGATCCTCAGACTAGAACTGTATATTTTTGTATTTCAATAACCTGGTACTCTCACTCACTGCTACTGGCATTATAACTTGGTACACAGTTTGGGGAAACAATATGGCAGATATCAAAAGCTAAAAAAAAAATTTTTAAGGTTAAAATAAAAGGTAAAGCTGAACGCAACATAAATGTTCTAAAATAAACAAGTAAATTTTAGAATAAAGTATTATTATGATCATTAAAAATAATGGTTATAGTATAAAGATTGTGAAGGAAATAAAAACATGCTCATGATATAATACCAAACGAAAAAATCAGGACAAAAATGACATGATATGATATGATTGCAACAGTATAAAAATATTTAAATTAAAAAGAACTGAAAGGAAATAGAATGAAATGTGATAAAATGATAGGATTATCTGTATTAAAATGGTAGTATCATCTGTATTTCTGAAGTTTTCATTAAATGGTTCTATTATTTGTTTTAATAATCTGTAGTATCATACTAATCCATGAGAGATAGTTATTAAACTTACCATGTATATAATACTTCTTAACAGATGAAGGGATTCTATTCCATTTAATTTCATTGTCTTCATTAAGTTTTTTCCACTCAATAATAAAATACATTAGATTGTAATCACTGGGCAATAGCACCCAGGAAAGAATCACACAACTGCTGTTTAAAGGATAAGCACTGAGTGACTGCACGATATTTACTGAGGGGGAAAAAAAGAAAATCATTTTCAAATTCAAAATTAATGAAAATATCCTATTGCCTATTACCCTTTAGGAGCCTACAACCTACTTGAGGAGGGGAGACAGCGGAGAAGGCACACATTTACATGAATAAATATAATGCATAGACACTGTTATGGTTTCACAAGAGCAATATAAGTGAAGAGATATGGGAATGCATGACAGGAAAAACATGATTCTACCTAAACGCTAAATAAAAACATTTTTGGATATAGTCATAAAGGTGTTCTCAGCTGGAACGTTGCACAAGCCTATTAACTTTCTTGTCTGATTATGTCCAAACTTCTCTCTCTCACTGATGTAGTGATGCTTTCAAAGCACAAATCTGGCCATTTTCCCACCCTCTATGCAAAGTCTAAAAGCAGCCCTGGTTGTCTAGTGGTTAAGTGCTTGGCTGCTAACTGAAAGGTCAGTGGTTGGAACCCACTAGCCACTCCATGGGAGAAAGATGTGGCAATCTGTTTCCATAAAGATTTACAGCCTTGGAAACCCTCTGGGGCAGTTCTACTCTGTCCTATAGGGTTGTTATGAGTCAGAATCAACTCAATGGTAACGGGGAGTTTGCAAAGGTTAAACATTAAAGAGGACGCTGGTTTACTCCTCTGCACCTCTTCTTACCTTTGCTCATAGCCCATGAGAATGTTATATTAAAATTCGTATAAGAAGCACCAATTGAATTGATGGCCACAACTGTAACAGTATGTGCTTGCTCTGTCCACAGGAAAGTGAAGTTAGTGTGATTTCCCATATCTTCTGACCATGTTCCATTGAGGGAAGTATGATGTTTCACCACATATCTTGTCACACTGCACAACGAATCACTGTTCATCAGGGGCTGTAGTAATAAAAAGTGATTAGTTTAAGGGCTACAGTGCTTTTTATACCAAACGAGTTCAAGGAACTGAGCAACCAAGCTCATGGAACTATTACTATACATTTCCCATTCGGACGCAGGGGTCAGACTGGGGCAGGCACAGCCTATTTCAAGGCTGAGGTATGGCAGTGGGGAGTGGGCATGTGTTAGGGGGGAGGTGGAAGAGTAGCAGCACGCCTCTGACAACAGACTCTATGAAGGTTTCTGGATGGCTCCAGAGCATAGGAATTTCTTTTCCTTCTGTTGGTTGTTTTCTTAAGCCTCAGAGAATAAATCAGTTGAAGGTGAAGAAGTAAGGATATAACTCGGACTCTTTTCTACCAAGAGTGTTCACTGCAGTTCTAGAGAAAAAAAGACTGACAGAAGTCAAGAGTTTCCTCATCTCAAAAGCAAACAAGGGATAACCCTTTGATCCTGCAACAACAAAGCTGAGGAGATGTTAACCATTAGTTATCTTAATCCCTGTAAGACTTGCCATTTCTGTCCCACCCCCATACAGGGGTGAAGCAAGGGTAATGAGTGCCCAGGGGCAACCTCTAAATTGCCCCCCACCACCACCAATTTCAAGCTGAACAGAAGTTGACAGTGGCAACTCATCAGTAGAAACATCTTCTGCCTCCTGTCTAGCTGCCTCAGTCAGGCATCTTTCATATTTGTGGTGCCTCAGAATGTCATTCCGCACCTGGTCTGGTACCCCCTTGGACTTGCACCCAGGGGAAAGTGCACCTATCTTTTCCATCCTTCACTACACCTCTGCCCCCATGATATGCTGTCACTTCAAGTAAGAGGCTATCTATGTATAAGAACAGTGTATATGGCCCTCCAGAATTTCTGTCCTATAGTTTAAAAAAAAAGCATACCAGGTCATTGAAAGTTCTAAAATAAAATACTTTAGTAGTCCAATTCTATTCTTGTATTCTTCAGGGTATAACAATATACCCACTTAGCCCATTGCCTTCACCTGCTGCTGGTAAGATTAAATTCTACCAATCCTTCGTAAACCCATAGAAAGCTTGACTCTACACAATAGATAAAAACAGTGCTTCTCCCTTTTTTTGCCCCCATTGAGGTGACTCTGCCAGAAATGGCAAGGAAAAATAAACATATGTAGATGTATCCACGCAGGGCCTGGAATAGTCTGGGTAGGTTGTAAGTACGATACGTGGATACATTTAAAGTTCACATTTGGGGTGACACAGACACTATCTTAGGAGCCCTGATGGTACAATAAGGAGCCCTCGTAGTGCAATGGTTAAGCGCTCAGCTGCTAACCTAAAGGTCAGTGGTTTGAACCCACCAGCTGCTCCGCAGAAGAAAGATGTGGCAGTCTGCTTCTGTAAAGATTTACAGCCTTGGAAAGCCTGTGGGCCAGTTCTACTCAGTCCTATAGGGTTGCTCTGAGTCAGAATCAACTAATTGGCAACTTTTTTTTCTTCTATTTTTGTGAGGCAATGGTTAAGCACTTGGTTTGGCTGCTAACCAAAAGGTTGGTGGTGCAAACCCATCCAGCAGCTCCAAGGGAGAAAGATCTGGCAATCTGTTCCAGTAAAAATTACAGCCTAGAATACCCGATGGAGCAGTTCTACTCTGTCACATAGGCTCACTATGAGTTGAAATTGACTCAGCAGGACTTCCGGCAAAATGGCGCTCTAGCCAGAAGCACCACGCTGTCCCTCCACAGCAAAGATCAGAAAAACTAAGCCAAACAGAGAAAACAGCAATCCTGAAACCCTAAAACATCAAATGAAGAGATAAAGAACTCAGCCAAGCACCAAACAGAGTGAGAAAACTGACAGAGAGTGGAGAGAGGAGATTCATGCAGCGGTCCCCTATTAGCTAACGCAGCATGGATCCACCATCTTGGACTCCTATCAGAGATCAGCAAATAGGGGGTACGAGAAAGCAGCTTCACGGAGCTTCCAGCAGGAGATAAAACAACCGGTAATTTGCAATATATGCTTTCCCAACCCCCACCCTTCTTCACCCCCACTCGGCCTCCTCTGCTTCCCGCAGCCACAGTCTCTTGGCCGGGAAGCACCGACTGCTTGGATTCCACCTGCCCGCACTGGCTGGCTCTCTGAGTGTCATTTGTTGGCTGCTGGTGTTGCTTTTTTCCGCTTCTTTTGATTTCTTGCTTACCTCTCACCACCTCCCCCTCCTTTCGCTCAAATACCTGGCTCCGTGCACCATCTTTGCTTCTTCCTGAGTGGCTGCAGAGCTCCATTCGAGTGTGGAACTGCTTCTCGGTCTGGGCTGCCATGCTAGTGGGATCCTGGGGCTTTTCTTTGTTTGTTTTGAATTGTTTGTTTGTTTTCTTTTCCTTTTCTTGAGTTAGAAGCCCATTCTGGCTGGGTGGTGCTGCGCAGCTGGTGCAGACGCGCAAAGGGTTCCCTGAGGGCATTTGTTTTCTCATGGGCTTTTTTTTCTTCTGTTCTTTTGGGGGCTTTTCTTGTTCTTTTTTTTTTTTTTTTTTT
>NW_004443939.1:12220498-12221990 GCF_000243295.1 Trichechus manatus latirostris | reverse complement strand
TTTTTTTTTTTTTTAATTTGTTTTGTCTTCTTTTCTCTCTTCTTCCCTTTTTGTCTTTCTTCATTACTCAGTTTCTCATCCCTCTATACCTTCCTTCTCTTTCTGTTCCCTGAATACCTGGTGCTGAATACCTCTATGCCTTCCGGCCAGGCTGTACTGCAACACCTGAGAACAACTTCCCCAGACTTCGTAGCCACACCAGTGGGATCCCTGGGAGCTTTGCTGTTCTTTTTCCTTTCTGATTTTTATTTATTCATTCTTTTCTTTTTTTTTTCTTCTTCCCCTTTTTGTTTTTCTCCATTTCATAGTCTCTCATCTCTCCACTCCAACAACAAGCTCCCCTACCACTCTTTTTTGTTTCTATGTTTTTTGGCTCCTGTTCCTCTCTCCTCTCTCCTATATCCATCTTAGCTCCACACATAACAATCTCCCTCATACATCCTGCCTACCTGCATGGTGCGCTTAACATCACACCACCAAGCAGCACAGGCAAGGCCTACTGGAACCTACCCTGCACTGATTACCGACCCGCCCTGGTGCCTGTAGTAGGTGCCACAAACAACCTGTCCCAGTAACTCCTCTTCAGCTAGACCTGCCCTGCTGTACCATATCTGAGCGACTGACCCTGCCAATTGGAGAAGGAGGTGAAAAGTATCATGCCCACAAACGAGCAAACAACAAAGAACACACAGCCTGCCTGCTCAGACATAGCCAAATAAAAAAAAAAAAGGACGAAACAAACAAATCTGCAATCAATGAGTGAGAAAAATAACTACTGAATGCCCCAAAGACAGCAGACAATATCAAAACATTTACAAAAACACGACAGGATGGTTCCAATAGGCATCCAAAATAAAACACCAGATGACTTTCCAGTGGAAAAAAAGGCACTAGAACTACCTGATAGGGAATTCAAATCTCTAAGACTCAGGATTATCCAAGAGTTGAAGCAAAAAGCAGACAAAAGTGAGGAAAAAATAGAAAAATTCATGGAAAAGGCAGACAAATTCATGGAAAACACAGACAAAAAATTGGAAGAATTCAGGAAAATAATGCAGGAACAAAATGCCAAAACAAATTCACAACTAGAAATTATACAAAAACAAAAATTAGAAATCCAAAAGATAAACAAGATTTCAGAAATGGACAGTGTCACAGAAGAGCTGAGGAGCAGATTTGAAACAGTGGAAGACAGGATCAGTGGAATTCAAGACAAACACTTGGATACAACTCTGTTTGAGGAAAACTCAGAAAAAAGAACAAAGAAAAATGAAAAGACCCTGAGAGTTATGCGGGATACAATCAAAAGCAAAAATTTGCGAGTAATGGGAGTTCCAGAACAGGGGGAGAAAACAGAAAACACAGAGAGGATCATTGAAGAACTGCTGACAGAAAACTTCTCCAATATCATGAAAGATGAAAAGCTGGCCATCCAAGAAGCTCAATAAACCCCATATAGGATAGGCCCCAAAAGAAAATCACCAAGGCATAT
>NW_004443939.1:12201573-12220398 GCF_000243295.1 Trichechus manatus latirostris | reverse complement strand
TCACCATTCAGCCGGGGAGTGGACAGCCCCATAAAACCAAATGGGACTAATGAGGCACAGCAGTCCAGGGACAAGGGCTAGAAGGCAGAAGGGGAGAGGACGGCTGGTGATAGATACGAAACCCAAGGCTGATTAAGGATAATGTTGATGTGTTGTGAAGTTGTTAACCATTGTCATGGGGCAACATGTGTACTAACTGTTTGATGAGAAACTATTTTGATCTGTAAACCTTCATCTAAAGTGAGAATAGCAGCACAATTGGAAGAGCGTAGTCGATGTCACTGAACTGTGCATATAGAATTTTTGAAATGGTGTATCTTAGGCTATGTATATTTTCACTAAAAAAAAAAAAGGTCGAGAGGGGAGAGGGTTGACATGTTGTGGGGCTGTTAACCAATGTCGTAGAACAATATGCATACTACTGTTTAAGGAGAAACTATTTGTTCTGTAAACCTGCACCTGAAGTACAATAAAAAAAAAAAAGAAATTGACTCGGCAGTACCTAACAACAACAACAAAAAACCCCGCTATTTTACTTCATGTGTTTTATTCCCAAATCAAACTTAACTTCTGTATCTACTGACCAAATAATATGTTCACTTGGGATGGAAATCAATCCATTTGGGAGAGAGAATACTTTGAAAATTCCTAGGCTAAAATGTCGGAATATTGTATCCATTGTTTATGCCATCATATAAATAGAATAATTTCTTATGTTTTAGACATCTTTGATGTATGTGGGAAAGGCTACCCTTAACTTCGTTTGGGATTAAATATGAATAGAATGTTTTGACCCAAAGAAACATTAGAGATCACTTGGTCTAATCCTACATTTATACTGATGAGGAAACCAATGCCCAGAGAGTTTAAGTGACTTTGCCAAAATAATGAATTAAAGCCTACTAACTCCGTTCCAATGCTCCATCCATTACACAACTCAGCTCTCTGCAATCACATCTCAAAAATAAAATGAAGTATGAGATCGCACAGTCTTCTGGAGATTAATAATGAAAGAATTATGACAATTAAATAAATCTTACACAAGTATAAATGTGAGCTATAAGAATAACATAAAAAGCAGGAATACCTTCCAAAGTAAGGTGATATTTTTCTCTTTTTTAGTAGCATCTTCATTAATTATTCCCCAAAATTCAGGTCCTCTGACAGGAACTGCAAAATGACGAGAAGTCCAAGTTGTACATGTGTTAGGAATAGTTTTCAGCAATATTTGAAACATACCCTTAGGCACTTTTCGAAACACACGTAAAAATGTCTGCAGACCTTTTATATCTCTGACAACTGTGTAGGCTGGATTACTCCAATTACTCCAATATCCCAGTCCATCTAGCCTCTTACACCGCATCTGAACAGCATAGACTGCACACAGGTCTGACACCACAAGACTGGCAGAATTTGAGTTTGCATCATACACCTCATACAACTGCAAAGTAAAACAAAGCATTAGATTAATCATTACTAATGCACATGCATCTAAAGTACTCTAAAGTGCACTTAAAAAAAAAAAAAAAACTTTAATACTATTCCAAAATTTAAAGGAAATAACTTTGAGTTTCTGCTTTAGAAATACTCATTTTAGGTTTGGATTGTGAGTTCTTTCAAGTTAAGGATTTTCTTATCTATCTTATTATTTTCTTACTGATGACAAGATTCTGAACTTGAAAATAACGCAAAATAAATTTCTGTTGGATATATGATAAGTCCCACAAAAAGACAATTCCCTTTTCTTTAAGATTTGTATATTTCCCATATAAGTAGCATAGAGGACACTGTGATTGACATAAATGAGTAGAATAAATAAGAATCAAGTAGAACTAAGGCTATGGCAGGGGAAAGGGCATGTTTCACGCACATGTGTCACAAGGCTTGTGCAACAGAGAATCTCTTTTCAGCTAGAACGCCAAGGAATAACTGACTTTATGTTCAAAAGGTTGAATTCTCCTTCCATCTTCACATCTTTTGCAAACAAAAATATAACCACCAAAGAAAGACTGAAAAGAGTGGTCAGGTTTGAAGATGAATTACATCGCCATCCAGTATTTCTGCTATAAGGTCGCTATGAGTCGGAACTGACTCAACAACAATGCATTTGGTTTTTTTTTTTTTTTTTTAAGTAATAAAGTAGGATGCCAGAATTGAATTTTGGAATGAGCTTACTGGAGGAAAGCAGAACCTTCTCAGATAAATGTATTGATAAAAATTCATACCTAAAAGACTGCACATTGAGCTTAAAAACATGCAGAAAATGCTTAAATGATTTGCTATAACCCTACTGAGAAGCTTCAAAGATTCTCTTTTGCAAAAAAGACCAGTCTATATATGAAGCTTTCTTCAAAAGAGATGAAAATACCTTCAGAAAAGGTTGAAAACTCATATAGTCAATTAGTCTATTAAACCACATGCACACAAAGCTAACCATTCATAATCGATCTTAGATAATTCTGGGTATATGGAGATCTGTGAAAGAGCCCTGGTGGCACAGTGGCTAAGCACTTGGCTGCTAAACAAAAGGTCAGCAGTTTGAACTCACCAGCCACTCTGTGGGAGAAAGATGTGGCAGTCTGCTCCCATGAAGATGACAGCCTTGGAAACCCTATGGAGCAGTTTTATCCTATCCCATAGGATTACTACGAGTCACAAGACTCAGTGGCAATGGGTTTGGTTTTGGCTTGGGAGATCTATGAGTTGGAGACAAGTCTAAAGAGATTTCTAGATATAAGGTCATTATACCTTCCATTGTACTTCTTTTCCACTTAAGCCATAGCGAATCTGGAACTGAAGCTTATTCTCTGGAAAGACTGGCTTTTCCCAAGATATTTTTAATAATCCAATGTGTACAGTAATTTCTGCCTTCACACTGAATGGTGGATGGGGTTTCACTAGAAATTTACAAAATAGTATCATGCAACAGTAATTTAAACAGTAATAATGTTTAAAGAATATTATTGTGATGTTATAACTTCATAAAGCAACATATCTTCTTCAACTTTCTCATTCATTATCCCATTTGATCCCCTACAACTTTATATGATACATAAGAAAGAGATTATCTCTATTTTGCAGAAAGTTTGACTGAAAAAAGTCAATATATTTTCCATGTCACTCTGTAAGACCTGATTAGAAATAGAGACACTGGCTCTGCATGAAAATATATACCATGGTGAACACGTGATAAAAATCAGTAGCAAACTCTGTTCTACATAAACGTAAACAAACATGTACTGCATCTATTTCTACATGTATTAGCTTCAAACTCTTCTTCTGCTATCATATTATTAAGTATTTCTAGGTCAAGGTCAGGAACAGTCTTGCACAGTGAAGCCTTGGTTCTCTACAATCTGAGGAAAATGGGTTCTTAATGGCAGAAGTAGAGGCAAAGATGACCCGAACAGCAAGCTATTTTTTTTAAACAGCCTTTTGGGAATAAATATATAAACACAGACACACAACATATTTAAAGATTTAATATAAAAATCACAGAAATGCAAAGAAAAAGTTTATCCTTCATGTTTTCCCATTACCTTTTCATGCTGCTGCTCTCAGAGTTAAAGTCAAAAGTTTAGCTTAGAATTAAATTCACAACAAATTTTCCCCACGTTTTTATGTTTTACTTTCAGGGCCACTCTTCCTAATAAAGAGCCCTGGTGGTGCAGTGGTTAAGAGCTACAGCTGCTAACCAAAAGGTGGACAGTTCAAATTCACCAGCTGCTCCTTGGAAACCCTATGGGGCAGTTCTCCTCTGTCCTATAGGGTCGCTATGAGTCAGAATCGACTCAACGGCAACAAGTTTTCAGTTTCTTCCTTATAATAAAAGCTCAAAGCACTTGTGAAATTAAAAGCCCACAAGCTGAGCCTCTACAGCTTCTGACTTCATCATAACTCTAAACATCAACTTTATTCAGATAATATATAGTAATGAATCCATGTTACAAATGTCATATATTACATGTGGGTATATTTGTGCATGTGTATTTGTGTGCATGTGGCAGGGGGAGAGGGGAGAATGTTCCTTGATAGCCTAGATATTTACCAGAAAAAGAACTACTTAAAGTAAAATTACTTAAAATGGAAGCAAAATAAACAGTTTTGGGGAAAAAAATGTCAATTGATTGGGACATTAGATTTAAAAAAAAAATCAAATTCAGATGTGTACTAATTATTTGAAAAAATAGTTTATGGTACCCAAAGACATCCTTTTCACTGGTGCTACACAATCTTGAATGGGTAAAAGATTTCCTATTGATGCTGAGGGGACATGCCAAGTTTTCCAAGAACTCTCCTAATCCTTTGATATCAAAATCTCTTTTGAAAAGAATGTTTTAAGTATCATGATAAATATCATCCTTGACTATTTTCTCTTCACTTTACTTTAGTTATTTTGAGTCCCTACACAGCCTCATTTATTCAAAGCCTTGGTTATATTTACTAAGATTACAAAGACACCAGAATATCCAAAGTAAAATTTTAGATTAAAAATACCAGCTATTTTCATAAGCATACTGGGAAAAGAATATACAAAGATGCCCATTATTTAGACTAACACTACTAAATGTCATTCACAGTGACTGATATAATTTTTCAGATTATTGTTATTACTAGCTGCCTCTGACTTGGCCGCCAACTCATGGCAACCCCATGTGCAATGGGATCGGACCATTGCGATCCATAGGGTTTCCACTGGCTGATTTTCAGACGTAGATCATCAGGCCTTTCTTCCTAGTCTGTCTTAGTCTGGAAGCTCTGCTAAAACCTGTTAAGCATCATAGCAACATGCAAGCCTCCACTGAAAGACAGGTGGTGGCTGTGCTTGAGGAGCATTGGCTGGTCTCCTCATGGAAGGCGAGAATTCTACCAGTGAACCACCTCTGCCCCTATTTGTGAAATAGCATGATGAAATTTTTCCTATTGCTGAAAAAGTGTACTAGGAATAATTTTAAATAAAACCAAGCTGTAAAAATTTCTAAGGTTGATTTTCTTCTCAATTCCACCGTAAACAGGAGCTTGTTTGTTTTTTTCATAGTCTAGTGTGATCAGGAAAACGGCAAAACACAACAGTAACCCTGAATCAATCTACACACTAATCTAACAGTAAAAATGAAGACACAGCAACAGTCTGACATACCCACGGAATCAGGAACGACACATGTTGGTGGAGAGTCAAGTGAACCTAAAGAGTGATTTATCCTAATCCACATTGTATAGCCGGACAATAGAAAGATAGGTTGAAATACGCATTCATAAAAACCATCTGTCTGCAAGTGACAATCTTCGGGTTCAGATATGGGATGAATTGTTGGGAAATCAGAACAGTAAAGGCTGCTCCTTAAAAGGTAAGAAAATAGTCAATTAATATACAACATCAATAAAAGCAATTAGGATTTTTGAGAATTCTGCCTTTGTTGCTTAAAAGATAGACAGCTTTGCCCCATCTAACAAATGGATGTTCTTATTAGAAACTGAATCCTCAGCTATCTCATAATTGCATGTCTTTCCATAAAAAGAGACAGTAACCCTTATTAAATATTAACCCTGGATATAAGTGGGGATGCAAATGAAATAAGAACCTAAAACACTTTGAAAATTAAATTAATATCATACATAAGCAATAAGGCTTTTAAAGTATAGACAAAACTAGTAATGAGGCAATCCTGATAGAGAAAAAGGCAAATTCCTTACACATTAAATAGGCAATTAAATTCCACCAAAAATTGAGAATGCAATTGACAAAAGATTAATTGACAGTGTTCTAATACTTTCTAGTTAAAGCAATATAACTAGAATAACACTAATTCTAAATACATATATGAAACATATAGTCAAGCATATTACTCATTTTCTCAGAGAAGAAAATTTTTCTTATAGGTGAGTCCCAACCAACACTCCACCTCAGAACATACAAAGCATTTATCTTTTTCTTTGAAATAACCTTTCTGTCACTATATGGCATTTAAACGACTAAAGTAGCAGTAACTGTTTCCACAGACACAGAAGTGAGGAGGTTAGAAGGAGATGAAAAATCTCAAGTCTCTCATTTTCAATTTTTTTGTCACAGTTTTTTTTCCCATTTACTCAAAATTACAATCATGGATGTGTGTAGGGGCACGAGGGTAAGGGGAATAATTGAGAGAGGAGGGGTCATCTACCTGCAGAAAATAAGAAGAGCAACTTTATATAGAAACATATAATAATATGTAATAACTCTCTTGGAATCTAAAGGTATCATCATCAATATCATGACAGCAACCAGCATTTACTGAATGTTTACTATGATAAAGCATACCATCTAATTATAATCAAACAAAATATGCCGTTTAATTCTCACAGAAATCCTATTATTCTGTCCATCCTACACATGAGGAAATTGAGGCTTAGGGTAGTTAAGAAATTTGCCCAAGTATATGTAGCTAGTTTTATGTTTCTGTAAATGTTAGTTAGATAAAGGAGGCACAGAGCTTATGTAGTTTCCACAAACAAACAAACGAACAAAAAAACCCAACTACTTCTTTTAATGTAAAATGTCATGGAAGGAAAATAAAAACATACTATAAAAGTGAAATGGCATACCATGAACACTCTTTTGATTTAAAACTACTCATACTAAGTAGGATGAAAGCAGCTATTATTATCACTTGAGAAATGTAGAAATTGCCGGTTTTTTTTTTTTTTTTTTTTTTTTTTTATGTAAGAATAGACTAGTAACATTAGGAATAGAATTCATCCACAGTGTTTGGGGGTGGAAATTTATTTTTCAAGTAGAAAATTTTAGATTTTAAGAATGAACCAACACAAGTTATACAAACTGAAAATCTCCAATACAAATACACTAGTGCATAGTGTTTGAGAGCATTATGCATACTTGAAAACTATTATGGGATATTTTTAAAATAAAAAAACTATCTCGTCTAATCATGGGTGATATTATTTCATATAAAACTCTTAGTAGAGAAGCAAATATTACAAGGAAGATGCCCTGAAATCTTTAAAACAGGGAAGAGTAAAAATCAACAAGCACCAGTTACTCCTTATTAGAACATTTCTTCTTATTCACAATTAATTTTTTCTTTCTTAAATAACTTCACCTAGTTCTAAAAACCATTCATATTGTCTCTTAAAATATTTTTGTCTTACCCCTAGCTTTTTTGCAAAACGTTAATCTTCAGCCAAATGATATTAAGCTTTTATAATCCTCCATATTCTCCTTTAGTCAACTCCTTAAGTTAAATTAAAATGTCTATAAACTAATTTTTCTTGGATTTAATTCAACAGTTAAAATGAAATTAGGGAGGTTTGATGGACTATCACAAAAATAGTTTTTGTTAAAAAACAAATTACACTTTTTTGCCTGAACTTTTTCAAGAATCACCAGTTTATTTAATCCCTCCAAAATTTTCCAATTAAGTCTACCCTACCTTTCTCTTTCAAGAAAAAAATATGCAAGAATACTACTATGGTGATATTTCTACAAGAAAAACCTTTTATCTCACTCTGTCTGACCCAGAAAAATAAAACAGCAAAAGTAATACGTACCTATGATATCTCAACTGCAAAGTGCTTCCCGCAAGTGATTGGATTGTATTGGTTGACCATCTGCAAGTCATTTTAGTTAAGTACCCATCAGTTTCACATGATATATTGATATTGACATCTATTTAAAACACATTAAAACATTAATATAAAGCAAAAACACCAAAAATATTTGAATGAAAAAATTTCCTTACATGTTAAATGGGACTCCAAGATAAGAGTCCATAATGCAAACATAATTTGTGGACCAAAATGAACAAAACCTTAGTATTCTTACCAATCACATATAACTCAGCATAGCGATGGTGGCACTCATGCTCACTGCAGCAATACACTGCATTATAGGTGAACTTTCCTCGAGGTTTGGTTGCATTCAAATTGGGAAGAGTAACTTTGCTAACACAGTCACTCATAACATTATACTGGCTTTGAGGAATCTTCTCAGCCAAATTCATCCACCAAACAATCTTTTTGGAAGACACAATCTCGTTTTCATTTTTATAGATGCAGTGAAAAGAAACATTAGACCCAACACTTGTCAGAATTTTAGGTGGAAAGTATATGACATCTGTAATGAGGGAAGAAAGGCAGAATATCAGAGAAAGACAGAAAACAGTATTTAAGCAATTTATACCACATAAAAAAGATTCACAATGAGTTCCAGGGTCACATTGCCAAAAATAAACTGAGTGTTCTAAGAGACTAGACAACTCTGTGGTTAAGCACTTGGCACTGTTAACAACTGAAAAGTCCACGTTAGAACCCACCCATCGGCTCCACAGGTGAAAGCCCTGGCGATCTGCTCCAGTAAAGATTACAGCCTAGAAAACCCTATGGGGGGGGTTCTACTCTGTCCTACAGTGTCGCTATGAGTGGGAATCCACGTGATGGCACACAACAACAAGTGATAGGTAGAAAATGACCTAAAATACAATATAGTCTAATTCCACAATGACATGTTTTCCATCGGACCCTGATTTGAGAATCAGTGAATCCTAGGTCCAATGCTTAAAACAAACTTCTATGAATGAAACAGGGCTATTGTCTTGTTTGGATATATGAAAATGTTAAATAAGCAGGTAAATTAAAGAAATAAGATGTAAGTAAGAAATTTATGAAATGTAAAATGAATGATAAATGCAAAAAGCAAGAAAAACTGTAAGTACTAGTCTGTAAAATCATTTTGAGTTATTTTATGCCAGAATCCTGTGACGGAATACAAGTGAAATCAATGTTTTTCTAAAACATGATTTTTAAATGCCTGTATACTATTCTATACTATTTACTCAGTCCCCTATTGCTGGGAATTTGGTTTGCCTATTTTTTCCAATGAGGAACAACAAAAAAAAAAGCAAATGACTGTTTATACAAGAAAAAAAGTATTTCTACCATAGGACATGACAAAGATATCAGCATATTTCAACACTGTACAATTTAAAGTAAACTATTTTATGCTGATAGAATATGAATTATCTGTTTTCACACATATCTTCTGGATTATCTCTAAAAAAAGGACTACTTCGTTGTTTTTTTACTGTTTTGGTTTATTCTATTATAAAATGAAACTCTATTCTATAATAGTATGCTAAATTCCAATATCTATATTTATAATTAATTCAAGAAATTTGCACATGGCCCCCGGACTCTTTGTTAGCCCAGAACTGAAAACATTCCCGAAGCCAACTTTTCAGACAAAGATTAGACTGGAATACAAGACATAAAATGATGCTTGTGAAGAGATTGTTTCTTAGCTCAAGTAGATACATGAGACTAAATGGGCAGCTCCTGTCCAGAGGCGAGATGAGAAGGCAGACAGGGACAGGAGCTGGTTGAACGGACATGGGTGGAAAGGAGCAATGTGCTGTCACAGTACAGAGAGAGCGACTAGGGTTACGTAACAATGTGTGTATAAATTTTTGTATGAGAAACTAATTTGAACTGTAAACTTTCACTTAATGCACAATAAAAAAATTTAAAAAAAAAGAAATTTACATTTTGTATTTCTGAAGTCAAACAGTAAAAAAGAATTGCAGCATGAAATTACTGGACAGTTACCAGTCCATTACATTTATGGGCATGATTGAGTATAATCCTAGTTCAGGGTGGCAGTCAAGCCTCTTTTGTACATTACTTACTACAGACAAGTACCTAGTACAGACCTGAAAGACTGTTGACCTATCTTCAGTACACTCCACACCTCATTACTGAACTGCTTCAAAAATTCTCAGAATAATTCTTTAAAAAAAAAAAAAAAAAGGACAAACTAGCTTTCAGGAATTAAGCTGAAGCTTTCTCAAAAACTCAAAGCATTTTCACTTCAAAATCAAATGCATACAGTAAGGCTTAGTTGAGAAATAAAAGCCAAGGTATTTAGCATGATGAATGCTAAAATACTAGCTTAAAAATATAAGAAAAACAAGTTAATAAAAACCAGACAATTTTTAAAATTTACATCGAACAAATTTTTGAAATCCATTATATGAAGTAACTGGTGAATATTTAATTCAAAAAATAAATATATTTTATCCTCATAGGAGATACTACACAATATTTAATCTGTAAAGTAAGAAAATAATGATGTTTTTCTTCTCATGACCAAGAAACAATATGTGTAGGTAGCAATACAATACAATTAGAATCTACTTTAACAGATTTCATTAAGAGGACATTCTGACAAATATTATTGAATTATTCAAAAGAATATAAAATATGAATCAAAGTATTCTAGATAGTTATTTTAAAATGTGTTTATTTATTATAGCTCCAGAAAGTAGACTTTTTTTAATTCTTTGGGACAGATGTACCATTTTTTATCAAGACCAAAATATTTTCTCTAATCCATTATAAGAGCTGCCAAGTATGAAATCTAAAAATTGCCTAATAAGTTTCTCCTCTTTCTTGAGCAGAACAAAATATACATATAATAAAGGTATTATAAGAATTCAGCTCTTTTATAGTTGTTTTCAGTATGAAGCATACCTGTAATATTCTTGAACTTCATAAATTCCAGCAAAAGTCCTAACTTTTCCTCTAAAAATCTAAGACCTCCTAATGGCTATAGAGAAAGAAACTAGCCAAATAACTTTAAAAGAAACCATAAGAATTCCTTCATTAGTCATATCAATGCTTCATTAACTGCATTGGTAGGCATGGCTTTAATGTATCAATGAATAAAAAGTAGTAGTCATAAACGCACTGATATTGGCATTCTGATGGCTATGGCTGCAATACATCAGGCAACCTCAGTTCAAAAAAAAAATTCAATATATCCAAAAATGTTTGGAAATGGTGAACCAGGTGTGCTAATTCATTCTACATAAATTAATGCCTTAATCTTACAGAATGATTCTGTTTGATGTACGACATTATAGCACCTACTGGTGAACAACAGATTTTTAATAATATTAAAAATCTAGACTTAAGGAAGAGGGATTCAAATTCTTTTACACAGGAATAGGAAGTTCCCAAGTTTGGGTAAACATACACCATTCAGGGGTCAACCTCGAGTGTAGCAAGTGCTGTAAAGTGTGGAAATTGCTGCAAAGGTAACTCAACAAACTAAACCTAAACATCAAAACAACTCTAGAACCTCATTTACCAGGTATCATCAAGGAAATGAGGAGTTCCATAAAAATACTCCACATCATTCAAGCTTACTGCTTACTTGCTTTGAGTATCACAATTTTTAGTATCACCAGAAATCTTGCATAATTAATATATTATGCATTTAAATGCCCTATTAGTGGTTAAAAACATGGACTTTGGAATCAGAGTGTGAGCTCTATTACTTCTTAACTGTGTGAACTTTCACAAGTTACTTAACCTTTCTCTATCTCAATTTCCTTGACTATAAACTAGGAATAATAGTACTTATTTCAAAGGGCTGCTAAAAGATAAAATACCTTAATAGATGTAAATCACTTAGAACACCACCTGAAACACAGGAAGCACTCTATAAATGTCTATTAATACTATTGATAATTATTATTTTTATTTCATAGGGAATTTTGAACCTAATTATAAATTTTATTTGTGATTCACAGTCATCATTATAATACGTGATACTGTAATAGCGAAATGTCTGTAGGAGTTATTGAAGTGTGTAGGAGACTTTGCTCCTACACTTGGTGTCCCTAGTTGGCTTTCTAGTTTCTGTCCTTCCTTTTGTAATCAACTGTTACTACTCTGTGGCATCGAAGCTCTCCAACTTTAGTAAATTTAACTTTACACTCAATGCTAAATCAACAAATTCTGTCCTTTGTGGCAGTTAATTTGCTGCCTAGATATATTTTTGGGATGTCGAAAGTCACTGGAGGGATGTCTCAGTAGTGAATTAACAAAAAGCTAGCCGTTAATGGTAATATTGTTGAATATTGCACAAGCAAATAAATCGGCAAAATTTCTTTTCTACAAAATACATGTTTACTATCTTCATGCATACAAAACACTAAATATTTGCAAATGGAAGAATATGTGTAGATGTGTTTTGTAGTATGTATTAGTTAATTTGATTGTATTATATATGAAAGCACAAAAATATGAAACAACATATTAGGAAACCAAGAAAATTTAATCCTACAGATATTAAAAACACGAATTAAGAAAGCAATAGAAGTTTTGTATAAAGGGTTCTGTATAAAGTAAAACAGAACTAGAAATATGTCCATCCAAAAGTCTAAACACCTAAGTTAATCCAGAACAAAATCCTAGGTGAAATGTCACACGAGTCACTATTATGTTATACTGGATTAATAGTTTTAAATTTAATTCAACTGAACACAAAGTATTGCTAATGATCATTATTCTAGAAAGATCTTAATGCGTAACTCTTGAATCTTGGCAAATTTTGAAAACTAAATTTGATTCTTTTATAAAGTCTCCTCTTCTTTGGAGAGGGTCCATTTTCAGATCTAAGTAAGACCAAAAAACCCACAAAGAATGAAGCCATTTTATTGTGGAAGACAAACAATTCACCAAAAGATGAAATAAAGGACGCAAGTCACAGACCACTAAGTGGGGCTAGGGGCTGTGATCTCTATTTCTACCCAACCCCACCCCACCTCACCCCATTTCACTATATAAAAACCTCCCCATGCGACATTCTTTAAAATATGATGTTGTTAATTCATTCCCAGTAACTACTTACTGCTCTGTTAGTCCTTAGGACCTATTAATCAGAGCTACATAATTAAAGATAGAAGATTTAGACTTCCTTAGAAAAAGAAACATTCCAAAAGCTGAACTGTCAGCATCATATTACACACATTGTAGATACTCAATAATTATCTGTGGAATTGAGATGAGAAATTAATGTCTTCTAAATCTGTTCACACACGGCCCTTCACTCACCCAGTCAGAATTAATTGCTCCTGTTGCTTAGCACTTTGTTCAGCAATTTTGACAATCTTACTTGTGCTAAACAATTAGTTATGTGTCATGTCAATCTCTTATCCTCATTAGACTTTGAGATGTTGACTACTGAGATTGTGGATTAACAAGCCATGATAAGAGCTACGAAGGACCAGGCACTGTGCTAAGCACTTAACGTGCATTATTTCATTTCATCCGTGTTAAAAAAAAATCCTCATTTTATAGATGAGGAAATTGTGGCATAGAAAGGTTAAGAAACTTTTCAAGTAAGTGGTGGCACCAAGACTTCTATAAACTTCTGTTAGACTCCAAAGTCACAATGCTCTTAAACCACTAATGCTAATTGCTTCAGACCTAGCCAATGCTTTTAAAATAATAATTGATAAATAAATTTACTTAACTAAATGTATTGGAATACTTGTTTAATGTTCTATTATTTCATACTGCTCACTATCTTCATATATATCATAATCTATCTGAAAGAGTTCGGTCAAGAATAATTTTGTCCATTAAAAAGAAAGAATAATTTTGTCTATTGACAGATCAGACATCCAGTCAAAGAACCATTAGGTAACTTCCTATAGTCACAACTAGTATGTGGTAGAGCTGGAATTACCCTAAGACTCCTGAGTATCCATTTTAAACATAGCACCTCATCTTAAGGAAGAAGATATGAATAAACAGCAGTTAGTTTGATTTTTAAAATAACTTTAAAATGATGGAAATTAAAATTTCTCAAAAGTAAGCACCTAGAGTGAGAATTATTTTATTATGTAAAATATAATATTGAAATAAAATCTTAATCTTTGAAGTTGATGCCAAATGAATATATTTATTGTGTTTATATAAATTATGGCAATAACGGTACAAGTTGTGTTCTGAATTTGTTAATTTAGAAATTCTATACTAAGTTTTTATCTTTTTAATAAGACAAAAATAATTAAGCAAGATACTACTATGGAAACACATAAATCTAGGAGCTCTTACGCACTTATTTTTAGCAAGTTTTCATTGACAAATTAACTTGTTCAAAACAAATAAAATTGTATATTACTTCCCCCCTTTTGGTTTAGTGCCACAAAACTTAAGATGCTCATAATATGCCAAAGGTAAATTCAGGAAATGTATGTCCCTCTCAATAAAAGCTACTTTTTACAAAACATAAAACCTACCTTGTGTGGTAAAGATATAAGGGGTGCTCCAGTCACTCCAGATTCCTGGGCCATCCAGTCTCCTGCCCCGCACCTGAGCCTCATATGAAGACCCAGGAAATACACTGTCTACTAGCAGGGACGTAGTTAAGACCATCTCAGCAACCTGATAAAATGTTAAATGATAAACGTTATTTTAAAACATCAGAACATCAAGTCAATGGAAACTGTTACAGACTGAATTGTGTTCCCAAAAAATATGTGTTGAAAATCCTAACCCCTGTAGTTGTGGATGTAATCCAATTTGGGAATAGCGTTTTCTTTGTTATGTTATTGAGGCCATGTCAGTGTAGGGTATGTTTTAAGCCAATCACCTTTGAGATATAAAACAAGCCAATTAGGCACAGAGAGGCAAGTGTAGATGAGGGAAGACAGATGCCAGGCCGCAAGAAGATCGCCGATGAATCAAGGAACAGAAGGTGAAAAGAGATAAGGACCTTCTCCCAGAGCCAACAGACAGAGAAAGCCCTCCCCTAAAGCCCACACCCTGAATTCAGACTTCTAGCCTCCTAAACTGTGAGAAAATAATTTGTTTGTTAAAGCTACCCACTTGTGGTATGGTATATCTGTCATAGAGCAGCACTAGATAACCAAGACAGGAATCTTTGCCAAAATTGACTATAAGCAAGTCTCAACAAATTTGAAGGACTTAAAATCTTACAGAGTATTTATCTGTCCATAGTGGAATGAAACAGAAATCAATAACCAAATAACTAATGTGCGCAAACTCATCATTTAAATAGCCCATGGGCCCAAGTAACAAAGTCACAATGACAATTAGCAAATATTTTTAACTAAATAATAATGAATACATGACTTTTCAATATTTGAGGGATGCAGCTAAAGCTGGCGGAAAGCTTCAAGCTCCTGGTGCCATCTATAAAGCACACAGTAGAAAATAATGTACAGTGCTGAACAGAGGTAGAACTATATATATTTCTAGAGGACAGCACAGATAATTTTAAGAACCTGAGCCCACTGATAAGCTAGAATACAGGAATCAAAATACCATTTATAAAGTATGGGTTCCCTAGAGAAACAAAACCATTGAAGCATATAAATATATATGTGTCTCTGTGTGTGTCTGTGTGTGTGTATGTAGAGAGAGAGAGATTTATCTTAAGCAAACGGCTTGCATGGTTGTAGACGCTGACAAGTTCAAAGTCCAAGGGTCAGGCATCAGGCTGGAGGTTTCTCCTGACTCTTGTAGCTGTAGGAGCAGAAGAACCCAAGAACTGAAGATCAGACACCAGGCTGCTGGCTCGTAGGTTATGGAAGCCGAAGAATCCCAAGACTAGCAGGCAATATGGCAGGCTGCTGGCCTGAGTCCCAAGAACTGGACATCAGATGATGACAAGCCATATGTAGGATCCAGAGTGAGCAAGAGCCAGCAAGCTTTGCTAGAACATCCATATATACTGGAAGCAGGCCACATCCCTGAGGAAATTCCCCTTACAACTGATTATCAGATCACATCATGGAGGTGATTACATCATTACATAACTGCCGAACCACTGAAAATCATGGCCCAGCCAAGCTGACACACAATCTTAACCATCACAGTGCACCCCTTGTCAACTTGGCACCTGTACATATCTCCTTAAACCATATACAATTTCTAAATAAAGAAAATTACAAAATCATACTTGTACCTAACATGATAAAACTAATGCATATAAAACTGAAAATGCAGTACCCCCATTTACATCTTATATTTTATAAGTGATGGAATAAAGGAAGAAAACAAAAAAAATTACTATATACATATATATACAGGCACATATACATGTATACTAAAACAAGAAATGCTCATAACAATTACAGTCCTCATTTCTGCAACTGGTCACGTGGTAGTTAACAAGTATTCAGAACTATCTTCTTCTGCCACCATTCCCTTTATCCTCAGAAAGCACCTCAGCAGGTTGTGTTTCTTTGCCTGGTGAGGTGACTCAAATCTTCATTCCTGAATGGTCTGGGCCATTAGTAGTCATGCTGGAATTGGGTTGCTGTAGTTTTCCATTGACTTTAATCACAGGGCATGGTAGTACTGAGATGCCCTAAGGGATCTCCTGTATCCCATACATACTTTTTTACCTCCATGATGCAACATCAATCCAGTTTCCCCTTGGCAGTCAGGGACAATCAAACTAGCCAATGTGGTAACCTTCTTCTTTGCCTGTTGATCCAGATGCATGAGGAGCCCAAATTGGTTGGGTAGCATTCTTAACTTCCAGTTCAATGGAATCAGTGTTGTGTTTCCTATTGGGAACATTACCCCCTTTGGAACTAAGACCTCTAGACTCACAGAGCATAGGGTCACAGGGACAGGAAGCAAAAATTTTGCAAGTGGGTCATTAGGGGTAATAGTGAGTGGTGCCACTCCCATTTCCACTCCTTGATTCCTGGACCTATGAATCCTGGCTATGGGAGAAACAGTACCATATACTAGATGCTGGCTTACAGCATATACAGCCTCCCAGAAAATACTGCTCTACCCTGCAAGATATCGTCACCTAGCTGGTGCCATATTTGTGTCTTTAGAAGACCATTCCCTCATTCTATCAAGCTAGCTTCTGCAGGATGATGGGGAACATGGTAAGACCACTGAATTCCATGAGCATGAGCCCACTGCTGCACTTCATTTGATGTGAAGTGAGTGCCTTTATCTGAGGTGATGCTGTGTGTGATACCAAAATAGTGGATAAGGCATTCTGTCCGTTCACGGATGGTAGTTTTGGCAGAAGCATTGCATGCAGGGAAGGTAAATCCATACCCAGAGTAAGTGTCTATCCCAGTAAGAACAAAACACTGCCCTTTCTATGACGGAAGCAGTCCAAGTAGTCTAACTGCCACCAGGTTGCTGGTTGATCACCTAGAGGAATGGTGCCATAGTGGGGACTCAGTGCTGGTCTCTGCTGCTGGAAGATTGGGCATTCAGCAGTGGCTGTAGCCAAGTGGCCTTGGTGAATGGAATTCCATGTTGCTGAGCCCAGCATAATTTCCATCCCTGCCACCATGACCACTTTGCTCATGAGCGCATTGGGCAATGATGGGAGTGGTGGGGAAAGAGGATTACTGGTTTCCACAGAACTTGTCATCTTATCCACTTGATTGTTAAAATCCTCTTCTGCTGAGGTCACCTTTGGTGAGCATTCACATGAGACACAAATATCTTTACTTCTTTGGTCCATTCAGAAAGGTCTATACACATAGCTCTTCCCCATACCTCCTTGTCACCAATTTTCCAATTATGTTCCTTCCAAGTCCCTGACCATCCAGCCAAACCTTTGGCCACAGACCATACAATTGCATATCTGGCCATTTCTCCTTCCAAGCAAAGTAACAACCAGATATACTGCTAGAAGTTCTGCCCATTGGGAGGATCTCCCTTCACAACTCTCCTTCAGGGAGGTCCTAGAAAAGGGCCATAGTGCTGCTATTGTGCACTTCACAGTGGTGTATGCATATCGCACAGAACCATCTGTAAACCAGGCATGAGTGTTCTCTTCTTCAGTCAACTGATCATAAGGAACTCCCCATGAGGCCACAGGTAAAGGCCAGGAGAGGGCAGGTAATGTGACAGGAGTAGAGACTATGAGCATTTGTGCCACTTCCTCATGCAACTTACTTGTGCCTTCTGGTCCTACTCAGGGCCAATCTCATATATACCACTTCCATTTAATGATGGACTGCTGCTGTGCACATCCAACTTTATGACTCTGTGGGCTAGTCAACACTCAGTTCATGATAAGCTGCTCAGGTCTCATGGTGACTTGGTGGCCTGTGGTTAAGCATTCAGTCTCTACTAAGGCCCTGTAACAAGCCATAAGCTATTTTTCAAAAGGAGAGTATCTGCCGAGGACGGAGGGCTTTGCTCCAAAATCCAAAGGGTGTGCCCTATGATTCACCAATAGGGACCTGCTAAAGACTCCGAACAGTATCTCAATTTGCCACTGACACTTCAAGCACCATTGGATCAGTCGGATCCTATAGCCCAAGTGGCCAAGTGGATTGCACAGTAGCCTGAACCTGTTGCAGAGCCTTCTCTTGGTCTGGGCCCCACTCAAAACTAGCAGCTTTTTGAATCACACGATAGGCTGGATTGGCACATCCAAATGAGGGATGTGTTTCCTCCAAAATCCAGAAAGGCCCACCAGGCATTGTACCTCCTTCTAAGTTGTGGGAGGGGCCAGATGCCATAACTTACCCTTCACTTTAGCAGGAATATCTTGATATGCCCCACACCCACTGGACCCCCAGAAATTTCACTGAGGTGGAAAGTGACTGAATTTTTGTCAGATTAATTTCCCACCCTCTAGCATGCAAATGTTTTACCAATAAGATCAGAGTCATTGACACTTATTCCTTACTAGGATCAATCATCATAATATAATCAATGAAATGGACCAGTGTGACATCTTGTGGAAAGGAAAGGCGATCAAGTTCCCTGCCAACTAAATTATGACATGGGGCTGGAGAGTTGATATACCCCTGAGGTAGGAAAGTGAAGGTATATTGCTGGCCTTGCCAGCTGAAGGCAAACTGTTTTTGGTGGCCCTTCGAAACAGGTATGGAGAAAAACACATTACCCAGATCAATAGCTGCATACCAGGTACCCGAAGATATATTAATTTGCTCAAGTAATAAAACCACATCTGGAGCAGCAGCTACAATTGGAGTCACCACCTGGTTAAGTTTTCAA
>NW_004443939.1:12177843-12201473 GCF_000243295.1 Trichechus manatus latirostris | reverse complement strand
TTTTTTTTTTTTTTTTTGCACAGGCCAAGTAGGTGAGTTGAATGGGACTGTGGCCACCCCTGCATCCTTTAAGTCTTTGATGGTGACAGTAGTCTCTGCAATCCCTCCAGGGATGTGGTATTATTTTTGGCTTACTATTTTCCTATCTAGGGGCAATTCTAATGGCTTCCACTTGGCTTTTCCTACCATATATCCCTTACTCCACTTGTCAGAGATCCAATGTGAAGGTTCTTCCAGTTGCTGAGTATATCTATTCCAATTATGTATTCTGGAACTGGGGAAATCACTACAGAATAGGTTTGGGGACCCACTGGACCCACTATGAGACAAATTTGAGCTAAGACTCCATTAATAACCTGACCTCCATATGCCCCCACTCTGACTGGTGGGCCACAGTAACATTTTGAGTCTCCTGGAATTAGTGTCAGTACAGAGCCAGTATCCAGTCATCCCCCAAAAATCTGATAATTTCCTTTTCTCCAATGAACAGTCACTCTTATAAAAGGCAGTAAATCCATCTGGGGAAGGCTGGGAGAAAGATTAACAGTATAAATTTTTAGCAGTGTTGTGGGGTCCTTCCTCAAGGCGACCCAGCGGCCCCTTCATTCACGGACTTGTGAGTTGTAATTCAGGCACTCTTATGATAAGACGCTGGGTTTGGTTTTCAGCAATATCCACCGTTACTGTAAGAAATACTGCTTTCTTTCAGGGCACAAGTGGCAAATTTGAGGTCATTTACGCAGTTCTTGAGCTGTGACTCTGAAGCCCTAAGCTCATCTCTTTCACCACACTGTCAAGCGAAAGTAGGACCAACCAACCAGCCTCATTATACTTTTCGTTCTGACAAAATTGTAAAAAAGTGTCAAACATGTCATCATCCAGAACCTCACCTCTCACCAATACTTGATCTTTTGGTGGTGTATTTTGTGTATTCTTTTGCCACCTCATGTCATGGATTAGTAGTGCTCTCTTTACTACTGGAAGCAGAGTCATCAACATCTTTAAGAGTAATCAGACTTGAGAAAAAATTTAGAAAACTCATCCTTACAATTTTGTTTCTCTAAAACCACTCTAGGTATCAAATGTTTTCTCTAGAGAAACAAAACCAGTGAAGCTTATATATATACATATATGTATATATCAGTATATACACATGTGTGTGTATATATATATATATAGAGAGAGAGAGAGAGAGAGAGAATAAATTATGTCAAGGAAATGGTTCATGTGGTTTTAGAGGCTGGCACGTGCCAAGTCCATAGGTCAGGCAGCAGGCTGGAGGCTTCTCCTGACTCATGTAGCTGCAGGAGCTGACAAATCCAAGATCAGCAAGTCAGATGGCAAGCTGCTGATCACAGACCGCGGAGGCTGATGAACCCATGATAGGCAGGTAAGACAACAGGCTGCTGGCTCACAGGCTGTAGAGGCCAGCGAATCCCAAGATCAGCAGGCAATACGGCAGGCCACTGGCTCGAGTCCCAAGAACTGGACATCAGATGATGATGAGCCAGATGCATGATCCAGGGTAAGAAAAAGCCTGTGAGCTTTGCCAGAACATCCATATATATTGGATGCAAGCCACACCCCCAAGGAAACTCCCCTTACAAGTGATTATTAGATCACATCATGAAGGTGATTACATCCTTATATAACTGCCAAACCACTGAGAATCATGGCTCAGCCAAGTTGACACACAACCTTAACCATCACAAGCCCAAATCCTGCAGAAAACAATCACTAGTAAATAATTAATTAGCAAATAAATGTAGTTTTCCCAGAAAGCACTCCAGTGCTATTAAACTCTCTCTTAGACTATCAGGGGTCAGATTTAAAATGCTAAAAAAGATTAGGAATGCATGAAAAAATATCAGATCACTCATATTTAAAACCCTATTATCTCCAATTTACACATAAGAAAACAAGTCCAGAGAAGCCTTAACTCTGCTTTTTCCACATATGACTCCTGCTCTTTGTGTAAGGAAAGTCTTCAAAAAATTAAAACCAGTTGCTGTTGAGCTGACTCTGACTCATGGTGATCCTATGTGTGTTAGAGTAGAACCGTGCTGCATAGGGTTTGCAATGACTGATTTTTCAGAAGTAGATCACCAGGCTTTTCTTCTGTGGTGCTTCTCAGTGGACTCAAACTTCTATCCTTTCAGTTAGCAGACGAGTATGTTAACCACTTTCACCACCCAGGGACTCCCAGATCTACAAAGATAGGTTTCCAAGAAGTACATACGTTCCTGAAAACAATAATTATAATAAATAAAACAGCTTTTTCCAACTTGAAAAAATTATGTAAAAGAGCAAAATTATCTACACCACAATCAGTGGTATTACTTATCAGGATTGAGAAAAATGAATGAAATCTATGAGTTACAACTAATGGAGAGTATACTGAGGACTGCTAAGCTGAGGCTTGTCCCTAGTTATAAATCACACTGGAATATCAACACAGGACAATTCTCACTCCTAAATCTTCCAATATGTTTCTAATTAAAGCCTATTGGTTTTTTTAACCCACGTTTTATCTCAGAACTTCAAAGAGATTTTTAGTGGCCCTTAATCCTAGGTGGATGGTAACTTCTAAGAAAACTACAAGATACAGACAGGATATATATAACCATGAACATATATAATTATGACTAAAAATACATTGTGTGTGAATTTTGTATTTTGTGGATGTAAGCTCTTAATATAGAGTATTATCACTTAGAGTAAAAATTTATCTGAAACTCAACAATTTCAACTGAAATATTGATTATGAATCACCTTCAAACAGTGTCAGGGCATACGTCAATCTGTTATTTTTATGTTATAAATATGCCAAGGAGAAAGTAACCCAGTAGTCAAAAATCAATGTTTATGATTTTTTGCACATGCTCTTAAAACTTCAACTCCAAAGGAAAGGTGGTCTATATTTATCTGCATTTGTTCCTATTTACCTCTGAATTATATAACAGTTAGTTTCACAAAGTAATGTGCCAAAGTCCTTTCATGGCCCACAAGGCCATTCACGACCTCCTTCTCCTCCTCTTGCCCTCCCCTCCACCAACTTCATCCACTACCACTCTCACCCTCACTCATTCCCCTGAGCCACACTGGCTCCCTGCTGTTCCTCAAGCTTAGGACCTCTCCACTGCTGTTCTCTCCGCTTAGAATCCTCTCCCCTCAGATAGGTATCTGCATTGCAATCTCCTTCAAATCTTTGCTCAAATGTCACCCTCTCAATTTAGCCTACCCCAACCTCCATTTAATATTACAACCCACCATCTCCCACCAGCACTCCCAAACTCCTCTCATCCTGTTCTAGTATCCCAATGTACTTTGATGTACCCAAAGCAAGTAGAATAGTTTGTTGCATCTAGTAGGTGCTCAATAAATACTTAATGAAAGAATGAAAAAAGGATTTGACACACTTTACAGTAAAAATGCATATACTGCATGTAAGCAAGTATATTGAGTAATATGAGTAATATGAGTAAGGATGAATTAAAATCAGAAACCAGAGAAGGTCTGAAAGTGAATAAAATTTTAATTATGAATTCAAATTTCTATAACAGGACTTCCTATAGCCATGTAGCCATATACATACACGTGTGTGTGCATGTATGTGTATATGTGTAAATAGATAGACAAATAGGAAGACCTAATATACATAAACTTTGGGAAAAAATCTTTTTCTAACACTTAATTCTGGGAGGAACTTATTATGTTTTTCAATATATAAAAATACATGGATCCATATGTCTTAGTTATCTAGTGCTGTTATAACAGAAATGCCACAAGTGGATGGCTTTAACAAACAGAAATTTATTTCCTCACATGTGGCTTGGCATCAATCCTCCCCCATCTCTGTTTGCTTGCTTGTCTTAATCTGCTCTTTTTATGTCTTGTAAGAGATTGACTCAAGAAACACTCTACACTAATCCTGTATCATTAACATAACAAAGAAAATACACTCCCAAATGGGATTATAACTCACAGGCATAGAGGTTAGGATTTACAACACATATTTTCGGGGAACACAGTTTAATCCATAACACCATATATAAAAGATATTGAGTACTGTGAAGCAATTTCTCTAAAAGCGTTGTGTAGAAAATGCAGGAATGTTGTTCATATGGTCATTTCCTATGCTGATCTTCAGTTAGAGCCAGTGGCATAATATTGAATTACAACTCCTTCTGCTCTGGAAGGATCATCCGCATTTGGTATGCAGAAAGAAATTTCTATGGGACTCAAAGGGGTCTCACTTGTACTTTAGACACTTCTCAACGTTTCAGTTTATTTACTAAAATATACTTACTTCTTTCACACTGGTTGTAGAATTCTCTGAATATTTCACTTGATATTTAAGTTGAAATGGTACTGATGTTGTGCTGGACCAAGAAATCTTTAAATTACCGTTGTCCGTGATTTCCATATGCAAACCTAATGGTGGATCAGGCTTCACTTAAGGAAGAAAAAATACATATTTTTTAAGTCAAACAACTTTCATGATGATCATGTCTGAGTAAAATGAAGTCATGATTAATTTCAGCATATCCTCTCCTTTCAACTAGGTAAAAGGTGACTTTGTTTGTCTAATTACAAAGCCTAAACCAAGCCATAATATTGTACCTACTACCACTTGTGCAGTATCATAGCAATCCAAGCATCTTCATTTGCTTTCCCCAAATGGTAAAAACTATAAATCAGTAAATTAAATTATTTTGATTAATGTGAATTCCTATGGTTAAAAAAAAAATCTGCTTAAATTTATATAATCCAGTGTTTCTGAAACTTATCTGAAGCCTGCCCTTCTCTCTAGGCCACTCGTTTTAGTTGGTAACAAGCAAAAAAAACACTTTGCAGATCACTATTTGGGAAATGCATACAATTATCCAAAATCCAACAAATGTATTCATTTTGAACTATAACAATTCAGACCTACTCAAATAATCCACGGCATGAACATTTCCCATGCAATAAATACAGGATTAATGGGCTCTGGCTTGTCAGCAGAAATGAGGATGAAGTTTCTTAGCCTAATGGAGAGTTTAACTTGAGAAATGATTTCTGAGTTCAAATATATATGTGTGTGTTCATGTATTTATATGCATTTGTGTGTATAAGCATGTAGCTATATATATATATATATATATATACACATATATATGTATACACACACATAAACCCATTGCTGTCGAGTCAATTCTGACTCGTAACTACCCTATAGGAGAGAACAGAACTGTCCCATAGGGTTTCCAAGGATCAGCTGGTGGATTTGAACTGCTAATCTTTTGGTTAGCAGCCAAGCTCTTAACCACTGTGCCACCATGTCTCCTATATACATATAATAGCTACATACTTCTACATACAAATACTATATATGTATAAAACTATGTATACATATATAGTTTTAAACATACAAGAAGACCTTTAAAATATTTGTAGAAACAATTTACAATTTACAAAAGAAGATTCATTGAATAAATTATGGGTTCATCCCTGTAATGGAAATCTATATAGCCATTAAAAATTACATTGCAGAAGAGTGAAAATGTTTAATATTGTTAAGTTTTAAAAGGTTTATTAAATAACTTCTGTATTAGGATTCCTGGTTTTTTTAAAATTAGCAAATAAAAAGGATATGTACGAATATGTATTAAAATAGAAAGAATGCCAAAATGTTCATAGGCATTAGTGGTAGATCATAGGAAAGAGATGACAGATTTTATTCTTTGTATTTTTCTATATTTGCAAGATTTTTACAATTAACAGGAATTACTCATATATATAGAAATAATCATTACACTGAAACATTTACAAATTCTTTATTTTAAAAAATGAGATATAAATATTTTTTACATTCTATATTTTCAGGAATAAAGATAAATTGCCCCTTCTCCTTGAGTCAAAATTAATGAGATTTTATGTTATGTGACATATTACAAATATTAGTTACTTTAAAGAAGAGACAGTTAAACACTAAAGCCTGAAAATAATAGGTAAAATTCATTGTATTCCCATGACCAGAAACAAAACAAAGATACCAAACAGAAATGAAATCATAAACTTATAAGCTATTACACATTTCTTATCGGCAAACAAATATGCCTTAATATTAGAAATGTACATATAAATGTTTCCTTGGACCCTCTATGCATCCAATCCCAGATATACCCCCTGTAATAGTGCTTCTTTTCAGAGCACTATTCCTCAGAAGAGATGGCGTTACTCACACCTTCCACTTTGCATCTCATTCCATACTCAGTCTACTCTGATCAGGTCTTCTTCCTCCTCAGTCCACAGAAAGTGCTCTTATCAAGGTCACTACACCTTTGCAAAATCCAGTGTCAATCATCTGATTCATTTTACTCTACCTCTCAGTAGCATTCCACACAGCTGCTTACTCCCTCCTTCTTGAAATACTTTTTTCACTTGGGTTCCAGGATACCACATTCCTTTTACTCCTTCCTTCTTACTCTTCATGCCTCAGTCTCTCTCTTCCTGAACTCTAAACGGGTGATGTCACTCAATCTCATAAGCATTTACATGCTCAAAACTCCCAAATAAATATCTCTCCTGAACTCTAGACTCATATATCCAACTACCTACTCAATATCTCTTGGGTTTCTAAAAGGCATCTCAAACCTAATGTGTTACATTAATGTGAATTAATGCATCGAAAAAATTAACATGTATACATAACTGAACTGATACATTAACTACTTTAAGTTCACATTTCTCTATATTATTCACATTTATAATTATATATTCAAGTTGGTCAAAAGAAATTTTGGGAATCTTTGCACTAGGAAAAGGGTATTGGAGTATTACCTATTATTTAAGTTTTTCTTATAATCAGGTTTATACAATAAATTACTTATTTATTTGTTTACCTCCTTACTGTTTTTCTCTGCCAACTCTTGTTTGTCCCTGCTCTGTAAGACAGGAATTTTGTCTCATTCACCACTGTTTCCTTAACTCCTGGAAGAAGGCCTGATATACATGAGTCTCTCAGAAATATTTATTGAAGGAATAAGTTCAGTTAAAAAAAAAAAAAAAAGGCTTCTGGTTCTTTTCAGATATAGTTATCTAGATGTGAAAAATGATTACCAAACAAGAGTTTTATTCATTAGACAGAACCAGGATTTAAAGAAATCACTGTTTTCAAAATACAGTTTAAATTACTGTTGCAGAGATATCTACTCTAATGATAAATTGTTCTAGAAGCTGCTAACAGTACTCGTTAGAACTAAAGTTACCATCATACAGCATTGGCCAAAGTAAGTAAACCAGTGTAAATTTTTGTAAACAATTTTAACCTGTTTGTATGGCTGATGTTTATATCTATTATCTTTTAATTTACAACTTACTGATATTTATAGGCTGAACTGACATTAGAGGTGACTGAAAAAGTACTCCACCAGATGTGATTTCCAAAAACATAACATAAGTATAGTTGAGTTTGGATGTTGGCGCAGGTACATGACATTCACAACATTCAAGAACACTGCAGTTGCACTGAACAACCGTAAAATTGTCTTTCTGGGGGAATAGAGATAAATCTTCTAACACTTCAGACCTATAATAAGAAAATAAGAGCAAAAAGTTAACACGGATGTGTAATTACTGGATAGGTTTAAAAAGGACAGTAGAACCAAATTAAGATAAGTTATTCTGGACCCTAGGCTTAAGAAACATTCAGAAAAACAAAAAGACATATTACATTCAGATAAACAAATAAAAGGATAACAGCAAGTTATTTCTCAGAAATAATACAAGCAAGAAGACAGTGAAGCAACAGGGAAGTGCTAAAAGAAAAAAAATGGTAAACCTAAAATTCTATATTTGGCAAAAATATTTTTCCAAAATTAAAGTGAAATAAAGATGGTTTTCAGACATACAAAAACTGAATGAATTTATCACCATTAGACCTGCACAATAAAAAATTAAAGGAAGTTCCTCAAAACAAAGGAAAAAGGTAGCAGGTAGAAGTCTGGTTCTATAGAAAGAAATGAAGAGCACCAAAAATGGTAACTAAAAGAGTAAATATTTATTGACTGTTTAAAGTAAACAAAAACAGCCATATACCATGGGGTTTACAACATATATGTAAAGAAGTAAAATGTATGACAACAATAGCACAAAGCTCAGGAGGAGAGAAATGGAAGTTTATAGTTGTAATGTTCTTATATGATATGTGAAGTGGTATAATATCATTTAAAGGTAAACTGTGATAACTTAAAGACATATACAGTGAATCCTAAAGCAAACACTAAAATAATCAAACAAAAAGTTATAGCTGATAAACCAACAAAGGAGAGTAAATGAAATCATAAAAATACTCAATTAACCCAAAAGAAGGCGGAAAGAGAGAAAAGGGAAGAAAGAACGAGACAGTAAGAAAAGAAATGGAAAGGTAGTAGATTTAAATCTAAACGTATCAATAAGCCCACTAAATGTAAATTGTCTAAAACAACCCATCTAAAAGATAAATGATATCAGATTCAATAAAAAATAAGATTCAATTATACACTGTCTACAAGAAACCCATTTTAATTACAAAGGCACAAATAAATGGATGGGAAAAAAAGACTACCAATATGACATTAGTTAAAGAAAACTGGAGTGCCTATATTAGTATCATATAAAGTAGATTTCGGAGCAAAGAATACTACCAAAGATAAAGAAAGTCACTTCATAACCATAAAGGGATCAACTCATCAAGAGTACGTAACAATCCAAAACAGTTACATACCTAATAAGGGAGTTCCAAAATACATGAAGGAATAATTGATAGAACTGCAAGGAGAAATAGACTATTCCACAATTACAGTTGGAGATTTGAGTACTTTTTTCTCAATAGTTGATAAAACAAGTAGGAGAAATCAGTAATTATAAAGAAGACATGTGGAATGTTGTTCATGCAATATAGGGAACTTATAACACTAAATCCATCACTTGTCTGTCAGTCTGTACTACCGCGGTGGCTTGTATGTTGCTGTGATGCTGGAAGCTATGCCACCAGTACTTCAAACACCAGCAGGGTCACCTAGGATAGACAGACAGGTTTTAGCTGAGCCTCCAGACTAAGACAGAGTAGGAAGAAGGACCTGGCAATCTACTTCTAAAAAACTGGCCAGTGAGAGCCTTATGAATAGCAGCAGAACATCATCTGATATAGAGCCAGAAGATGAGCCTCTCAGGTTGGAAGGCACTCAAAATACACTGGAAGAGCTGCCTCCTCAAAGTAGAGTTGACCTTAACAATGTGGATGGAGTTAAGTTTTTGGGGCCTTCATTTGCTGATGCGGCATGACTCAAAATGAGAGGAAACAGCTGCAAACATCCATTAATGAAAATGTGGACCATATGAAGCATGAATATAGGAAAACTGGAAGTTGTCAAAAATGAAATGGAATGCTTGAAAATCTATACCCTAGGTATTAGTGAGCTGAAATGGACTGGTATTGGCCATTTTGAATTGGACAATCATATGGTCTACTCTGCTGGGAAGGACAAATTGAAGAGCAATGCAGTCGCATTCATCGTTTCAAGATCTATCCTGAAGCACCACACTGTCAGTGATAGGACAATATCCATACGCCTACAAGGAAGACCAGTTAATATGACTATTATTCAGATTTACACTAACCTCTAATGCTAAAGATGAAGAAATTGAAGATTTTTACCAACTTCTACAGTCTGAAATTGATCAAACGTGCAATCAAGATGCATTGATAATTACTCATGATTGGAATGCAAAAGTTGGAAATGGATCAGTAGTTGGGAAACATGGCCTTGGTGATAGAAACAATGCTGGAAATCACATGATCGAATTCTGCAAGACCAACAACCTAGTCACTGGAAATATCTTTTTCCAATGACCTCATCTGATAGAACATACTGGAATCGAATCGACTACATCTGTGGAAAGAGATAACGAAGAAGCTCAACATCATCAGTCAGAACAAGGCCAAGGGCTGAACGCGGAACAGACCATCAATTCCTCATGTGTAAGTTCAAGCTGAAGCTGAAGAAAATTAAAACAAGTCCACGAGAACAACAATACGACCTTGAGTATATCCCACCTGAATTTAGAAACCACCTCAAGAGTAGATTTGACAGATTGAACACTAATGACCGAAGACCAGAGAAGTTGTGAGATGACATCAAGGAAATTATACACCAAGGAAGCAAAAGGTCATTAAAAAGACAGGAAAGAAGCAATTAGTCCACAAAACTAATGGCCTACAGGAACCACAGCCCCCTCTAGCCTGAGACAAGAAGAACTACATGGTGCCTGGCTACCACTACTGACCACTCTGACCAGGGATACAATAGAAGGTCCCAGGTAAAATAGAAGAAAAATGTAGAACAAAACTCAAATTCATAAAAAAGATCGGACTCAGACTGATAGAGACTGGAGGAACCCCTGAGACTTTCGCCCTAAGACACCCTTTTAACTTGGAACTGAAGCCACTCCCTGAGGTCATCTTTCAGCCAAATAATAGATTGGTCTATAAAATAAACAATAACAGGCATGAGGCATATGCTACTTTGAACAATCAATTATACGAGATCAAATGGGTGACATTTGCCCAAAAGCAAAGATGAAAAAGCAAGGAGGTATAGGGTAACTGGAGTGATGGAAACGGGGAAGGCAAAGTGGAAATCGGGAGAGTGCTGACACAATGTGGGGATAGTAACAATTCATTTACAATGAAATGTGCAAAGACCAGAAGTTAGAAAAACAAAAGGAGAGAACACACTTGGCATTTCTCAAGCTGAGAGAATTAAAGAAAAACTCAAGCCTCAAGTTGCAGTACTGAAGGATTCTACGGGCAAAATACTGAAAGAGCAGGAAGCATCAAAAGAAGATGGAAGGAATATACAGAGTCACTTACCAAAATAAATTGGTCATTGTTTAACCATTTCAGGAGGTAGCATATGATCAAGAACTCATAGTACTGAAGGAAGAAGTCCAAGCTGCTCTGAAGGCACTGGCAAAAACAAGCCTCCAGGAATTGACAGCATACCAATTGAGATGCTTCAACAAACAGATAAAACACTGGGAGTGATCACTCATCTGTGCTAAGAAATTTGGAAGGCAGCTACCTGCCCAAACTACTGGAAGAGATCCATATTTGTGGCCATTCCAAAGAAAGGTGATCCAACAGAACACAGAAATTATTGAACAGTATCATTAATATCACATGCAAGTAAAATTATGCTGAAGATAATTCAAAAACAGTTGCAGCAGTACATCGACAAGGAACTGCCAGAAATTCAAGCCAAATTCTGAAGAGGATGTGGAACGATGGATATCATTGCTGATGTTAGATGGATCTTAGCTGAAAACAGAGAATACCAGAAAGATGTTTACCGGTGCTTTACTGACTACGCAAAGGCATTCATTTGACTGTGTGGATCATAACAAATTATGAACAATATTGCAAAGAATGGGAACTCCAGAACAGTTAACGGTGCTCATGCGGAACCTGTACAGAGACCAAGAGGCAGTTATTCAAATAGAACAAGGGGATACTGAGTGGTTTAAAATCAGGAAAGGTGTACATCAGGGTTGTATCCTTTCACCATACTTATTCAATCTGTATGCTGAGAAAATAATCCAAGAAGTTGGAGTATATGAAGAAGAATGTGTCGTCAGGATTAGAGGAAGACTCATTAACAATCTGTGATATGCAGATGACACAACCTTACTTGTTGAAAGTGAAGAGAACTTAAAGCACTCATTGAGAAAGATCAAAGACCACAGCCTTCAGTATGAGTATGGATTACACCTCAACATAAAGAAAACAAAAATCCTCACAACTGGACCAATAAGCAACATCATGATAGACACAGAAAATACTGAAATTGTTAAGGGGTTTCATTTTACTTGGATCCACAGTCAACATCCATGGAAGCAGCAGTCAAGAAATCAAAGAATATATTGCATTGGGCAAATCTGCTGCAAAACACTTCTTTAAAGTATTAAAAAGCAAAGATGTCACATGGAAGACTAAGGTGCAAGTGACCCAAGTCATGTTATTTTCAAACATCTCATGTTATGGATTGAATTGTGTCCCCCAAAAATATGTGTCAACTTGTCTAGGCCATGATTCCCAGTATTGTGTGATTGTCCACCATTTTGTCATCTGATGTGATTTTTCTATGTGTTGTAAATTCCACCTCTGTGATGTTAATGTGGCAGGATTAGAGGCAGTTATGTTAATGAGGCAAGACACTATCTACAAGATTAGCTTGTATCTTGAGTCAATCTCTTCTGAGATATAAAAGAGACAAGGGAGCACAGAGAAGAGGGTCTTCCTACCACTAAGAAAGAAGCGGAGTACGTCCTTTGGACTCAGGGTCCCTGCACTGTGAAGCTCCTAGGCGAGGGGATGATTGATGACAAGGACCTTCTCCCAGAATGGACAGAGAAAGAAAGCCTCTGACCGGAGATGGCGCCCTGAGTTCAGATTTCTAGCCTCCTAAACTGTGAGAGAATAAATTTCTGTTTGTTAAAACTGTCTACTCGCGGTATTTCTGTTACAGCAGCACTAGATAACTAAGACACCTCATATGCATGAATAAGGAAGACCATAGAAGAATTGATGCATTTGAATTATGGTGTTTGTAAAGAATACTGAATATACCATGGACTGCCAGAAGCACTAACAAATCTGTCTTGAAAGTACAGCTAGAATGCTCCTTAGAAGCAAGGGTGGCAAGACTTTATCTCACATACTTTGGACATGTTATCAGGAGGGACCTTCAGTGATGACTCCTAGGAGCATTTCAGGAAATAATAATTCTAATTCTATGCAAATTTTTCATAACAAATTGAAGAGAAGAAAATATTTATCAACTCATTCTATGAGGCTAGCATTGTCTTGATATCAAAACGAGAAAAAAAATTAGAAGAAAACTACAATTTCTGTCATGAAGACGTGAAATTTCTTAACAAAAATTTAGGAAATCAAATCCAACAATATATAAAAAGGACAATACAGCATGACCAAGTACGTTTCTCTCAGGATTTCCAGGTTGGTTTAACATTTAAAAATCTATCAATATAACTCACCATAGTAACAAACTATAAAAGAATATGATGATCTCAATAGCTGCAGAAAAGCATTTCACAAAATCCAACACCCATTCCTGATAAAATCTCAGCAAACTAGGAATAGAAAGAAATTTCTTCAACTTAGTAAAGACATCTGTGAAAAATATACAGCTATCTTAATTGTAAAAAACTAAAGGCTTTACCCCTAACATCAGCAAAAAAAAAAGATAAGGATGTCCCCTCACATCACTTTTATTCAACATTGTAAAGGAAGTTGCAGGCAGTGTGAAAAGGCAAAGAAAAGAAATAAAAAGGCATCCAGATTGGAAAAGAAGAAGTAAAACTATGCTTATTCATAGGCAACATAATCACCTATGCAGAAAATCCAATGGTACCTACACAAAAGAGTCACTAGAACGAATAGGTGAGTTTAGTAAGGTTGAATGATACATCAATTTATAAAAATCAGTTATATTTCTCTATATTAGCAATGAACAACAGAAATTGAAATTTTTCAAAAATATCATTAATAATAACATCAAAATTAGAAATAGTGATATATTTGATGAAAAACGGAAGATATTTAGAACCTGTTTACTGAAAACCATAAGACATTGTTGATAGACATTAAAGAAGACCTAAATAAAATAAGAAATATATTGTGTTCACAGATCTGAAGACTCAATATTGTTAACATGATAATTCTCTTCAAATTGATCTCTAGATTCAATGTGATCTCAATGAAAATACCAGCAGGCTATGCTGTAGACATTAACAAAATAAATCTAAAATTCATGTGGAAAAGCAAAGGAACTAGTATAGGCAAACCAACTTTGAAACTGAATAACATAGTTTGAGGAATAACACAACCTGACTTCAAGGCTGACTATAAATAGTAAAGGCAGTGCAGTATTAAGATAGAATACTTCACTGGCTTTATTATTAAGATAGAAAAATATATCAATGGAACAGAATAATGAGTCCAGAAATAGACCAATACATATAAGGCCAACTAATTTTCTACAAATGTGCAAAAAAGCATTCTGTGGAGAAAAGATAATCTTTTCAATAAATTGTGCTGAAATATTGGGTTATGTATATGGAAAAAAATCAACTTCTATCCATACCTCACAGTAGTATCAAAAATTAACTCAAATGGACCACAGACATAAATGTAAAACTTAAAAGTATAAAACTTCTAATATGAAACATAGAAGAAAATCTTTTTAACCTTGCATTAGGCAAAAATGTCTAAAATATAACACCAGAAGCATGATCCAGAAAATAACAAATTGATAAATTGGAAATCATCAAAATTAAAAACTTCTGTTCTTCAAAAGGCACTATGAAAATAACAAAAAGACAAGCCATAGACTGAGAGAAAATGCTGCCAATCATATATCTTTTTATGTCCAGAACATAAAAAGAACTTTCAACACTCAATTAAAAAACAAATTAAGTTAGGCAAAAGATTTGAACAGACACTTCCACCACAGAAGATATAAAAATGACAAGTGAGTAAATAAAAGATACTTAATATCATTAGTCATTTGGGAAATGCAAATTAAAACCACAATGAGATACCACAATCTACATATTCAAACAACTAAAATTAAAAAGATTTAGCTATACCAAAAGTTGGTTCAGATATAAACACAGGATAAGGAAAATCATGAACCCTAGTCTTTCCATACACACCCCACTAGAGCTGAGGGTTTTGAACTATAGAATTTCAAGTTCATTGAAATTATTTATTTAGATAATTTGATTTATTATTACTTAATTCATAAAAAAAAAAATCAGTCAGGCAACAACATGTGAAGTAGTCTACTGGGTGCTGTACCAGGGATAATATTGCTCTAAAAAGCATACTAAATTAAGACTGAGACCTAAAATCAAGTACTTCTATTTGCTTATTATCCATAAAGTCATAGACAAGTTAATCTTTGTGAGTCTCAGTTTCTATAACCAGTAAAACCTAGAAAACTCCTACACCTAGAAAATGCCTACACCATCTATTTTTACAAGGTTGTTATGAAGATCAAAGACAATAATTACCTAAAAGGACTTCTGAAAATTTTAAAGTGTTATAGACACTTAAGATATCGTCTTGGAGGTGGAATGATGTAGCACTTTCACTTTTATCAAAATCTTTAAACAAAGCCAAGAAATAATATATTTAAAACATCAAGCCAGGACTTTAATGTGTTTTTCAAATATTAAAATAAAAGCTTTTTACCAAAAGAGTATGATCTAATTGAATAAATTGGAGTATTTTATGTCAGAAACATGCTTGCAAGGTAATAGGCTTTGACTGAAGAATTACCAAATTTTAAAGCAAAAATAGAACTAAACACAAAACAAAACATATATTCTCCAATAATATTTTTAAAGTATAGGAAAGTTTAGTGATGTTTGCCTTTTGTTAAAATAAAAAGGAAAGTTAGAATCACATTATCTTACTTTAGATGGGCCTGCCAATGCCATCCTTTTAAAAACAAAGTGGACATTTGTGGAAGAGGGTCAATTACCAAAGAAATTAACTCTAGTTTCTCCCCCACATTATTACTGTATGTTCTAATTAATCAATCCCATTTTTATTTTGTTGATAATTTAATATACACAAAGCAAATTGCATATATTGCATATATCTGTAATAATGACTATAATCATATGATCATTCATAATTTATTTTAAAAAAAGGGGAGGGAGGGGAGGTGCATCTCCTTTCAGAAATTCTCAAATCACCCCAACAGACAAATCTACGATGAAACTCTAAGACTCTAAGAAACCTAAAAATCAATCCAAAATTGATTTTCAAATGTTATAGGCCAGGGGTCAGGCCAGATCAGGTCTGCCACCTGTTTTTGAACAGCCTATGAGCTAAGAATGTTTTTTACATTTTCTATTTTTTTTAAGGAAGACATTAATTCATGACACATGGAAATTATATGAAATTCAAAATTCAGGGTCCATAAACACAGCCACTCTCATTTATCTGAATATTAACTAAGGCTGCTTCTGTACTATGAAGGCAGAGTTGAATAGTTTCTACCAAGCTGGTATGGCCTACAAAGCCTAAAATATCTGGACGTTTAAGAAAAAAAATTGGCAATCTCTTTTCTAGTCCAAAAAAACATTTGATACTTCCTACCGGTGAGTACTTGAACAGTAAAAGCCACACAAACAGAGAAATCACATTTAATATATAACATTTCATTATACGGCATTTTTAGAATTTATTGAAAATACATTTAGGTAGGTGCATTATCTAAAACAATCCCCAAAGCACCTTATAAAAGAACTAATATCACCTATTTTACAGGTAAGGAAACTGAGGTTCAGAGAGGACAGAGACCATTGCATTATACCAACGATGTCTAATTATCACAGGATTAATTTTACTATTAACATTGCCGTTATATTCTAGGGGATTTAAAAGGATATTAGTGCCACAACAAAAGAATATCTATAATCTGATTTATGTTAGTATTTCTATAAACTGGAATACTAGAGGATTATATAATTATTTCAAATTATTTCTTTCTTTGAGATAAAATAACAGATTTTCCTCATATTTATGAGCAGTTTTTTCCAAGTCTATGTGAAATCTGGAACCCACCAGCGTTGTTGCATGCCAAAGTCAGCTGAAGAACCTCTTTCACCTTTTAAAGGAATTTAAAAGTTAAGTCTTTATAAACATCAAATGAGCTCTAAAAATTAGATAATTTTAAAACATAAGTATTAAAATGATCAAATTTTTTTAAATAAGGAAATACCCTTGACTTAAAATAACCAAACTTTAAGAATTTCTGAAATTCTTAGAAGTATTCTATGCAATTACTGCCTGTCCAACACACACACACACACAAACAAATTCCAGTACTACTATTTATTTAATCCCTCTTCATGTGAATACATTTTACTTGAATTTGAAAACTGTGTATAAACATTGGTCAAATCAATTTTATATTTGGTTTCTTTGCAAATTTTACTGTTTGGGTAATTTTTCTACTAAGCAGTTAGTTACTCAGTATTTAGTACTAAAATTTCATTTTTAGTGACCACACATGGTTTACAGAAAGCACAGTCTGTTCTCTGACTTTGGTCCAATTATTTGCTCCAAGAAAATTTCCCTATGAATATACTAAAATTTCTCTAGGTAAAGATCCATGTTAAATTATAGGAATAACAAATGGGTTCCACTCAAGTTCTTGATTATAACATAAACTGAAAGCAAAACATAGTGTACAGTGCAATAAAGGTGAAACAAAAAATTTAGTATTAACTTTGTAAATCTTTTTATCAAGTATTCAAAATCTCAAACCTTTAATCTATAAAAATGTTACTAAAAAAAAAAATCTATCTCATCAACCTCAAATAATTTCAAAGCCTGGGTGAGTATCCCAAATTAACCTCATCATAAGAACCATCTGGAGTACTTGTTAAAAATAAAGATTCCCAGACCCTCTCCAGGGAATTGTGATTCCGTAAGTCTGGGGATAAAGAATCTGTGCTTTTAATAAGTGCCTTAGACCCATGGTTCTCAAATCATGGTCCTCAAACTAGCAGTATTAGCATCACCTGAGAATTTGATTGAAATGCAATTTATTTGGCTACATCACAGACCTATTGAATCAGGCCTAGGTGAGACCAATTGCCCTAGATGAATCATACCAAGGAGGCAAGTTTAAGAAGCATTTTGTAAACTTCAAAGTACTCTTTAGACATAAGATATTACTAAATAAATGAAAAATCAACTAGGATAGGAGAGAGGAAGAAAAAGAAAATAAAGAAGAAATAAAAACAAAAACAAATAGACCTAAACAAAATTATATCAAATTAACACTATAACAACACAAAAGTGGGGGAACCAACATAACTAAATTTTGAACACAGCTTTTGACTATGTAACCTTTAGCCTTACCAAAGACAAAACGAGTATAAACAAATATTACACTCTAGTTTGTTTTTCACAGTGGTATGGATTAGCACAAGCATGACCTTGAGTATATTCTGCCTGAATTTAGAGACCATCTCAAGAATAGATTTGATGCATTGAACACTTATGACTGAAGACCAGATGAATTGTGGAATGACATCAAGGACATCATACATGAAGAAAGCAAGAGGTCATCAGGAAGACAAGAAAGAAAGAAAAGAAAAAAATGGATGTCAGAAGAGACTCTGAAAGTTGCTCCCGAATGCAGAGTAGCTAAAGCAAAAGGAAGAAATGATGAAGTAAAAGAGCTGAACAGAAGATTTCAAAGGGTGGCTCCAGAAGACAAAGTAAAGTACTATCATGAAATATGCGAAGACCTGGAGACAGGAAACCAAAAAGGAGGAACACGCTCAGCATTTCTCAAGCTGAAAGAACTGAAGAAAAAATTCAAGCCTCAAGTTGCAATACTGAAGGATTCTATGGGCAAAATATTGAAAGATGCAGGAAGCATCAAAAGAAGATGGAAGGAATACACGGAGTCACTGTACCAAAAAGAATTGGTTGATGTTCAACCACTTCAGGAGGGAGCATATGATCAAGAACCTATGCTACTGAAGGAAGAGGACCAAGCTGCACTGAAGGGAATGGTGAAAAACAAGGCTCCAGGAATTGAGAGAATACCAATGGAGATGTTTCCACAAATGGATGCAGCACTGGAAGCGCTCACTCATCTAAGCCAAGAAATTTGGAAGACAGCTACCTAGCCAACTGACTGGAAAAGATCTATATTTGTACCCATTCCAAAGAAAGGAGATCCAAAAGAACACAGAAATTATCGAACAATATCATTTGTATCACAGACAAGTAAAATTTTGCTGAAGATCATTCGAAAGCAGTTGCAGCAGTACATCAACAGGGAACTGCCAGAAATTCCAGCCTGATTCAGAAGAGGACACAGAACAAGGAATATCATTGCTGATGTCAGATGGATCTTGGCTGAAAGCAGAGAATACCAGAAAGATGTTTACCTGTGTTTTATTGACTATGCAAAGGCATTCAACTGTGTGGATCATAACAAATTATGGATAACATTGCGAAGAATGGGAATTCCAGAACACTTAATTGTGCTCATGAGGAACCTGTACTTAGAACAAGAGGCAGTCATTCGAACAGAACAAGGGGATACTGTATGGTTTAAAGTAAAAACAGGTGTGAAACAGGGTTGTATCTTTTCACCATACTTATTCAATCTGTATGCTGAGCAAATAATCTGAGAAGCTGGACAACATGAAGAAGAATGTGGCATCAGGATTGGAGAAAGACTCACTAACAACATGCAGATGACACAACCTTGCTTGCTGAAAGCTAAGAGGACTTGAAGCACTTACTGATGAAGATCAAAGACCACAGCCTTCAGTATGGATTACACCTCAACATAAGAAAACAAAGATCCTCACAAGCAGACCAATAAGCAACATCATGATAAACGGGGAAAAGACTGAAGTTGTCAAGGATTTCTTTTTCCTTGAATCCACCATCAACACACATGGAAGGAGCAGTCAAGAAATCAGACGACGCACTGCACTGGGCAAATCTGCTGCAAAAGATCTCTTTGAAGTATTAAAAAGCAAAGATGTCACTTTAAGGACTAAGGTGCACTTGACCCCAGCCATGATGTTTTCAATTGCCTCATATGCGTGTGAAAGCTGGATAATGAATAAGGAAGCCTGAAGAATTGATGCCTTTGAATTATGATGTTGGAGAAGAATACTGAATATACCATGGACTGCCAGAAGAATGAACAAATCTGTCTCGGAAGAAGTACAGCCATAACACTCATTAGAAGCAAGGATGGCCAGACTTTGCCTCACATACGTTGGCTGTGTTATCAGGAAGGACCAGTAGCTAGAGAAGGACATCATGCTTGGTAAAGCAGAGGGTCAGCAGAAAAGAAGAAGACCCTCAATGAGATGGATTGACACAATAGCTGCAACAATGGGCTCAAACACAGCAACAATTGTGAGGATGGTACAGGACTGGGCAGTGTTTCGTTCTATTGTACACAGGGTCGCTATGAGTCGGAACCAACTCGAGGGCACCTAACAACAACAACTGAAAATAGGGTACCACCAAAATAAATGTTTTGCCCCCATTCTTGTATAACCCCAGCAAAGGTTCTTCACCTGGGCAGCAGTAGCTGGTACAAATAACCAGGTTTTTTCCCCATATTCTCAGAACCAGCCACAGTATGCTGCCTCCGAACACCAGCCGGTTGGCATCCGCGTCGCAGAGATCTGAGTTCCAGCTCTGCAAGATCCCTCCATCAAGTGCCTGAGGGACCAGTACCCATCAAACAGCAACCCATTCTCAAAGGTCAGTTTTTCAGAGTCCTTACTCCAAGTTTCTAAATTCTAATAATTCCAGCTTTTCCCTTTGTTCTGGCTCTATCCTCTTCTACTCCCCTGAAGTAGTCTGGCTAAAATTCCCATTACTTCTACATTGGTAAATCGACAGATATTTTTCTGACGTTATCATACCTTTCTGCTATACTTGACACAATTGACTACTCACTTCCCCCACCCTGGGACAATTTTATTTCTTCACTAATAATTTTTTGGGTCATGATTACAAATAGCATAACTTTTTAGAAAGCATTTTGGCAGTATTTATTCACTCTTTCAACAAACGGTAAGCATTTGATAAATATTTGAATATTTCCAGTAAATTAATTCCTAGAGTTAGAATTGCTATATCAAAGGTGATTCGTAGTAAGCACTAGATGTGTACACCTAGTAAGTGGTAGAGCCAGGAATTGAATCCAAGTAGTCTGACTCTGGAAACCCTGGTGGTGTAGTAGTTAAGAGCTACAGCTGCTAACCAAAAGGTCAGCAGTTTAAATCCACCAGGCGCTCCTTGGAAACCCTATGGGGCAGTTCTGTTCTGTCCTATAGGGTCACTATGAGTCAGAATCAACTCGACGGCAATGGGTTTGGCTTTTTTTTTTTTTTTTTTGCTTGGTCTGACTCTAAAATCTGTCATATTAGCCTCTACAGCAAGGATTCTCAAACTTTAGCTCCACCAAAATCACCCAAAGTGCTATGTAAAACACAGACTGACAGTCCCCACCCCCAGAATTTTGGATTCACTAGTCCTGGGGTAGCACTGGAGAAGTTAACTAACAAGCTCCCATATGATGCTAATCCACTTCTTGACACTACACTGTTCACACTTTTCTTATTAGCTTTTATTTTTCTTTTAAGACACAACTCAACCTCTCCTTTCTTAAATAACCTTCACTCCCCTCTCCCTTCCCTAGCTGGGCTAGCTATCCCCATCTAATCTCCCACAACACCATGTGCCACCAATGCCTCATGTGCCACCAATGTCTCATGTGCCCACCAGATACATATCACTAACTGAAACTGTACTTATCTGTCCCAACCACCAGCCTGTGAGCACCTCAAGGGCAGCGATCACGACTATTCATCTTTATATGAGCAGTTTCTAGCACACTGCCCCTTACACGGTAGGCTCTCAACTACAGAACTGAAGGAGATAAGTCTCTTTCTCCTTAAGCACCAAGCAAAAGAACAAATGAGAAAGAATTTCAAAGAGCTAAAATTCACACAGAAATGGTATATGTTATCACTGGAGTTATTAGGAAACTTGAATGCTGTATGAAAACCAAAACTAAACCAGTTGCCCTGGAGTCAGTTCTGACTCATGGTGACCCCACATCTTTCAGAGTAGAACTGCACTCTATAGGATTTCAAGGCTGTGCCCTTTTAGAAGCAAACCACCAGGCCTTTCTTCCAAGGCACCTCTGGGTGGGTTCAAACCACCAAGCTTTGAGTTAGTAAGACACGTGCTTAACTGTTTGTGCCACCCGGGACACTAGCGAATGATGTATTAGCTGTTAGAAGTATAAATTTATGGCTGTTTGAAGCCACCACCCTGGCTCTCTGCCTACAAACAGATGTTAAGTACCTATTAAGCACCTATTTTTAAGGCAATAAAAATATCAAATATACAGGGAAGAAATCTACCTGAAAAAGATATATAAACAATTATTTTTCCTTTTCCACTCAAATATCTAGGGTCCCTGAATTGAATTCACAGTTATATCACAATAAATGCACACCCATATTTTGCTACCTGAATCAACAGGAGAAAAGAAGGAACCTAAAGGAGAAAAATGTTAATATAAAAAATAATACACAAACTGCTCCCTAGGCATATACATAGAAATAAAAGAAAATGTAGGAATGGGAGACACTTTATAACTCACTTCTGTATATGGAAGTTTTGGCAAGTCAAAAAAAAAAAACAAAAACATTTCCATACTGGAAATATCCAAATTAATTTATTTGGTACTTACAGAACATATAAAAGATGGACCTTAAGGTCGTAATTCTTGAAAGGATTCTTAAGTGATGGCTCTGTATAACAAATGAATAACTGCAAGTCCCCTTTCATCCAGCACTGTATGTTCCAGTTTGCACCTGGATTAAAAATAAACTACATTAAATCTGAAAAACATGCTGAACAACTCAGTGAAAGAGAAGAGCTAAATTAAATTTACCAGTGTTCTGATGCCACTTCCATTACTCATTTTGAGAGAAAAAGAACAGACTCTAGCTAGTGGTAGGAGTTTTTCCAACTCATTTACTCTCTTTGGCACCCAGTTTCCTTTTTTTGTAAAGTAAAAAAATGGAACTCTATTATGTGCTCAAAACTTTTTTTTAATCCTGAAGCACTTAAGTAGGACAAAAGACCTAAAATCTCACCCATCCCAGTTCATTCTCACTTTCCAACAAAAAAAAAGAACATTATATACCCAAGTACAAGCACAGTCTACCGCTTGTCTGTCAGTTTGTCATACTATGGCGGCTTGCGTGTTGCTGTGATGCTGGAAGCTATGCCACCGGTATTTCAAATACCAGCAGGATTACACATGGTACACAGGTTTCAGCCGAGCTTCCAGACTTAGACTAGGAAGAAGGACCTGTCAGTCTACTTCTAAAATAATTGGCCAGTGAAAACTTCATGATTAGTAGCACAACATTGTCTGATATACTGCCAGAAAATGAGCCTCCTTCCTCTCAGGTTGGAAGGCACTCAAAACACAATAGGGGAAGAGCTGCCTCCTCAAAGTAGAGTCGACCTTGATGATGTGGATGGAGTAAAGTTTTCAAGACTTTCATTTGCTGATGTAGCATGACTTAAAATCAGAGGAAACAGCTGCAAACATCCATTAAAAATCAGAACGTGGAATGTACAAACTATGAAGCTAGGAAAATTGGAAGCTGTCAAAAATGAAATGGAAAGCTTGAAGATAGATATCCTAGGCATTAGTAAGCTGAAATGGACTGGTACTGGCCATTTCTTCTTTTTTTGTTAATAAGCTACATTTAATCAAATGGATCTTCAACTGCACCCCAATATTAATTTTTTTTTTATTGTACTTCAGGTGAAGGCTTACAGAACAAATAGTTTCTCATGAAACAGAAGTACACATGTTGTTTTATAACATTGGTTAACATCCCCACAACATATCAACCCTCTAACTTCTCAACCTCTTTTTCTTTTTTTGGTGAAAATACACATAGCCAAAGATACACCATTT
>NW_004443939.1:12164045-12174216 GCF_000243295.1 Trichechus manatus latirostris | reverse complement strand
ACTTTATTGTAGTTTGGGTAGGCTGTGTGTTTCTAGAAATTTATCCATTTCCTCTAGGTTTTCAAATTTGTTGGAGTATAGTTTTTCATAATACTCTGTTATAATCCTTTTTATTTTGGTTGCGTCTGTTGTAATGTCCCCCATTTCATTTCTTATTTGGGTTATTTGTGTCCTCTCCTGTTTTTCTTTTGTCAGTCTGGTGGTATTGGCCATTTTGAATAGGACAAGCATCTGTTCTACTATGACAAGAATTACAAATTGAAAAGGAACAGTGTTGCATACACTGCCAAAAATAACGTTTCAAGATCTATCCTGAAATACAATGCTGTCAGTCATAGGATAATATGCATATGCCTACAAGGAAGACCAGTTATTATTCAAATTTACTTACCAACCACTAATGCCACAGATGAAGAAATTGAGAATTTTTACAACTTCTGCAGTCTGAAATTGATCAAACATGCAATAAAGATGCATTGATAATTACTAGTGATTGGAATGCGAAAGTTGGAAACAAAGAAAAAAACCTGGTAGCTGGAAAATATGGCCATGGTGATAGAAATGACAGCAGAGATGGCATGACAGAATTTTGCAAGACCAATGACCTATTCATTAGAAATACCTTTTTTCAACAACATAAATGGTGACTATACATGTAGACCTCACCAGATGGAATACAAAGGAATCACATCTGTGGAAAGAGATGATGGATAAGCTCAATATCATCAGCTCAAAGAAGGCCGGGGTCAACTGCAGAACAGATCATCAACTGCTCACAGGCAAGTTCAAGTTGAGGCTAAAGAAAATCAGAACAAGTCCACGAGAGTCAAAGTACAATCTTGAGTATATCCCACCTGAATTTAGAGACCATCTCAAGAACAGATTTGAATACCAATGACCAAAGACCAGACAAGTTGTGGGATGACATCAAGGACATCATACATGAAGGCAAAAGGTAATTAAAAAGATAGAAAAGAAAAAAAAAAAGGTCCAAAATGGATGTCAGGAGAGACTCTGAAAGTTGCTCTTGAATGCAGAGTAAAGCAAAAGGAAGAAATGATGAAGTAAAAGAGCTGAACAGAAGATTTCAAAGGGTGGCTCCAGAAGACAAAGTAAAGTATTATCATGAAATATGCGAAGACCTGGAGACAGGAAACCAAAAAGGAGGAACACGCTCAGCATTTCTCAAGCTGAAAGAACTGAAGAAAAAATTCAAGCCTCAAGTTGCAATACTGAAGGATTCTATGGGCAAAATATTGAAAGATGCAGGAAGCATCAAAAGAAGATGGAAGGAATACACGGAGTCACTGTACCAAAAAGAACTGGTTGATGTTCAACCATTTCAGGAGGGAGCATATGATCAAGACCCAATGGTATTAAAGGAAGAAGTCCAAGCTGCACTGAAGGCACTGGCAAAAAACAAGGCTCTAGGAATTGATGGAATACCAATTGAGGTGTTTCAACAAATGTTTACCCCTATTTTTCTAAGTTTATACCAGTCTTTTATTACTTTATATTGCCTTCATTTCCCCTCCATAAACTCAATGTCTCCATTTTTTAAGTCCCTCTTTTTTTGTTTTAATATTATCCTTTTTTACATATTGATATGTTTCCCTATTTTCAATGTTTTAGCTTTGATGTATTTTCGATTTCCGTATCTGAGTCAATATCTGGTTGCTCTAGTCTCGTGTTGTTAGCTGGTGTTATTGATTATCTAACCGTAAGACTCCCTTTAGTATTTCTTGTAATTTTGGTTTGGTTTTCGCAAATTCCCTGAACTTCTGTTTATCTGGAAATGCCTTAATTTTGCCATCGTATTTGAGAGACAGTTTTGCTGGATATATAATTCTTGGCTGTCAGTTATTTTCCTTCAAGGCTTTAAATATCTCATCCCATTGTCTTCTAGCCTGCATGGTTTCTGCTGAGTAGTCCGAGCTTATTCTAATCGACTCTCCTTTGTAGATGACTTTTCCTTTATCCCTAGCTGCCCTTACGATTCTCTCTTTATCTTTGGTTTTGGTAAAGTTTGATTATAATATGTCTTGGTGACTTTCTTTTGGGATCTACCTTATGTGGGGTTTGATGAGCATCTTGGATAGATATCTTCGCATCTTTCATGATATCAGGGAAGTTTTCTGTCAACAAATCTTCAACAATTCTCTCTGTATTTTCTGTTATCCCCCATTCTGGTACTCCAATCACTCGTAGGTTGTTTCTCTTGATAGAGTCCCACATGACTCTTAGAGTTTCTTCATTCTTTTTAATTCTTTTATCTGATTTTTCCCCAAATAAGTTGGCGTCAAGAGCTTTATCTTCAATGTCACTAATTCTAACTTCTACTGCCTCTATTCTGCTCCTATGACTTTCTATTGAGTTGTCTAATTCTGAAATTTTATTGTTAATCTTCTGGATTTCTGATTGCTGTCTCTCTATAGATTCTTGCAGCTTATTAAATTTGGCATTATGTTCTTGAATAACTTTTTTAAGTTCTGCTACTACTGTGTCTGTATGTTCCCTGGATGTTTATGCATTCTCATTTTTCTTATTTCTAGAAAAGTTCTGTATATTAATCTTTTGTATTCTGCCTCTTGTAATTCCAAGAAGTTCTCCTCCTCCAGAGAATTTATTGATTCTTTATTTTGGGAGCTTGCTGAAGCCATCATGGACTGCCTCTTTATGTGACTTGATATTGACTGTTGTCTCCAAGTCATCAATAATTTATTATAATTTTATTTTGTATTTGCTTAGTGAGACCTAGCTTCTTATTGTTTTGTTTTGATATGCCCAAATAGGCTGCTAGTGTGCACTAGTTTAATTTTTGACACGTTTGGATCTCTAATGTCCTGTCACCAGGTAGTGAGTTCTGTAACTGAGTATGAGCACACAGGAGTCTCTTAAATTTTCCTATATGGGTTCAGCTTGGGTGTTCAGGCAGTCGGTCACCAAGTGTGTGATACAGGCTCTCACCCCCAGTCCTAGAGAGGCATGGGTGATTGGTGCAGGCACTGGACTCTGGCTGTGGTAGGGGATCATGTGCTGAGCCAGGCAGGGGGCTGACGGCTGCCCCCGAGAGTCTGAAAGGAAAGCGTGTCCCTATTCTCTAGGGTGAGTAGGTAGGTGAGTTTTGCAGCCGGAACATGAGCACCCCACTCTGTTGGCTATAAAGACTCGAGGGTACCACTTTTTCTTGGACTCCTGTAGCAGGTGTCTAGGCACTTTAGGTGCTACCACCAGTCCTCAAGCCCCTGCTGCAGATCAATAAAAGTGCCTACTTAAGGGGCAGGGTTGTTTCGAGTGTCACAAATCTGACAGTTCACAGCTGAAACAGTTGAAGTTAAACTTCAGATGTTTACCCTGTTGTACTGTGGTAGTGAGGGCTAACGCTGTTGAGATGGGTCCCCACAAGTCTATACAGGGGTGTAAGGCACTCAGAGTCTGCGGACCCGAAACCTGTGCCTAGCAAAGGAGCTGTGCCAACCCTGTGTTCCTGGCTTAGGGGAGCCAGTAGTTTATTTGTTCCCTCTCCAAGGCGAGGAGAATGGGTCAGGGTGCCTTTTGGGATCTACTTCCGGCCCAGCGGACTCCTGGTGCAGAGCGCAGAGGGAGGAGGTAAAAGGGAGAGAGGTTTTTCCCAAATGGGCTTTTATTTATTTATTTTTTTAATCCCTGTGAAAGGGTACATGAATGTACTTATCTTAGCCTCTTGGGATCTGCTTCTCACTGGTTCGAAGTGTCCAAACAGAATCTCTGTTGCCAGGTCTCTCTCAATGTGGAAACTGCTTCCAGAGCACACGCACAGCACAGCTGTTTGCCTGCTTCACTGCGGACCGGTGTGGCTGCGGTGCTGCAGTTTCACCGTGGCTCTGGCCCTCTTTACTTCTTCCAGACGGTCTCCCTCTCCCGTATCACTCAGACGTATTTCTCAACTTTGCCTTGTTCGGGGCTCCTAGATATTCATATAGAATCAAATCATTTGTTTTTCCAGGTCTTTGTTTTAAGAGGGATATAGGAAGCATCTAACTACTCCGCCATGTTGACCATGCCTCCCTCTGTTTCAACAAATGGATGCAACACTGGAAGTGCTCACTCATCTATGCCAAGAAATTTGGAAGACAGCTACCTGGCCAACCAACTGGAAGAGATCCATATTTGTGTCCATTTCAAAGAAAGGTGATCCAACAGAATGAGGAAATTGTCAAAAAATATCATTAATAAAGCATGCCAGTAAAATTATGCTGAAGATAATTCAAAAACAGTTGCAGCAGTACATCGACAGGGAACTGCCAGAAATTCAAGCCAGATTCTGAAGAGGACATGGAATCATGAATATCATTGCTGAAATCAGATGGATCTTGGGTGAAAGCAGAGAATACCAGAAAGATGTTTACCTGTGTTTTATTGACTATGCAAAGGTATTTGACTGTGTGGATCATAACAAATTATGGATAACATTGCAAAAAATGGGAATTCCAGAACACTTAATTGTGCTCATGAGGAATCTGTACTTAGACCAAGAGGCAGTTGTTCAAACAGAACAAGTGGATACTGTGTGGTTTAAAATCACGAAAGGTGTGCATCAGGGTTGCATCCTTTCACAATACTTATTCAGTCTGTATGGTGAACAAATAATCTCAGAAGCTGGAGTATATGTAAAAGAATGCATTGTCAGGATTAGAGGAAGAATCATTAACAATCTGTGATATGCAGATGACACAACCTTCTTGCTGAAAGTGAAAAGGACTTGAACCACTTACTGATGAAGATCAAAGACCACAGCCTTCAGTATGGATTATACCTCAACATAAAGAAAACAAAAATCCTCACAACTAGACCAATAAGCAACATCATGATAAATAGAGAAAAGACTGAAGTTGCCAAGGATTTCATTTTCACTGGATCCAAAATCAATGCCCATGGAAGCAGCCATCAAGAAATCAAAGAATATACTGCATTGGGCAAATGTCCTGCAAAAGACCTCTTTAAAGTATTTAAAAGCAAAGATGTCATCTTGAGGACTAACGTGTGCCTGACTCAAGCCATGGTATTTTCAATTGCCTCATATCCATATGAAAACTATACAATGATGAAGGAAGAATGAAGAAGAATTTATTCCTTTGAATTATGGTGCTGGTGAAGAATACTGAATATACCATAGACTGCCAGAAGAATGAAAAAAATCTATCTTGGAAGAAGTACAGACAGAATGCTCCTTAGATGAGAGGATAGTGAGACTTCGTCTCTCTTACTTTGGACATGTTATCAGGAAGGACCAGTCCCAGGAGAAGGCTATCATGCTTAGTAAAGTAGAGGGTCATGGAAAAAGAGGAAGATCCTCAAGGAAATGGATTGACACAGTGCCTGCAACAACAGGCCCAAACATAGAAACAATTGTAGGGTGGTACAGGACCGGGCAGTCTTTTGTTCTGTTGGACATAGGGTCTCTACGAGTCAGAACAACAACAGCACATTTGGAGGGATAGTCACGTATCTGCTTTAACAATAAAGGCACAGTCATTCACATCTGAACTATGATGCATGCCTTAAATTCTTGTTATTGTAATATGGTGGGCCTCAAACACAACGGATGAAAGCATATTTCATCACACACTGAAAAACTGAAGTACTGATGATGAAGATAATCTACTGGTGATTTGTCATGTAAAAGCAAGAACAGCAAACACAGACTTTGCAACCTTGTTGGGCTCTATAAAGCAAACAGTGTACTTGGCAGACTAATAAATTAAAATCCTCAGAAACCTCCACTTAACCAAGTAATTTTAAAGTCTGAAATTCACTTTGAAGTAACTAGTTAGTAGCCTTTATTTATATGTAAAATTAAAATCTTTGGCATTATGGTCATCCTCCCCTTGGTAACTTAAAAAAGGGCTAACATATTTTGACTATTTCAAGGCTCATTACAAGGACCTCGACTTCTCAAGTTCATTCTTATGATATTTAATAACTACTGAATTGGCTAAATTCCCTTACAAATTAAAATAGTACTTCATTTACATTCAAATTAAATAGCTATGGACTCAATAATGGACACTGGTAATTACAACTATCAATTTGTTTTAAAAGTCTGAATTTTGCATATTTATGCTTTATTCTTATTCCTAAACTGCTTGCAACATACTGGCATGTTTCTTTCATCTAATCAGGGGTGCCCAGTCAGGGGTGATTTTGCCTTCCAGGGGACATCTAACAATGTCTGGACATACGTTTTCATTTTCACAACCAGAGAAAGAGTGTTACTAATATTTAGTAGGTAGAGGCCAGGGCTACTGCTAACAATGCTAAAATGTTCAGGACAGCCTCCTACAACCAAGAATTATTTGGTCCAAAATGGCAACAGTGCTGAGGTTGAGAAACCCCAATTAACCCCACCTAGCAGTGCTATACTTAGGTACTCCTATAGGTCTCTTTATATTGCTGAGTCAACTGACTCTGCATTATTTAGCTTTTCCAGTAAGACTTGGAAATCATTTTGTTGTTTAGATTTCCAGATGCAGAATTATTAACTGCACTAACTACATTCAGTATGCACTATACTTAACAAAAAAAACCCTCAACCCCTCGATTTAAAATGGATACTGGTTACCAAGAGATTCCTTGCTTGAACAAATACTATTCTTAAATGCTTTAAAATGTAACTAATTCAACAGTATTATTATTCATTTGATATTTTATCTAGTTAACAAAAATAAGGTGTGCTTTTTCCATTTCAAAGCAAGTTTAGAAGCCTACAAGGGATGTATTTAGGTGAAAAGAGTTCCCTTAGTAGATTTTTATTTTATTTTCGGGTGGGGGGATATAAAATAATGCTGGGCTTATTTATTAGTTTGATCATATGATTGACCCTACTTTTATTATTAATATAAAATGACAACACATGTTAAGAATCACATCCATAAGACATCTATTTCATACAGGTTTTAGAGAATTACAACACTTCGCTCTATAGAGCTAAAAATAACACCTAGTGCTTGGAACATTAAATACTTACCTATTTGTTGAAAAACTAAAGAATTTATTCTTGAAACAAATGTCTTCCCATCTGCATGTACAGAGCAGTTTTTATCTTGCTCACTCCAAAAACAACAATGGAAAGTTGTTTTGGATGATAAGTTAGAAAAGTAGGTAGCGCTTGAATTAAATTCAGCTTCAACAACTGCCTCATAATTTCCATTCAAACTGGAAGTGTTCTTTGACATTCCAGCAGGCAAGGGAAAGTCATAGGTCATGTTTGTTGGCATGCAAGACAACGTAAATCTCCAGGGCGTAATTGGATATGCCAAGTTAAATGCAGTTATCACATAAATAAACTCTGTTAAAATACGGAAAAGACACATGGAAAAACAGTTAATCATTTTGACTAAGATATAAATGGGAAATATCTAAGTTAAACACAGTTATCACAAAGAAACTCTGTTAACACATTAAAAGGACACAAAGAAAAACATTTAATCATTTTGACTAAGACATAAATGGGAATTACCTGAGATTAAACCATGTTGAGCTTAATAGTAAATGTTTTACTTTCTAAGTGCTCAGTAAGTGCCTAATGCATAGCTCTGTGCTTCCACTTTACAAAGTGGTATACTTGAAAGGGTTATTTATTTATGGAAATAACTTCACTCTCTGGCATCCCTTTTTGGAAATTCACACTTTATTTTTTCCCCATTAACGTAACATCTTACGTTTATATTTTAATGAAAGTAAATTACAGTCTAATAATTTATTTTCCTTTTATAAAACATAATTATTTTAACTAACTTTCAGGATAAATGGGAAGGTTCAGGATGAGCAATTATAGAGGTAAATTCAAAGTGGTGTTTTAATATTTCTTAAAAAGAATAACACCAAAATGTTAAGACTACTTTCACTGGATGCTTTTAAAAAGGGTTTGCTTTTGACCTCAGGACAGCTGGATGATCTTCTGAACCTGCCCCCAATTCTCCAGATAATATGACATCACATAAGACATGTCCTTAATGAACTCTCCAAGAACCTATGTGTAACAACAGATTTCTTACCTAAAAATCTGTTGCTTATTAAAGACCATTATCACTTTTTAAACACACAAAAATTAAGAATTATATAATCATGTACAAACAAAATCCTCAAAAGTTAAGCTTTTTTAAATGTATAATTGAAAATAAAATTCTCCATAATTATTTTTTTAATAAGTGATAATTTTCCATAATGTTTCTTACAAGTGACCTAAATAATTCAACAATTGAAAAATTAGGTGACAAATATTTTAGAGCTATCTTTTATAAAAGGAGCACAGTGGTTAAGCACTCGGCTACTAACCAAAAGGTCAGTGATTCAAACCTACCAGATGCTCCACGGGAGAAAGATGTGGCAGTCTGCTTCTGCAAAGATTACAGCCTCAGAAACCCCATGGGGCAGTTCTATTCTGTCCAATAGGGTCATTATGAGTTGGAATTGACTTGAAGGCAATGGGTTATCTTTTATAAAATACTGATTGTCTTTTTCTAATACAGTTACCATAAAACTAAAATTTTTAAATTATTCCTAGTGTTACCTTATATACACAACTAATATAGAAAGAGAATTCTGAAGGATTATGGTAAATGTAAGAAAATAGAAACCAAACCAATCAATTCAGAAATTAATTTTCTAAATTACAAAAGTAATACATGCTTGTAAAAATATTCAAACAATACTTAGGTAACAACTGCTAACATTATGATGTTGTTTTTAAACCTTTCTGTATAAATACAAATCAATATAAATATGTATATGTATTAGATGCAGAAATTAAAGCAAAAATGATTAACATGATTAATATCATTGTGTCCACAGTGATGACAATTAGGCATCACGTCACCAAAAGTGAATCCTCATTGCAACTGTGTTCCTTTGGGCTTAGATCTTTCTAACATATGTTTCTGAAATCAAAACTTTTCAATGAAAACAGAATAGTTTATTTTTTCATTTTATAAAACCATGAATATGTAATGGTACTAATTAGCAGCATTTTATTTTCTAGCTGTACATGCAGGATTCAGTTGGCTGAACTGAAATTAGCCTAAAATCTTCAAAGAACTATTTGAAATTTAAAATGTAATAAGCTTCATAGACGTAGCAACAATTGAATCAGTTTAATTAAAAGATAATTGCATTTTGTTTACATGGTCCTTGGAAATGATCTTTCTTTCCCTCCAAATGAATTCTAAACAACGAGGGGTCCAGAATATTCATCTGAAGGCATATGTTACCATGGTAACAATATCCCAGGATCTTTTCTGATTCTCAAAACTTTATCAGACCACAAACCTTTCAGAAAGCCAACATGAAAACAATAGAATAGAGTTTAATTTTTAAAAGAATGCAGAAGAGAATGACTGTATTATTTCTCTTTGATAGGCCCTTCTGGCATAATTGTTTGGAAATCTGTAACCATGGAGCTATCTTGGGTATTTTCTGCAAGCATATAGATGGCTACAATGAGAAAGAACAGTATGTACAGCAGGGAAGACTTATAGGGAAGCTCATAGGAGTGCCATAGGCTGGAGTAGTCAAGGAGATGCTCAAAACTAGTTGACACAGAGATAATGGCTGCCAGATAAAATGGGTTTTGTTAAAGACAGCCCGATGATTTGCATTTTAAAAACTTAGAAACCAACCTAAACTAGGTGATTTAGGCTTAAAAAAATCAGAATATAATCAAAATGCAGTGAAGAACAAGTGAAGCCAGTGGGTGCAAAAGTCATCAGCAATGTGTGGCTAATTTCAAACAGAAGACTACTATGCTTCACAGCAGTTAAAAACACAATATATTAAAAGAACATCTGTAATCTTTCTCTTAAGGATGATCCTGTAGTTGACAGGAAGAAAAACTAATATATCTTTCATTTCTTTTTAAAAGTTTTTTCTCACACAAAAATATTTACATACATTGTTATGTGATCCTAATTGCTCTCGTCATACTGTGACAGCACACTCCTCCTTTCCACCCGATTCTGTGTCCATTCAACCAGCTCCTAACCATCTCTGCTTTCCCATCTCACCTCCAACAGAAGCTGCCCGTTTAGTCTCCTGTCTCTGCTTGAGCTAAGAGGCACACTCCTCACGAGTATCACTTTATGTCCCACAGTCCAGTCCAATCCCTGTCTGAAGAGTTGGCCTCAGAAATTGTTTT
>NW_004443939.1:12128476-12163547 GCF_000243295.1 Trichechus manatus latirostris | reverse complement strand
TCACCTCAGATAATTCTTATCTACTATCTAGTTAGTAAATAACCCTCCCCCTCCCTCCCCACCCTTGTAACCATCAAAGAATATTTTCTTCTGTGTTTAAACCTTTTCTTGAGTTCTTATAATAGTGGTCTTATACAACATTTGTCCTTCCGTGACTGACTAGATTCACTCAGCATAATGACCTTCAGCTCCATCCATTTTATAAGATGTTTCATGGTTTCATCATTGTTCTTTATTGTTGCGTAGTATTCCATTGTGTGGATATACCATAATTTGTTTAACCATTCATCCGTTGATGGGCACCTAGGTTGTTTCTATCTTTTTGCTACTGTGAACAGTGCTGCAATGAACATGGGTGTGCATATATCTGTTTGCGTGATGGCTCTTATTTCTCTAGGATATGTTCCAAGGAGCGGGAGAGCTGGATTGTATGGTACTTCTATTTCTAGCTTTTTAAGGAAGTGCCAAATCAATTTCTAAAGTGGTTGTACCATTTTACAGTCCCACCAACAGGGTATAAGTGTTCCAGACTCTCCACAACCTCTCCAGCATTTATTATTTTGTGTTTTTTGGATTATTGCTAGCCTTGTTGGGGTGAGATGATATCTCATTGTACTTTTGATCTGCATTTCTCTAATGGCTAATGATCGTGAGCATTTCTTCATGTGTCTGTTAGCTGCCTGAATATCTTCTTTGGCGAAGTGCCTGTTCCTATCCTTTGCCCGTTTTTTAATTGGGTTGTCTTTTTGTTGCTGAGGTTTTGCAGTATCCTGTAGATTTTAGAGATTAGATGCTGTCGCAGCCAAAAATTTTTTCCCAGTCTGTGGGTTGTCTTTTGACTCTTTTGGTGAAGTCTTTTGATGAGCACAAGTGTTTGATTTTTAGGAGCTCCCGTTTATCTAGTCTGTCTTCTGGTGCTTGTGCATTGTTACTTATGGTTCGTATTGTATTTATGCCATGTATTAGGGCTCCTAGCTTTGTCCCTGTTTTTTCTTCCATGATCTTTATCGTTTTCGATTTGATACTTAAGTCTTTGATCCATTTTGAGTTAGTTTTTGTGCATGGGTCTTGTTTCAGTTTTTTGCAGATATCCAGTTATGCCAGCACCATTTGTTAAAGAGACTGTCTTTTCCCCAATTAATGCACCTTGGGCCTTTGTCAAATATCAGCTGCTCATAGGTGGATGAATTTATGTTTGGATTCTCAATTCTGTTCCACTGGTCTATGTATCTGTTTTTGTGCCAGTACCAGGCTGTTTTGACTACCGTGGTGGTAAAATAGGTTCTAAAATCAGGTAGTGTGAGGCCTCCCACCTTGTTCTTCTTGAGTAATGCTTTACTTATTCGGGGCCTCTTCCCTTTCCATATGAAGTTGGTGATTTGTTTCTCCATCTCATTAAAAAATGCCAATGGAATCTGGATCGGGATTGCATTGTATCTGTAGATTGCTTTGAGTAGAATTGACATTTTCACTATGTTGAGTCTACCTATGCATGAGCAAATACCTTTCGTTTCTGAATGCATTCTTCTGATTGTATTCAAGGTGGTAATTTTCAGTGCATATGCTAGCCTTGCAAACCCTGGTGGCATAGTGGATAAGAGCTATGGCTGCTAACCAAAAGGCTGGCAGTTTGAATCTACCAGGTGCTCCTTGGAAACTGTATGGGGCAATTCTGCTCTGTCCTATAGGGTCGCTATGAGTCAACAGCAATGGGTTTGGGTTTGGTTTATGCTAGCCCTTGAAAATATCCCCTCATAATATACTTGTCAGTGTTTACAAGAATTACAATGGAGAATAGCATTTAAAATGACATCTCCGTTCCACCTGAGAATGAACCCCTCATTTTGTGTCACAGTCATTTATTGTAAATATTATCACCAAGTAAATTGTTCCTTGATACAGAGAATTAAAGTTTTAACTACTGTCTTACGTGTTTTTGTTAGGTGCTGTCAAGTCAGTTTCAGCTCATAGCGACCCTATGTACAACAGAATGAAACACTGCCCGGTCCTGCTCCACCCTCACAGTCATTTTTATGCCTAAACACATTGTTGCAGTCATTGTGTCAATCCATCTCATTGAGGGTCTTCCTCTTTTCTACTGACCCTCTATTTTACCAAGCATGATGTCCTTCTCCAGGGACTGGTCCCTCATGATAATATGTCCAAAGTATGTGAGGTGAATTCTCACTACCCTTACTTCTAATGAGCTTTCTGACTGTACTTCTTCCAAGACAGATTTGTTTCTTCTTTTGGCAGTCCATGGTATATTCAATATTCTTCTCCAACACCACATTTCAAAGGTATCAATTCTTCTTCAGTCTTCCTGCTGTCACATGCATATGAGGCTTTCACAGGCATATGAGGCAACTGAAAAAACCAGCCCTGAGTCAGGCCCATCTTAGCCCTTAAAGTAACATCTTTGCTTTTTAACACTTTAAGGATACCTTTTGCAGCAAATTTGCCCAATACAATGCAATGCATAGCTTGATTTCTTGACTGCTGTTTCCATGGGCATTGATTGTGTATCCAAGCAAAATGAAATCCTTGACAACTTCAGTTCTTTCTCCATTTATCATGATGCTGCTTATTGGTCCAGTTGTGAGGATTTTTGTTTCTTTATGTTGAGGTGTAATCCATACTGATGGCTGTGGTCTTTAATCTTCATCAGTAAGTGCTCCAAGTCCTCTTCACTTTCATTAAGCAAGGTTGTGTCATCTGCATATTGCAGGTTGTTAATGAGTCTTTCTCCAATCCTGATGCCCCATTCCTCTTCATATAGTCTAGCTTCTCGGATTATTTGCTCAGCATACAGACCGAATAAATACAGTGAAAGCATACAACCCTGATGCACACCTTTCTTGACTTTAAACCACATGGTATTCCCTTGTTCTGTCTGAACGACTGCCTCTTGGTCTTAGTTTCCTCCTGAGCACAATTAAGTGTTATGGAATTCCTATTCTTCACAATGTTATCCATAATTTGTTATGATCCACACAGTTGAATGCCTTCACACCGTCAATAAAACACAGGTAAACATCTTTCTGGTATTCTCTGCTTTCAGCCATGATCCATCTGACATCAGCAACGATATCCCTTGTTCTACATCCTCTTCTGAATCCAGCCCAAATTTCTGGCAGTTCCTTGTCAATGTACAGCTGCAACTGCTTTTGAATGATCTTCAGCATAATTTTACTAGCATGTGATATTTATGATACAGTATCATTAGTTATCTAGTGCTACCATAACAGAAATACCAAAAGTAAATGCCTTAAAAGATAGAAGTTTATTTTCTCACAGTTTTGGAGGCTGGATATCCAAATTAAGGCATTGGTTCTAGGGGAGGGTCCTTCTTTTTTGGCCCCAGGGGTTCCTTGGCATTCCTTGGCATTTCTTAGCCTTCCTTGGGTTCCTTCCTGTTCCTTGGCATTCTTTCTCATTCTTTGGCATCCGTCTTCCCCCTGCATATGTCTATTCTTTTAATAACTCAGAAGTGATTAAGTTTAGGACCCAGGCTACTCTAGTATGACCTCATTAACTTAACAAAAGAAAAATTTATTTCCAAACAGGGTCACATCCACAGGTACAGGGGCTAGGATTTCAATACATATTCTGGGGGGACACATTTCAATTCATAACAACTATCATCTGACAGTTCAATGATGTTACACTTGCTAAATAAGATTAAAATGTTTAAATGCCATTATATCTTGTTTCTAAGCATGTATACAGTATATAAGAGCCCTGGTAGCACAGTGGTTAAGCACTGGGCTGCTAACCAAACAGTCAGCCATTCAAACCCACCAGCTGCTCTGCAGGAGAAAGATGTGGCAGTCTGCTTCTGTAAATATTTACAGCGTTGGAAATCCTTGGGGCAGCTCTACTCTGTCCTATAGGATTGCTTTGGGTCAGAAATGACGGCAACAGGTTTGGTTTTTATACAGTATGTGAATTTTCTTTAATGCAAAAGAAAACAAAGTCAAAAAGCAAATGATTAAATTTACCACACTAATTAATGCAAGATGTTAATAACAGGAGAAACTGCGTGCAAGTAGAAAAGGGGAAATATGGAATTCTCTATACTTTCTGGGCAATTTTTCTGTAAACTTAAGCTGCTGTAAAAAATAAAGTCTATTTAAAAAGAAAAAAGCAAATGATGGACTGTGAGAAAATATTCACAAAAAATAATAAACTGTTAAGGCTAATACTCATTACATTTTAGAAATTTCTAAAAGCCAACTAAACAAAAAACCAAAAACAAAAAAAAAAACAACTAAGTAAGACCAATAAAACTCAACATTAAAATGGTCAAAGGAAAATGGAGAATCAGGGTTGGAAAGGGGGAGTGTGCTGTCACAGTATGGGGAGAGCAATTAGGGTCACATAACAATGTATGTATAAATTTTTCTATGGGAGACTAACTTGAAATGTAAACTTCATCTAAACTACAACAATCAAAAAAATGGTCAAAGGATATTAACTGAAAAATCACATAAGAAATATAAATGGTCAACAGACAGTGCACACCTTCACTAATAATCAAATAAATAAAATCAAAATGAGACGCCATATTTTCTTAACTGACGGCAAAATTAAAGAAATGACAATACATATCTCTGGCAGAAATGCAGTTGTTGAAACTGTAAATTGTATAAAACTGTGTGGAAGAGATTTCACAGTATCTATCAAATTTTAAAATGTATATACTATTCAGCATAGAAATTCTTCCTTAGGAATTAATCTACTAAAATTGTCAGCCAAATGTACAAGAATTTTCAAAGCAACATTGTTTGTTACAGAAAAAGAAGTGTCTATCAATGAGACTGGTCAATTAAATTCATAATTTAAGATACACTGTCACGCAGCCATTAAACAAGTAAATCAGTAAATATTGACAAGAATAGTTGCTATGATAAACTGGAAAACTGTTAAGTTTTAAAAAAAAAATATGCTGAATGATATGTATAAAGGATTTACATTTTTGGAACTGTGTGTGCACGTGTACGTGAGAGAGAGAGATTATAGTTCTGGAACGATATACCATCAGGTTGTTTCTAGGAGGTTGGGAAAGGTTTACATTTTCACACTGTTTCCAAGGGGTTAGGAAAAGATTTTCATGTTTACAGTTATACTTTTGCTTGGCCTGCATTGGACGAGAAGAATTCCTAACCGAAAACGGAAAACTATGTTAACCAATAAAGGAAAGTGTGTTTCTAGGGTCGCTATGAGTCGGAATCGACTTGACGGCAATGGGAGAGAGAGAAGGGCAAAATATCTACCTTAGATATGGACATTAAAACAGAAAATAACTTACCCCAATGCAACAAAGCCACACAGAATTTTTGACAACTCATCTTACTTCAGAGAAATAGACCTGAAAAACAGTAAACCTAAAACAATATGAACAAAGAAAAATCACTCTTACACATACATAAGATATCTGTGGAAAACATAAAAAAAAAAAAGAATTATAAATAAGAAGTCTTTAAATTACAGTCCTCTGCATCCATATCAGAGAGATGTCTCACATGAAAATTAAGTTGTATATCTATTCCTGTGTACATGTTATCTTAAATAAACAAAAACCATATAATAAAAAAATTCAATATTTCTTTATGCCATGGCAAACCTAAAAAGGCAGATATCACAGGATAAGACTGAATTTTTAACTAAACAGAAGTGCTCACAGTGTTGATTAAATACATAGCAGTGACTCTAACATCATTAATATCACAGTCTTCCTATTTTTCTTGCTAACTTTTTAAATGTCTCTTATTTTCTAAAGCCTTTATCTTTGCTGTGATACTACAAAGCCAAACATTATACCACAGGTAATGACTGCATATTTACTTCCAGTAAATAAGAGAAATTTTTCCAAGGTGCTTTTTAAAACCCACTATTCATATACAAATGAGGTAATATTCACATTAGAGAGTTATCAGAGTAATTCAAGGAAAGTCTGGTGGCTTAACAGATCCAAATGATAGGGATAACTTCAGTGACAAGGTTTCCCAAAAATTCTATTCAATTCAAAATTTATCATGAATAAGCTTATTTGTACTACTATGTCATGGATGAGAATTGTACTGCAATTTTAATATATTGGGTTTGGATTTGTAATGAAACACTAAAGTGTTCTGATGTTCCAGTCTTTGCTTAGCTCAAATTGGGAACGTCATTCACAACATGGAGGTAATCTGAGGTAAAAAGCCCTGAACTGGGTGTCAGGAGTGTTGAGTGCAGTCCAGGCTCTTCCACTTATCAGTGGTAGGACTGAGGACTTCACCACTCTAAACCTCAGGTTCCTCATCCACAAATTGGATTGCTGGGTGATTGCTATGATTCCTTTCAAAGCTTCCTATGATTCTGAAGGATTTTATTTTAAAATAGAAATCCCAGGACTCTCAATGCTATGGAGATTTGCCACAAAAAATATTATAAAATACTAAGTGAAAAACATGTCCCATAATTCATATCTGATAAGTGGTACCATATGATGAGTAAACAGAAAAACTTGTTTATTTTACAATTTACGTGACTCTGAGGAAGAAAATGGATGAGTAAAAACATTTTTATATACTGATATTACTATGTTTCTTTAGGATTTCTAGAAATTAGTTCAGTTTGGAATCCTCATGATCTGATATTTGTGGTGCAGTGAATTACTTAAAATGGCGCTTCCAGCCCATAGTCTTTATAACTCCCACCAGATGACTGGGTGGGACTATGCAAATGAAGTGCTTGTGGCCCACCAAGGGGATTGGATAGCTTGATGATAATATAAATAAGATGCATGGCACACTTGTGGGGGTGAGACCATGCAAATAAGGAGTATAGAACGCTAACAAGGGGATTGGTCAGTTTTGCCACCCCACTAGGCTTAAAGGGAGCTATGGAGAGAGAGAGAGGAGCTGTAATATGGAAGACAGACAGAGGCAGCAGAAGAAGCAGAACTAGGACAGAGAGGGAGAGCTATAACATCTGAGACAGCAAGAAACAGGGGCAGAGAAACAGCAGCAGTAGAGGCAGGAGACCAGCAGAAAATGGCACAGTGGCCTTCCCAGCCCACGGGGCTAGAGAGCTGAGTGTCTTTGGGCGAAGGCTTGCTAGTGGAGTGGGATGCCTCCAGGCACTTATTGGCAGAGCTGGAAGAGCTTTGTAATCCTTACCCAAGCAGGGCAGAGGCCAGGTTGAGGGGCCTGAGGGGCCAAGATCCAGGGAGAGGCCTGCCTGCGACATGGCTGAGAAGAGGCTGTCCTGATCAAAGAACTGTATGCTGAGTGTTTCTGAACCTGAATTGTAACCTATTACTTCCCAATAAGCCCTATAGTCATGAGTATGGTCTGTGAGTTCTGTGTGGCCATTGCAACGAATTATGGAACCCAGAAGAGAAGTAGAGAGTCCTGTGGGAGGGACAGTTGGTGTCAGAATTGGTAAAAGGCTAGGAGGGTGAAGGCATGTCTGACCTCCACCTCATAGGAATCAGCTTTGGGCTGTTGATGCTGATAATGATTCTCCCCCCTTGTGAAGTTAAAGGAGATCAGACGCCCCCACCACACCATTTTTACAACTGGTGTCAGGAGCTGGGGTCACTGCAATGGCTCCAGACTGATGGTAGCATGGAACTCAGGAAGAGAAAGAATGAAGGGGTGTGGGAAGTGAAACTTTTGATTCTTAGATGGTTAGTTTGGTTGTTGCTATCTGTAATGGCTGAAAGGAAAGTAAGAGACGTTATGCTGTAGCTGAGGGGAGAAAAGCTGCATCTGGACTGGCTTGGGGAAAAAGCTAGGCCAGATAAGCAAGATGATTGACAGGGGGCCAGGATCTACTGGTTCCACCCAGCCAAAGGCCTGAGACCATATGCACATGAATGGAAAGATAAGCAAGGGATGGAGAAGATGAAACTGGAATGTTTTTTAAAAGGGTTATGTGGTTATTTGAAGGTACTATGGATACTGAATGTTTCTCCTACCTAGTGTTGTAAAGCAGACCTAAATGTAAGATAGAAATGAATATTGGGATTATAGATTACAAAAGGTGTGTAACTCCACCTTCAGCCAATACTTGACTGGATATGCTAAACGGGGAACTAGGATTTGCCCAAAGGAAACACAGGCTATCTGAATGCAGTAGCCTTGTGCATAGAGTATTGTGTGGGTAAAATGGCCTGGGGGTGGGGAAGAGACTTTCTTGGGGTTCCTGGACACAGAACCCCAATGTACTGTAATCCCAAAACCTGTCAATAAAATCTTGAAGAGGTCTTAGGTTAGACTAGGGGGATACAGGGATGATGGTTGATGGGACTAAGGCGAAAGTTTGGATGAGAACTGGAAGCTTTAAACAGATCTTGTATGAAATTGCATCTCCCCTACTAGAACGTTTATTAGTATGGATATTATGCCTAATTGGAGAACACTCCCTCTACCTGTTATTGTAAAACTGAAGGCATGTAAGTCTTCCCTTAGGCCAGTATCAATTGGACATGCTAAATGGGAACCTTTAGAATTACCCAAACCCATTCAGGTTGTTAATTTGAAACAATATAGGATACCTGGTGGACAAAAGGAGATTACTGCTTTGATTAAAGACATGGTAAAGGCTGGAGTGTTGATGCCAACAAATTCTGTGTATAACAGCCCTGTAAGGCCTGTAGAAAAGGCAGATGGCTCATGGGGGCTGACAGTAGACTACTGAGACCTAAATAAAGTAGTGCCACCTGTGACTTCAGCTGTTTCAGACATGGTATCAACGGTGCAGAAAATACAGCAGGCTAAAGATTAATCACTGGTACTCAGTGATTAACTTGCAAATGACTTTTTCTCAATCCCAATTTTGGAAAAGAGCCAGCCGCAGTTTACTTTCACATGAGAGGTATCCCAATTTACTTTCACAGTATTGCCACAGAATTACTTCAATTTACTGGCTTACTGGCATAGTTTGGTTAGAAGAGACTTGGATTTGGTGGAGATCACAAGTGTAACGATACATTACATTGATGATATTATGTTAATATCAAACATCGAAGAACAGGCTAGGGCTGATTTGAATACAGTGGTGGCCCTTATGACTGACAGAAGCTGATTAATAAATCCAGCAAAAATCCAGGGCCCTGATCAAATGGTGAAATTCTTGCAATAATCGGCAGGAGCCACCTGTGACATTCCACAGGCAACCAAGAATAAGTTGCTGTCGCTATCTACCCCCAAGACTAAGCAGGAGGCCCATTTAGTCGGTCTGTTTGGATTTTGGAGAATGCATGTTCCATATCTGGGACTATTGCTGGCTCCCATCCATAAAACCACTCAGGAGAAAACTTGTGGGACCAGAGTAACAGTAGGCTATGTCTGAATTACAAAAAGCGGTCTCAGTCTCCCTGCCTTTAGGCCCTTATGATCCACATTCAGACGTGATTTTGGAGATGTCTGTCATGCATGCTTATGCAGACTGGAGCTTATGGCAAAAACCTGAGACTGCTGCCCTATGGTGACCACTGAGATTCTGCACTAGAAAGTTTCCAGATGCTGCAGCACAATACACACCATTTGAAAGGCAATTACTTGCCTGCTGTTGGGTGTTGATTGAGACTGCCTCAATGACAGAAAGACAATATAATAATGAGACCTGAAATACCCATAATGTCTTGGGTGATGTCAGAGAAATTAATAAGGAAGGTGGTACCCAAAATAGTTCCATAATAAAATGGAAATGTTCACACAAAACAAGCTACTGGGGAAATGCAGGGAGGCCCCACCATATCCACAAGCAGGTAGTTGTCTTCCCATAGGTCCTACCCTGAAACCGCCTGAGAAGCTGCCAGAACCCACTGCCATATGGACAGTGTCCCATGAACAACTTTCTGCTGACCATCAGAATGCTGCTTGGTTCACGGATGGCAGTTCCAGGGTACATGGACAAAAAATGATGTGGAAAGCTGCTGCATTAAGACCAGCAGATGGAAAGACCCTGATTGAAAAAGGTAAGAACAGGTCAGCTCAATGGGTTGAGCTGCATACTGTCTTCCTAGTCATGATGGAAGAATTAGGCAATGGTGAGAATTTACATGTTTGGATTTTTACTGATTCGTGGGCAGTGGCCAACAGCCTGTCTATATGGTCAGGCAAATTGGCAATGGAAAACTGGACTATTAAGAGAACACCTGTCTGGGGCATGAACCTATGGGAAGCACCCTGGGAATTTGGAGGTTGCATTAGAGTAGGACATGTCGATGCCCATCACAAAAACCCTCTGAAATATACAAATACTTTAAGAATTCTTTATAAAGTATATAAAGAAAATCCATAATCTTATCTAAATGAAACAGCCATGATATCTGGAAGTACAGTACAGGCAATAATTTAATTTGCATAATACACCAAACACAATGTCTTACTTATCTAGTGATGTTATAATAGAAATACCACAAGTGGGTGACTTTAACAAAGAGAACTTAATTCTGTCACAGTTGAGGAGGCTAGAAGTCCAAAATTAGCAGAGTTGCCATTCCAGTAGGCCTGGAAGGCAGAGCTGAAGCCCAGGGCAGAGGGGCTCCCACCTAGAATTTGGAAAGTGTGGCCAATACCTAGAATCTGGAGGGCAGGGCCATTACCTAAATGGTCTCAGAGAACAGAGGATTATTTTCAAGGCTTGAGAGCTAATGTAATGTGTTTCACTGACTTGCTTGGTGCCTATTATCCCTTCTTTCCCTCCAATTTCTCCCATTTGGAATGGAAATGTCTAGCTTGTGGCTGTTCCACCATCGTACTTTGGAAGCAGATAATTTGCATTCCAGATTTCACAGACGAAGAGGAATTTTTGGATTTTGGACTTGGAGTTGATTTAAGACTTTTGCTATGATATGATGGAGTGAATGTATTTTACATGTGACAAGGACATGGATTTTGAAGGGCCAAAGGGTAGAATGTCATGGATTGAATTGTGTCCCCCCAAAATGTGTGTCAACTTGGCTAGTCCATGATTCCCAGTATTGTGTGATTGTCCATCATTTTGTCATCTGATATGATTTTCCTATGTGTTATAAAGCCTACCTCTATGATGTTAATGAGGTGGGATTTGGGTAGTTATGTTAATGAGGCAGGACTCAATCTACAAGATTAGGTTGTATCTTAAATCTATCTCTTTTGAGATATAAAAGAGAGAAGCTAGCAGAGAGACAGGGGGACCTCATACCACCAAGAAACAAGAGCCAGGAGGATAGCAAGTCCTTTGGACCCAGGGTCACTGCACTGAGAAGCTCCGCAACCAGTTAAGATTGATGACAAGAACCTTCTCCCAGAGCCAACAGAGAGAGAAAGCCTTCCCTGGAGCTGACAAGCTGAATTCAGACTTCTAGTCTACAGATTGTGAGAGAATAAATTTCTTTGTTAAAGCCATCAACTTGTGGTATCTCTGTTACAGCAGCACTAGATAACTAAGACACACAGTAAACATATTAAACATGTCACTAATTTTTCAGTTATTACTATAAACTTTAAACAAAGAGAAAAATTAAAATCTACATTTTTTAAAATTTTTTTCAAGTTTATGTATATATTTATTAATATTTTAAAAATCCTTATTAACCTTAGAAAAATGTCTTTCATTTATTCTTTTGATTGTAGTTTAAGTCAAAGTTTACAATTCAAGTGAGTCTCTCATACAAAAATTTATACATACATTGTTATGTGACCCTAATTGCTCTCCCTCTACTGTGACAGCACACTCCTCCTTTCTACCCCTGATCACCCATGTCCATTCAACCAGCTCCTGACCCTCTCTGCCTTCTCATCTCACCTCTGGACAGAAGCTGCCCATTTAGTCTCATGTATCTACTTGAGCTAAGAAGCACACTCTTCACGAGTATCATAAAATCTATATTTTCTTAATACTACTTTATTATGAGTTTTCAGAGAACGATCAGACTATTTGACTAATTTATATCTTAGAGAATTCTTTGGAATATTCTTATGTATCATATCACACTTAAATATAAAACAGTCTCAATCAGTGTTTGAACAAGTGATTGGACAGAGAGATTATTTACAACTTGCTCTAGTGATCTCAGAAAGTCTCTCGGTTTTTAAAAAAAAAAAGTTTATCAGTAAGAAAAGCAATTCTGACAATTCTGTTGCTTTGATGAATTAAACTCAACGAGCTCCATCTGCCACTAATTTTAGCTTTTACTTTCTGCTAAAGAAACGTTCATCTATCTTTCACTTAAGTAACAACATTTAAACATTTTATTTACACATAAATAACAAACACTATTTCTTCAAGCGTCAAAATTTAACAAAATAAACACAACTTGGTCTATTTCTAGTAACCTTGTTATTTTAAGTATGTTTACTTTTATTTCTTCACTTAGGATGGAAATTGTTCACGTTATTTCCATCAAGTAGTTGTTAAAGACTTGTTATTTTTAGAATTAAAAAATATATCTCTTCCATCACTGTGGCATAAAGCATTTGTCACTTTGAAAACACAATTTCAAGTACTTAACTCCTGATATAATTCTACTAATGTGGTCCTGTCACAAACTAATTCCTAAAAAATGCAAAAGGATAAGCTATGATTCATAGATCTAGGTGTCATTAAGTCAAAAAACTTAGTCAGAACGGGCATCTTACCTACAAAGTAACTTAAAATTTGTACATAAATCTATGCATCTGAACATTAACTGAACATATAGTAAAGTGCTAGAATACAAAAATAAATAAGAAATCATCATATACTTTAAGAAATACATTTTTTTTACACGTCAAATACTATAATACTAATACGAATAAAGTGCAATGGAACTTGAGATTCAAGGTGGCAAACTGAGCAAACAAACTGATCTTCTCTTCCTCCTGAGAGTCCATTGAAATTATAGTAAAGAATAAATCCTATCAACCTAACTAAGAGAAAATGAGAAAGGGCCAGCAGCAGAAGAGATTTTTTTTTTTTAATTTCTAGAAGATGGACCAAAGGCTAATGAAGTAGAATGAAAGTAACCACCTAGAATATTTGTAGAGGAAACTTCCATCAATGAGAAAACAAACTTACTTGGCAAAACCCTAGAGATATTCTGAATGGTGAAGTGGGCTAAAAAGAAAGAGAATTTTGGTCTGTATATATAATAACTGACTTCTTTATCCTAAACAAAAAAAAATTTGTAACAGCTAAATGTCTAGCTCCCTGCAAATAGGGGTGTGAGGGGTGTGATTTGAAACTCTGGCTGGTTTAAATAGTGTCTTAGTCATCTAGTACTGCTATAACAGAAACACCATAAGCAAGTGGCTTTAACAAAGGAATTCATTCTCCTACAGTCTAGGAGGCTAGAAGTCCAAATTAAGGGCATCAGCTCCAGGGAAAGGCTTTCTCTCTCTGTTGGCTCTGGGAGAAGGTCCTTATCACTGATCTTCCCCTGCTCTAGGAACTTCTCAGTGCAGGGACCTCAGGACCAAAGGACATGCTCCTGGCTCTACTTTCTTGGTGGTATGAGGTCTCCCGTCTCTCTGCTCGCTTCTCTTTTTTATATCTCAAAAGAGATTGACTTAAGACACAATCTAATCTTGTAGATTGAGTCCTACCTCATTAACATAACTACCCAAACTCCACCTCATTAACATCATAGAGGTAGGATTTATAGAGGTAGGATTTACAACACATAGGAAAATCACATCAGATGACAAAATGGTGGACAATCACACAATACTGGCAATCATGGACCAGCCAAGCTGACACACATTATTTTGGGGGAACACAATTCAATCCATAACAAGTAGAAAAAGAATTTATTAAAGGTTATTGGTTAGTTCACAAAGCAGCAGGGAGGTCCAGAGAACCAGGTGAGCAGAGCATACAACAGAACCATACACACAATTCCACAGAAATTGCTTTAGAGAAGATAGCCCTGCCACCATGCCAGAAATGACTAAAACTTCTATCCTGCTACCTCTGAATTCCTGGAAGCATCTGCTCTTTCATGTCCTAAGGGTCTAATTTAAAACTGGCATGAATTCTTTTAATTGGTAAAGACTCCGTTCACAGGCTACATGCAAGCAGCCAAGAAGTTTGGGAAGTGCGTTTCTGGCTTCTACCTTGGAAAAATAAGGACTCATCAGATGAGGAATTTCCCTAAATATTGGCAGAGTGTTCAGAGGGGCCAAAGGGCCAAACGGGGAAAAAACTATCTTATATACTCCTGTCTGTTAAAGGGAAAAATCTACAAGTTATTTGAGAAAAACTTGCTGTCTGGTATACGTTTGGCACAAAGTAAAGCCCTTACTCATTCTGGCATTTAGCAGACTAGGCCTTCAGCATAAAAGGTAGCTCCCCATTTAGGTGCTTAAAGTGAAGCCTATCAGCTAACAAACCCTGCCTATATGCAAAGAATTCACTTTCTTCCTGTTTCTTCATTTAACAGCCATGATGAATGGAGACCAAGAGACTCGTCAGCATAATAGAAATTTAAAAAAAAAAAAGACCATAAGAGAGACAGATATAAATCACGAAAGAAAACTAACTTTAAAAAATATTTGATAATTGTCTTTAGAGACATTCTAGAATACTTTACATTCACAAATACCAACAATTGCTCTAAAAAAGGAATAAAAAGGGCAATTTTTTAAACTTAAGTGTAGTTGCAAAAATAAGTTCAATAGAAAATAACAGAAGATAAATTTGCAAAATTAATGCCCAAGAACAAAAATAAAGAAAAAATGATTTTAAAAAAATTAACATAAAGGATAAACTCAAGAGATCCAAATTCAACCAACAATATTTCCAGAAAAAGAACAAAGAGGAAATGATCAAAGAAATAATACAGGAAAATTTCCCAGAGCTGAAGAGACACAAGTTTTCAAACTAAAAAAATAAAAATAAAAATAACTAGCAAGTTTTAAGGAGGATGAATATAAACCTAGCCTAGACATATCATTGAGAAATTGCATAACAGCAAAGATAAAAGATACAAAATGTTTTCAGAAAGGAAATCACTAAATGAATAAGAAACAGAGTGGAAACAAATGCTACATCTCAAACCACTGAATGCTATAAGCAATCCAGTAATTGACTGATTAAAAATTATTTTCAATGTAGAATTTGATATCCAGCCAAACAAGTGTCAGAGCAAAATAAATATATTTTTAGCAATTTAACAACTTAGAAAATTTACGTTCCATAAATCTCTTTCAAAGAAGGAACTTTACAAGGTATTTCCAGCAAAATGAGTAGCAAACCAAGAAAGAAGGAAACTTGAAGAACAACTAGTCCATTTAGGAGTTGGGCCTCCGAAAGGAGATGACAGGAGGAAGGCAGGGAGACATGGTAACTCGATATTTCATATAATTCAGAAGCTAGAAAAACTTGAAAATACAATAATACCACAAGAGAAAAAAGAAAGTCATCGTTCACAATTGAAATTGCTGGATTAAAATTCCGTGGGTTTCAAAAAGACGAATGAAGTGGATTGCAAGATAATAAAGATAATGAATAAAAAACTGAAATTTACTAAGAATATGATGAAAGCCAACATATCATCTCCCAACAAGAAAAAAAAAGTTAATAGGAAAAAGCTTTATAGACAAACGTGGACAAAATAAAACGTGGCATAATTCTGAGCAAACGCTGGAATTAAACAATCCATTTGAAAGAATGAACAATCCCCTTAACCTTGATACTAGAAACATTCTCCTTTGCATGAAATGTAATCTTAGCACATTTCTTAGTTCTACAGTGAATAATACTTACAAAGCCATAGTGACATCAATGATATTTACCAATATTTCAACTTCGGTGCTCAATCAACAACCAAAAATGAAATATTAATTATGAATATTAAACAAAAAAATTACCAATATACCCAATGTACTTTTGTAAGAATTTGGGTCGTAGTATTATATGAGGAGAGATGACGGCCAGGAGAAAAGGCTAGGAGTGAAATTTCCCCACCTCATGAAGTAGGGAGTCAAGAGAAACTGTAGTTAATGGAACAAAAATAGGGGTGGAAATTATAACCAACAGAGGAGCTGAAAAAATTAATTATAGGGAGAAAGGGGGGTAAAAGTAGTAAGCTAAATTCTTCTCTATCACTGTATTTCTTTAAAATTTATACAGGGAAAGGAAAAAGCAGTATAAGCATATTGTTTTTCCCTACAGAAGTAACCATAAAAAGAACTAACATCAGAAATGGTTCAATTTAGTTGTCCCTCGGGGCAGGAGAGTAGTATAGGAAGGGACTACTGCTTTTTATTACAACAGATGTTTTCTTTTTAACCATGTGCATGTATTATTTAGTCCTTTTAATTAAATGAAATGCTATGGGATTTCAGAGAAAATATCTACTAACAAAGACCTAGGCACTAACAAAAGGTTGACAGAAGTGAAATTTTAGTGGAACTCCAAGAAAAATAAAGAAAGACAGTGCTGCTATACTTCTTCTATCTTGAAATTCACAATATTTTACCACCTCTAACATCAGGATCAGTGTTAAAACCAATGACAACTTACAATTACCAATGGGCTTGTAGCAGCTGTGATGTAGTTTTCATTGCTGCATGCATACAAACTGGAGTGTTATCCTAATAACAGACAGGACAATTGTAAACCATCAACATTTTGGTCAACAAACCACTTAAAGACCATTTGAAGAAGGAATATGAGCATACATGTTGTTTGAAAAATTTATGTTGACACATCGTGATAAGATCAATAAAAAGCTGGCATCAAAATTTGCAAGCAAACCTCGGAAGCAACAGTAAAGCATTCTCTTATAAAATGCTATATAACAAACATTCTTGATAGACTCAAATATGATATAATTTGGAAAAGTATTGACATCAACAACTCTGAGTTGAAAAGAAATTAAAATAAAAGAGTCTGAATGTGAAAAATAATTCCTTAACCAACAATTTTGATTTATACTCTCCTTAAAAGAATGATATGATTTAAGAATTGGTAAATAATTCTAAAAGAGCTTTTTCAATATGTATAAAACAAAAATTGTAAATGATGATAAAACATTGTAAAATGGTTAAGGGTGGCTTTTTCTGAGTGATATAAAAATAGTGATGTTTCTTAAAAATCCATCATACCTTAAGTTTAAAGAATTATAATAACTGTCAGGTGAATGTGAAAATAAGGAGAAATCAGAGAGATTACTTCTAGTTTGGGAAAATCATAAAAGAGTCCATAGAGGAGTGGGGATTTAACTGCCCTTTGAAGCAAAGGGGGACGTATGAAGCACATTATAAATATTATAAAAGAGACTCCTACTAAGGCAATCAGGAAAATGATTTAAGAACAAAGCAAGAATTTCAACAAAGAAATTGAAATTTTTAAGAAAAACTAAAAAATACTGAAGCCAAAAAGTACAATAACAGAAACGAAAAATTCACTAGAGGGGCTCAACCAGATTTGAACTGGAAGAAGAAAGAATCAGAGAACTTGAAGATAGGGCAATTGAGATTATCAAGTCTGAAGAGCAAAAGAAAAAAGAATAAAGAAAAGTGAACAGAGCCTAAGAGACTTGTGGGGTACCATCAAGCAGACCAATATATACATTATTGGAGTCCCAAAAGGAGAGAAGAGAGAGAAAAGGACAGAAAGCATATCTGAAGAAAAAATGGCCAAAAACTTCCCAAATTTGAGAAAAGACATGACTCTACACATCTGAGAAACTCAATAAATTCCAAGTGGGATAAACTCAAAAAGGTTTACATCAAGTAGAACAAAATTCTAACTCACAAAAAAAAGACCAGATTTACTGGCCTAAAGGAGACTGGAGAAACCCCGAGAGTATGGCCCCCAGACACCCTTTTAGCTCAGTGGTGAAGTTATCTCCGAGGTTCACTGTTCAGCCTGGGAGTGGACAGCCCCGTAAAACCAAATGGGACTAATGAGGTACAGTAGTCCAGAAGGCAGAAGGGGGCAAGGAAGCTGGTGATAGGGAACCCAAGGTTGAGTAAGGATAGTGTTGATGTGTTGTGAGATTGTTAACCATTCTCATAGGGCAACATGTGTACTAACTGTTAAATGAGAAACTATTTTGTTCTGTAAGCCTTCATCTAAAGTGAGAATAGCAGCACAACTGGAAGAGTGTAGTCGATGTCACTGAACTGTGCATGTAGAAATTTTTGAAATGGTGTATCTTTGGCTATGTATATTTTCACCAAAAAAAAAAAAAAAGGTTGAGAAGTTAGAGGGTTGATATGTTGTGGGGTTGTTAACCAATGTCATAAAACAATATGTGTCATGAGAAACTATTTGTTCTGTAAGCCTTCACCTGAAGTACAATAAAAAATAAAAAAAAAGAGAGAGATTTACATCAAGACACATTATAATCCAACTCTCAAAAACAGACAAAAGAGAGAAACTTGGAAACACCAAGAGAGAAGAGAATTGTCACATATAAGAGATGCTCCATAAGATTAAATGCCAATTTCTCTTCAGAAACCATGGAGGCCAGAAGGCAGTGGGATGACATATTTAAAGTGCGGAAAGAAAATAATTGTCAACCAAGAATTCTGTATCTGGCAAAACTGTCCTTTAAATATGAGGATGAAATTAAGACATTCCCAAATAAACAAAATCTGGGAAATCTGTTACCATGAGACCTGCCCTACGAGAAATGCTAAAGGGAGTCATTCATGTGAAAAGAAAGGACATGGGACTACTCAAAGATGTATGAAGAAAAAATAATATCCAGTAAAGATAATTTGACAGGCAAATATAAAGGTCAGTTTTGTGGTATTTTAGTGCGGTAACTATTTATGTGTTATATGATTTAAATGACAAATACATAAAAAATAACTGCAAATCTATGTTATTGTACACACAACATATAGAGATGTAATTTATGACAACACAAGATAAGAGGAGGGGGAGAGTGATATAAAGTTTTGTATGTTATTGAAGTTAAGTTGGTATCAATTCAAACTATGTTGTTATAATTTAGGATGTTAAATATAATCCTCAAGGTAACCACAAATAAAATATCTAAAAAACATACATAAAAGGAAATGATAAGGGAATCAAAATGATTCACCACTGAAAATCAAGTAAACACAAAATTAGGCAATATTGGACGAAATGAGACAGAAAAGATATAAAACACACAGAAAACAAATAGCAAAAAGCAGAAGTCTTTCCTTACTGATCATTAGTTTAAATGGATTAAATTCTCCAGATATTGGCAGATGGATAAGAAAACAAGACCCAACTATATACTGTCTATAAGTGACTCACTTTAGATCCAAGGATACTGGTAGGTTAAAAGTGAAAAGATGAAAAAAATATGCCATGAAACTAACAGCAAAAAGAGAGTAGAGGTGGCTATATTAATATCAGACAAAATAGACTTTAAGTCAAAATCTGTTACTAGAGACAATGAAGGACATTACATAATGATAAATACAAGAAGATATATCAATTATAAACATATATGAACCTAACAATAGAGCCCCAAAATACATGAGGCAAACACTAACAGAATTGAAAGTAGAAATAGACAGTTCTGTGGTAATAGGTGGAGACTTCAATCTATCACTTGTAATAATGGGTAGAACATCTAGACAAATCAATAAATAAATAAAGTACTTGAACAGCACTATAAACCATCTAGACCTAACAGACACATATAGAACACTTCACCCAACAACAGCAAAATACACATTGTTTTCCAGTGCACATGGATCACTCTCCGTGATAGGCCACATGTTAGGTTGCAAAACAAGTCTCAATACATTTTAAAAGACTGAAATCATACAAAGCATCTTCTCTGACCACAGTGGAATGAAACTAAAAATCAGTAACACAAGGAAAACTGAGAATTTCACAAATATGAGGAAATTAAACAACATACTATTAAATAATCAATGTGTCAAAGACTAAATCACAAGGGAAATTAGAAAAAAGATTCCCATAGAACCTATGGTCAGTAAAAACCAAGATCAATATTAGTGAAGTGTATCAGTAAAAGATAACAGAAACTCACATGTAAGAACTGATTTGCAAGTTTAGAATCTTATTAGCCAAAAGATCAGGAAGCCACTGACCTAGATGATTGCTTTTAATAGAAAAGGCTTTTTTACATCCTGTTTGTTCTGTGCTAAAAACCTTTTCTCCCTACAAACCAGACCTTTGACTAGCAGTATTGTTGCAATACATCCATATCACTAAAGAAAAACCCAGCTACCTCTTGTGTAGGTCTAATGTAATCAGTATGCCATAATTGAAAAAGAGATAACATCTTAACAGCAAGTATAATTATTGTGTGTTTATTATGCATGTGCCAGGCACTCGTTTTCTGTATGTGTGTGTACACCTATATACATGTATGTGCAATTTATTTTCTCCTTCATTGCCTAAGCAATGACCAGTTTGGTTCAGATATTTTGTTGGTGCACACAGAAATCTAATTGTTCAATTATCTCATGTTTATAGTTTCTTAATTTTCATAGGCTTAGACATCCAAATAACAGCTGCTGGTTAAAGTAAAATGAGAAAATATAATTCTGAGAAAAACTAAGTTATCCTACTCCTTCACAAAACATATTTGGTAACAGCTGTTCTTAAACATGAGCTCACATTTTTAAAGCCTATTATAATACCATTATAGAAGCTACTGAGAATCTCTGTTTGGCTCAAACCTTCAGCTATTATCTAGTACAAACAGATAAAACACTTATATGTCCCCAGACAATTTATAGAAATGATTGGCCCGTTGGTAAGGCATGTTAACTCACTCTTTCACTTGCACTTGTGTGCCCCCATGCACTAGTTGATGTTCTTTTTCTTTTTCATTCACTATTATATATATATGTATACACATTTATAAGTCTACATTGTTTCTGAATTTTTCCCCACTAACTGGAAAAGATTTTTTTTTTTTTAAATAATAGGGCGTTGCAATGCCACAATGCCCCTTAAGATTGTCTCCTATTAAGCTGTATATGAAAACTAGCCAGATAATGAAAAAGGAAAACAGAATTGATGCGTTCGAATTGTGGTATGGTTGAAGAATACTGAATATATCGTGCACTGACAAAAGAACAAATAAATGAGTCTTATAAAGAAATACAACGAGAATCCTTCTTAGAAGCAAGTATGGTGAAATTTCAGCTTGTTTACTTTGGACACGTAATCAGAAAAGACCAATTATTGCAAAAGGATATCATGTTTGGAAAAGTAAAGGGATAACAAAAATGAAGGAAACCCTCAGTGAGACAGATTGACACAATAGCTACAACAATGAACTCAAACATACCAACGATCATGAAGATAGCACAGGACCAGGCAGCATTCATTCTGTTGTACATAAGGGCTCCATGAGCTGGAGCCGACTTTACAGCAACTAACATCAATAAAAAGTCTGGGGTACACACTTGCAACATATTATATTTAAAGCATGCACATATACATATATGCTTCTTAATGATATACTATGTACCTGATAATACAACCCCAAAATGAGTTAAAGATGAAGTAAATAATATTTTTTAAATGCTTCCAATTGTAACGATCTATTACCATCGTTAGGAAATTTCACAAGTAACATATAGTTGCTGTTCATCATTAATGATAATGACTATAGATATCACTTGAAATTGTTTTACTTCTAATTTAAAATTTTTTTTAATTTGTCAGATCTGCTTAAATTATCACCATCCTCTCAAACTAGCAATGTGGCTTACTGTAGAAGTTACAGTGACTTTGCTTACATTATTTTTTATATTTTCGATCTGCTGTTTCACCACAGGAATCTTTATGATCCACTTGTCCTTTTGGTGAATATTAGTTTAGTGAACACTAGATAATATAATCCCTTAATAGAGTTTAAGGGCATACTAAAGTTTAATATGATCAAAGCCCACCAGCAAGTGAGGGTGCCACCATCAACACTTCCTCAGGACAACAGACAGAGTGAGGAGGCTGATGTCAATCAGTATAGTAAATATTAATAAAGCTTAACTTCTTTTTTATTTAAAAAACATATTAATAGAAATTTCAATAATTTCAAAAAATACTAGAGATGCCTCATAAAAGATGCTTTGAGTAATTCTTGAGGTTCATGGCACCTCACTTTGGAGGCCACTGTTTCAGACTGTAATGTAAAAGCTGCTATGGAACTTAATCATCTGGTGCCTTAGCTTACTCTATTTATAATGTTAATAATATGGTCATTTCTGTCACAAAACAAAGACATAAACAATCAAAAAGCAATTCTAATTTATTTTTCTACTTACCTTCGGAATTAAATTTTATTAGGCTAATAATATGGCTAATTTCAACATTTTATACACTCATATTTAGCATAAGAAGATGCCTGGAAGTGGTTTTCTCAGTGTCAGGAAACCAAATATGGCATTAAAAATTGAGCTATGATAATACACCTTTTGATAAGAGAAAGTCTATTATATTTTCCTCTTTTTTTCGTTTAATGATGCAGTTCTACATTTCCAATCATGGCAAGTTATTCAAACTAACTCTACTGCTGAATAGGACTAAAAATATCTTTAAAATATATTTCTAAATCCTTTTAAAATATCTGCAGTGCTGACATGCCAAGAAAGTAAGGACACAGCAGCCCAAAATATAAGGGAAAGTGAAAAACAAAAAGCTAAGCAGAGTGATGGGTTCTCCATTCTTCCAGGTGTTCAGACAAAATGTCCAATCCACCAGCAAACACAGCTGACTCTTCCTTCAAAATATATTAGAATCTGATCACTTCTCAGGACATCCATTGCTACAACCTTAGTCTGAGTTACTATAACCTCTTGCCTGTATTCAAGGCATTCCTAGCTATCTCAGTTCTCAATACCTGGGTTCTTGCTCTACTCAGGAAATTAGTAGATTCTGATAACTTTTTTTGAGGTATCTCTTGAATTCCAAATTCTCATTGTTTACTATCCAAAAAGCAAGTACCAATCATATTTAGATAATGTAGTATCCCTTGTTATCCAAGTTCACTATCCAAACTCTCATTATCTTAACTCAGAACCAAAAAGAGTCAGATATGAGGAAGATTTGTACATTAGGCGCCTCACAGATTGCCTGATTGTACCCTTACGATCCTGTAGTCTGTTTTCCATATAACCAAAGTATTCTTTCAAATAGAAATAGATCATGTCACTCCTCTACGCAAAACACTGCAATTCTTCCCCATTACGTTAAAAAAAAATTTTTTAAAGCAAAATTCTAACAATGCACTGTTGCTGTTGTTTGTCATCTAGTCAATTCCTACTCATAGTGACCCTACAGAACAGAACAGAAATGCCCCATAGGGTTTGCTAGGCTGTAATCTTTACAGGGAGCCATGGTGGCAAAGTGGTTAAGAGCTACAGCTGCTAACCAAAAGGTTGGCAGTTCGAATCCACCAGCTGCTCCTTGGTAACCCTATGGGGCAGTTCTACTCTGTCCTATAAGGTTGCTATGAGTTGGAATCAACTCGATGGCAACAAGTTTTTTAATCTTTATGGGAACAGATCGTCAGGTCTTTTCTCCAACAAAGTCACTGGTAGGTTCAAACTACTAACTTTTTGGTTAGTAGCTGAGCACTTAACCCTTGCAGGTACTACAGGGCCCTATATGATCAAGCCACCTCTGACCTCATCTCCTATTAAACATTCCTGTACTCATTGATTTCATTTCTTAAGTCAAGCATACCACACACACTTTCACCTCAGAGTCTTTGCTCAAGTTGTTCCCCCGGCCTAAGATGCTCTTCACCTCAGTATCCACTCGATTAACTCCCTCATGGCCTTCAAGTCTTTGCTTAAATGTCACACAAAACAAGGTGGTAATGAAGGACCTGAGAAATAAAAAATATATACAACATATAGAAAATAAATAGCAAAAAGGCAGAAGTTCTTCCTTACCAGCAATTACTTTAAATGTAAAAGTATTAAACTCTCCAACCTAAAGGCAGTGATTGCCAGAATGGCTGAAAGAACTATCATCCGACTATATGCTGTCCACAAGAGACTCACGTTACAGCCAAGGACATAAATATGTGGGAAGGATGGAAAACAATATTTCATGCAAATAGTAACCAAAAGAGGCTATATTAATATTAAAGAAAACAGACTTTAAGTAAAATACTGTCAAAGAAGAGCATTATATATTGATAAAAGGGTCAACCCTGCAAGAAGATAAAACAATTATGTGCACCTAGCAACACAGCCCAAATTTTATGAAGCAAAAATTGACAGAACTGAAGGAAAAAATAGACAGTGGTACAAAAATAGTTGGAGACTTCAAAATCCCAGTTTCAATAATGAATAGAACGACTAGATAGAAAATCAATGACAAAATACAGGATTTGAAGAACACTACAAACCCACTAGACCTAACAGACTTGTACAGACCACCCACCCCAAAACAGCAGAATATACATTTTTCTCAAATAAACATGAAACATTCTCCAGGACAGATTACATGGTAGGCTGTAAAACAACTCTTAATAAATTTAAAATATTGAGATCATACAAAGTATCTTCTTTCATACTTTGAAATGACCAAAGACAAGCCAAACTCATTGCCATCAAGTCGATTCTGACTCACAGTGACCCTACAGGACAAAGTAGAATTGCCCCGAAGGTTTCCAAGGCTGTAAATCTTTACAGAAGCAAACTGCCACATCTTGGTCCCACAGAGGGGCTGATGGGTTTGAACCATCAACCTTTCAATTAGCAGCCAGGTACTTAACCACTGCACCACCAGGGCTCCTCACTTTGGAATGAATACTCCATAAGGGAATTAAACTAGAAATCAATAACAGAAGGAAAACTGGAAAATTCAGAAACTTATAGAATTAAATAACGGACTCTTAAACAACCAAAAGGTCATAGAAGAAATCACAAGGGAAATTACAAAATATTTTGAAATGAGTGAAAACAAAAACAAAACATATGAAAACTTATGGAATGCAGCAAAAGCGGTGTTCAGAGGAAAATTTGTAACTGTAAATACCTATATCAAAAAAGAAAAAGATCTGAAATCAATAACCAAACTTTATACCTCAAGGAATTAGAAAAAGAAGAGCAAACTAAAGCTAAAGTCAGGAGAAAGAAAAATTACTAAAGACTAGAGTGAAATAAACAAAATAAAGAATAGAAAAACAATCAATAAAAGCAATAAGATCAAAAGCTGGTTTCTTTGAAAAGATTAACAAAATTGACAAGCCTTCGCTAGACTGACTAAGAGAAAGGGAAAGACTCAAATTACTAAATCAGAAATGAAAGTGAGGACATTACTACCAATCTTACAGAAATAAAAAGGATTTATAAGAGAATGCCAGGACACAACAAATTAGATAACCTAGATGAAATGGACAGATTCCTAAAAAAAACACAAACTACCAAAATTGACTCAAGAAGAAATAGAAAACATGATGGACTTATAACAAGTAAAGCTACTGAATCTGTCTTAGTCATCTAGTGCTACTATAACAGAAATACCACAAGTGGATGGTTTTAATGAAGAGAAGTTTATTTCCTCACAGTCAAAGTAGGCTAAAAGTCCAAATTCAGGGCGTCTGCTCCAGGGGAAGTCTTTTTCTCTCTGTCGGCCTTCTTCTCTTCAGTGTTCCCCCGGACTAGGAGCTTCTCTGCTCAGGGACCCCGGTCCAAAGGACGCGCTATGCTCCCAGTACTGCTTTCTTGATGGTATGAGGCCCCCAACTGTCTGCTTGCTTCCCTTTCCTTTTCCTCTTGAGGTGCAGGCCACACCCCAGGGAAACTCCCTTTACATTGAATCAGGGATGTGACCTGGGTAAAGCTGGTGTTACAATCCCACCCTAATCCTCTTTAACATAAAATTACAATCACAAAATGGAGGCCAACCACATAATTCTGGGAATCATCGCCCAGCCAAATCGATACACACATTTTTGGGGGGACATAATTCAAACCATGACAGAATCATTAATGAAAAACTTTCCAAAAAAGGAAAGTCCTGGACCAGATGGCTTCACTGGTGAATTCTACCAATAATTTAAAGAAGAATAAATACTTAACCTTCTCAAATTCTTCCCAAACATAGAAGAGGAGGTAACATGTCCTAACTCATTCTATGAGGCCAGCATTAACCTGATACTAAAGTCAAATAAAGACACCACAAGAAAACTACAGACCAATATCCCTTATGACTACAGATGTAAAAATCCCCAACAAAATATTATCAATCCAAATCCAACAGCATATGAAAGGATTATACACCGTGACCAAGTAGAATTTATTCTGGAGTGCAAGCATTGTTCAACAAATAAAAATCCATCAACGCAATATACTTCTTTAATAGAATAAATGAAAAAAGAAACACACACACTATTATCTCAATTTATGCAGAAAAAACATTTGACAAAATCCAATACCCTTTCATGATAAAAACACTTAACAAACTAGGAATAGAAGGGAACTTCCAAAATCTGACAAAAAGCATTGATTAAAAGTCATCTAACATCATATTCCATAGTGAAACACAGAAAGTCTTCCCTCTAAAATCAGGAACAACATTCTATTCAACATTGTACTGGAAGTTCTAGCCAGAACAATTAGGCAAAAAGAAATAAAAGTATCCAAACTAGAAAGGAAGAAGTAAAACTATACATATTTACGGATAACATGATCTTATATATAGAAAATCACAAAGAATCCACACACAAAAAAATGTTAAAGCTAATAAAAGAATTCAACAAAGTTGCAGGACACAAGATTAACACACAAAAGTCAACTGGATTTCTATACAATAGCCATGAACGATCCCAAAAGGAAATTAAGAAAACAATTACATTTACAATAGCATCCAAAAGAATAAAATACCTAGAAATAAATTTAACCAAAGATGAAAAACACTTGTACACTGAACATTATAAAATATTGCTGAAAGAAATTAAAGGAGACCTAAATAAATTGAAAGATAGCCCATGTTCATGAACTGGAAGACTTAATATTGCTAAGACAGCAATACTACCCAAGGCAACCTACAGATTCAATGCAATCTCTACCAAAATTATAATAGCTTGTTTTGCAGAAGTGGAAAAGCCAATCTTCAAATCCACATGGAATCACAAGAGTCCCTGAATAGCCACAACAATATTGAAAAAAAGAAAACAAAGTTGGAGGACTCACACTTAGCAATTTCAAGCTATTATAAAGCTACAGCAATCAAAACAGTATGATGCTAGCGTAAGGACAGACAGATAGCCAGTGGAATAGAATTGAGAGGCCACAAAATAAACCCAGACATCTATAGCCAATTAATTTTTGACAAGGTGCCAAGTTCATTCAATGGGAAAATAACAGTCTCTTCAACAAATGGTGCTGGGACAACTGGACATCCAAATCCAAAAGAATGAAGTCGAAATCTTGCCTAACACCAAATGCAAAAATTAACTCTAAATGGATCAATGAGCTAAATATAAGAAATAAAACTTTTATGAGAAAACATAGTGGTAAATCTTGACAACATTTGATTAGGAATCAATTATTAGATATGACATCAAAGACATAAGGACAAAAAATATAGATAAATCAAACTTCATCAAATTTTTATGCTTTTGTGCTTCAAAGGCACTATCAAAAAGTGGAAAAATAGCCCACAGAATGAGAGAAAACATTTGCAAATTGAGTAACTGATAAGGAACGTGTATCTAGAATACATAAAGAACTCTTAAGTTCAACAATAAAAAGACAAAAAAAACTGAGAAAATGGGCAAAGGATTTGAGTAGACATTTCTCCAAAGAGATATACAAATAGCCAATAAGCACATGAGATGATGATCAACATCATTAGTCATTAGGGAAATGCAAATCAAAATCACAATAAGTTTCTACTTCTCACACACTAGGATGGCTATAATAAAAAACACAGACAATAACAGTGGTGAGGATATGAAGAAACTGGAATGCTCATTCATTGCTGGTAGGAATGTAAAATGATGCAGCCATTGTGGTTTTGACTCATGGTGACCTTATGTATAACAGAATGAAACACTGCCCCATCAGTTTGTCATACTGTGGTGGCCTGTGTGTTGCTATGAGGCTGGAAGCTATGCCACTGGTATTTCACATACCAACAGGGTCAACCATGGTGGACAGGTTTCAGCAGAGCTTCCAGACTAAGACAGACTAGGAAGAAAGGCTTATCAATCTACTTTCAAAACTTTGCCAATGAAAACCCAATGTATAATGTTACCATATGACCCAGCAATTCTAATCCTAGGTACATACCCAAAGAAATGAAAACACATGTCTACAAAATAACTTGTACACTAGCCAAAAGTGGAAATAATTCAAATGTCCATCAAATAATGAATGGATAAACAAAATGTGGTATATCCATACAATGGAATATCATTTGACCAAAAAGAGCAATGATGTACTAGTGATATCTGCTACAACATGAACGAACTTTGAGAACATTATGGTAAGTGAAAGAAATCAGCTACAAAAGGACACGTGATTCCATTTACATGAAATGTCCAGAACAGGCAAATATCCATAGAAACAGAAAGTAAATCAGTGGTTGCTAGAGAACGGAGGAAGGGAGATGGGGAATGACTGCTTATGGATATAAGGCTTCTTTTTGGGGTGATGCAAATGTTCTGTAGTGATGGTTGCCCAACTCTGTGAATATACAACAACCACTGAATTGTATTCTGTAAATGGGTGAACTTTATGGTATATAAATTATAGCTCACTAAAGCTGTTTTTTAAAAAAAATACTTTTAAAAATAAATATATTTCTATATGTCAGCAATACACAGAAAATTAAATATTCTAAAAATGTGTATCTTTTAAAATAATTTCAAAAGATACAAAATTCCTGGGAATAAGTCAACAAAAGATGTTCATGAAGTCCTGAGAAAAAAAATAGAAAATGTTTTGTACATTTGGAAGACCTAAATATATATAGAAAGACACCCATGGATTATAGGACTCAATATTTAAAAGATATAAATTTCCTTTTATTATTTTTATAGACTCAAAACAATCTCAATACAATCTCTATCAAATTCCTAACAAATTTTTAGAACTTGACAAGCTGATTCTAAAATCTGTATGAAAAGACAAAGGTCCAAGGAATGTTACAGCACTCCTCAAAAAGCTGCACAAAGTAGGAGGATCTGCTCTACCAGATAGCAAGACATCATTTAAATCTTTAGTAAGTAAGACAATGGGGTATTGGCAAAGAAATAGAAAGAGATCAAAAAAACAAACAGAAAGCCCAGAAAACGATCCATGCATGTATCAAATCTTGATATTTGAAAGAGGTTGCACTTCACATCACTGAGGAAAGACGAAGGCTTTTCAATGAACGGTGCTGAGATACTTGATTATCCATATGGGAAAAGAGAAAAATGTATTTCTCTCTCATATCATACATAAAAATCAATTACTAACTGTGAATGGTCAAATGTTAATACTTTTAGATGAAAAGATGGGAGAATATCTTCATGACTTCCGTATAAAGAAGGATTTCTTAATCAATACCTAAAAAGCACTAACCCATATAGGAAAAAAAATAATTTGACTACCTTAAAATTCAGAACTTCTGTTTATCAAAAGACACCATGAATATTTTTTAAATCAATAATAATGAGACAAAATATAACACACTTATACCAAGAAAGACTAGTATCCAAACTATATAAAGCATTGTTAAAAAATTAATAAGTAAAAGACATTACAAATTAAAATATTGGTAAAAGATGTTAACATGTGATTCACAAAAGAGGAAACTATATGGCTAGAAGCATATAAAAAGATGTTTGTAGTAGAGATTCCTTGTGATAAGCAGCCTCTATAATGACTCCAATGATTCCTACCTCCTATTATTCAGACCCATGTGTAATCAATCCCCTCCTCCCGTGTGTGGACTGGACCTAGTACTTGCCTCTAAAGCATACAGTGCAGCAAAAATGATGGCATGTCACTTCCTAGATTAGATGATAAAAAGACTATGCTTTCCACCTTGCTTGCTCTGTCTTCTCTCTTGCTTGCTCCCTTTGAAGGAAGTCAGCTTCCAGATTACAAGCCTTCCTATGGACAGGCTCATGTGGCTTCTGGCCAACGGATAACAAGGAACTGAAGCCCCCATCTGACAACCCATGAGGAAGTGAATCCTGCCAACAACCATGTGAGTGAGCTTGGAAGTAGATCGTCCCTCAGCCAAGCCTTTAGGTGAGACTGCATCCCTGGCCAACATTTCATGCCAGTCCTATGAAAGCCTTTTAGGCAGAGGACCCTGCTAAGCCATCCCCATATTCCTGACTCCCAGAAACTGTGAGATAACAAATGCTTATTGTTTCAAGTCACTGCATTTTGGGGAAATTTGTTAACACAGCAATAGATAACTAATATACCCCTGCTCACCAGTATTTCCAGGTTTATTCTCCTTTCAGCATAGAGTTGATCTTCCCTACCTCCTTGAAGTTAGGCATGACCATATGAATTCTTCTGCTTCTAAAATGTGAGTGGAAATAATTCATGTCACTTCTAGATGAAAGCATTTAAAGCTGGTACATGATTATCCATGCTCTCTCTTCCCCTACTATACCAACTGAGAAAGTCCTGTGTTCCAGATTATCCAGTTACAGAATGGTGTAGCTTCCCTGAACTTGGACCTCTGAGTTACAGAATGGAGAACAGCTGCCAGGACAGTCTCACGAATCCATAGGGGACTTCGCATGAATGAAAAATAAACCTTTATTGTATTAAGTCAATGAGACCTGGGGATTATTTGTCATCACAGCATAACATAGCCTATCCTCACAGATACCAGGCTCAATTTAACTAGTAATTAAAGAAATGAACATTAACGAGAAAACAGACAGGCAAAAATTAAATGATCTGATAATACTGTTTTGGCAAAGACATACAGCAAAGAGAACAGGAATGTAAATTGGCGGAATCACACTGGGAAAATGTAGCATTATTTAATGAAGCTGAAATTTGCATGTCCTGGGACCCAGAAATTTCACAGCTGGTTTATACTCTAAAGAAACTCCTGCCCCTGTGCACCAGGATACTTGTAGAAGAATGATAATAGCTGTTTCATTTAGAGTAGCAAAAATAAGAAGAAAGAAGGAAAGGAAACAACCCAAATATCTATTAACAGTAGAATCAATAAAAAATAAATGTGTTATATTCATACAAAATATCCAGCAATGAAAATGAACAAACAGCCATTGTCAGAAAGTGTTCAATCAATAAAAGAATATTGAGCATCTCTCATACATATGAAGGGATCAACAGTGAGCAAAACACACAAAAAAATCCTGCCCTCAGGGAGTTTATATTCTAATGGGAATGAAACAGAGGAAAAGACACAGCAGTTAGAAATCATATAGTATTTTAGAAGGTGTTAAGTGCTAAGGGGCAAAATAAAGCAAAGGAAGGGGTGGGGTGGGGGGACAGAGTATACTGCAAGGTAAAAAGATGTATAATTTCAAATATGATGATCAGCATAACCATCAATGAAAAGGAAATATTTGAACAAAGACTTAAAGGAAATGAGAGTAACAGAGCAAGTCATATGGATATCTAGGGGAAGAGCATTCCAGGCAGAGGAATCTGAAGTGCGAAGATCATTTCTGATATATCCAAGGAATATCAAGGTATGACTGGAACCATGGGTGAGAGGAAGAACAGGAGGAAATGAGATCAGATAAGTAAAGAGGAGGGAAGAAAGATCAAGGAGAGCCTTGTGGGCCATCCTAAAGACTTTGGTTTTTACTCTGTGCAAATTGGAGAGTTTGGAACAGAAAAGTGACATGATCTGATGTATGTTTTAAAAGAAAAGCTCTGATGGCTACTTTTAGAATGGATTGTGGAGAGCAATGGATGAAAGCAGGGACACCAGTCAGGAAGTCCTTGCAATAATCCATATGGTATATACGGCAGCTTAGACCAAGGACCAGTTAAGGAGGTGATGCAGAAGGAATCATATTCTGGATTCATTTTGAAGATAGAACAAAGAGGATTTCCTGACACAGTATTTGATAGATGGAGACGAGGATGATGGAGAAGACTTCAGATAGATGGAGAAAACTGTAGATAGAGTAGGTTTGGACAAGATGAAGATTCCATCTGGGGCATGCTGAACTAGAGATGTCTATTAAATATCCAAATGGAAATGCTGAGTAGGCAGCTGGATATAGAAGCCTGAAGTTCAGCGGGAGAAGTCAGGCTTTTGGAGGCATCCATATATAGATGTAGAAAGTGCAAGAAATCATCGAATGAGTGAGTGTAGATAAAGAAGAGGTTCCAAGGACTAAACTTTGAGGCACTCCAAGGTTAAAAGCCCTGAGAGAAGAGAAGAGAAGCCAGCAAAAGATCTATAAAGGAGCATCCAGTGACAGAGGAGGAAAATCAAGAGTGCCTGGTGTCCTGGAAGTCAGTAAGGAAATGTTTCAAGGAGGAGAGAATGATAACTGTGACAATCCTACCAAAATGTAAGGTAAGATGAATGCCGACAACTGACTATGTACTGGATTTACCAAAGAAGATATCATTGATGACCCTAACAGGAGCAGTTTTGGCAGAGTATGGAAAACAAAAGATTGACAAGAATGGATTTCCGAGAGAATGGGAAGGGAGAAACTGGAGACAGGGAACCTAGACAACTCTCTCAAAAGTTTTGTTTTAAAGAGGAGTAAAGAAATGGCATAATCTCACAAACATAATGCTAAGGAAAAGAATCTATGAAAGAATGCCTACTATATTCATATAAAATTCAAGGAAAAAACATCAATAGCGGTAAGTTTATAAAGACAACAAGAAAATGATTATCACAAAAGTCAGGATAGTAGTTACTCTAGGGGAGAAGGAAAATTTGTGATCAGGAAGGAAAATACAAATGGTTTCCAGGTAGCGGAAATGTTCTCTTTCTCAGGTGATGAGTAATGAGGTAGATGTTTTATAATTATGTTATAGTTATTTGTCAACCAGTACATTTGTTTAATGTACTTCTCCCTATATATAGTTCAAAACATTTAAAAAAAATTTTTTATTAATAAGATTATGTGTATGAAAAGACAACAAATAATATCACTGAGTCCCAAAAGCATAAAAAAGTGTTTCGTCCCACCCCCCTATGAGAGAAATATTCCAAATTCTAAGCAGACTGAATTTCAATTTGCATAGAAATTCCAAACAGTAGTATGTACTAAGTCAGTGAGTAGGTGAACATTTGTGTCTTTATCATTTAATTAAAAGCGAATTTGTAAATCCACATAAAATCTTAAGAATTAGAACAGACTATAAACCCTTTTGTTCATTTTTAACTCCACAGGACATGTTTTTTAGTATGTGTATTTGGTTCTCAGCATGAAAAATGCAGTACCATATCTGCCAAGAGAATTCTTTTTTTTTTTTTTTTCTGGATATTTTTAGATTTTATTTCCAAGACCTCCCAGAGATAAAGCACTTCACAAAAACAAACCATTTATTCACATAATTGTGATCTAAGTGTGAAGCGATGAGTTTTTTCTTGGTAAACTCATGGGAGAGTAAGGACCCACATTACAAAGAGGAATAGCGCTCTGCCAACAATTATGACTCTCCTAAGCCATGAATGAGTTGGCTGTGGACTGATTCATCCTGTGTTTCAGTTGTTTTCCAACTAACGACTAGAAAGAAGCCAGGGTATTTGAGTTTTACTACTCCTGTTCTTTCAATAAGCAACTTACTTAACTCAGAATATCTGTTTCAGAGAAAATAGTCATCTGCTTCACTAAAGAATATGAGCAAAGACAAATGCCTGAAAGGCACCGAAAATACGTTAAAATGTATTCATAAAATAATACTTCAAATTCATTCCACTCTCCCAAATTTCATACAGAGGACACACTGGGAAGAGATTATTTTTTTAAGTCAAAGCCACCAAAAAGAGCCAGAGAAACTTCTAAACCTACCCTAACTACTGCTGACTGACTAGGTCTCAAATAACTTTGAAAATGCTTTTGGTAAAACATTACAAGTAGCAACAAAAGCTATTTTAACATTCTCTGTTTACTTAAACAAGTCAACTTTTTTTTTTTTTTAATCAAAAAAGAAAACAAAAAGTTCACTGACACTTCATAGCACACACACGTCTGATGTAACTTTTTTTATTGGTCAGTTCCTAATTTCTGGTTTATCTGTTTAGTTAACCTCTGGTATTTTCTGGGATTTCTTCCAAGACAACTAAATGCATTAGTAAAATTGGCATGTCTGCTATTAAACTTAATTTCGGAGAAGCTCTGAAGTGGTCTGAAACCATTTTTTTAACATTCTGCACACAACTTTATGCTAAAAAGTTACAAATACTGTTGAGGAGCAGTAATTGATAGGAAAGGTACAATTTTTGTTTTCTTCCAAAACAGTTTTTATTTCCTCCAAATGTACAATACTGAAAGAGAATAAGTGTTATACTAAGGCCACTTGTTTTTGTTGCCATGTTGCAAATATTGGCTAAAATGTGAAATGATTCTTCAAGGTAGGATGGGAGGTGATCTAAATATCCATATAAACCAAAACCAAATCCGTTACCATCACACAGATTCTGACTCATAGGATCCTATAGGAGAGAGTAGAACTGCCTCATAAAGTTTCTAAAGAGCAGTTGGTGGATTTGAACTGACAATCTTTTGGTTTAGCAGCCAAGTTCTTATATAAACTATATATTTCTAAACTCTTTTAAAAATGTTTTTCTCTTCCATTTTTTGCTTGGACAATCCTAAAAGCATAAAGTATAAACGCATATAAACCAAATGCCAAGATCAATAAAGACTTTAATTTCATGAAATTATAAAACTAGCAATGTTTATAACCCATTAGAGTTAAAGAATTAAATTTTTAAAAGTAGGAAACACCTTAGTATTATTAAAAGGCCCTCAGAAATTACCTTAGTTCTAACAGAGGGTTCTGGACAGAGCTGGAGAAGGATGTAGAAGAAAATTCTAACTCACAAAAAAAGACCACATTTACTGGCCTAAAGGAGACTGGAGAAACCCCAAGAGTATGGCCCCCACACACCCTTTTAGCTCAGTGGTGAAGTCACTTGCAAGGTTCACCGTTCAGCCTGGGAGGGGACCGCCCCATAAAACCAAATG
>NW_004443939.1:12108956-12128339 GCF_000243295.1 Trichechus manatus latirostris | reverse complement strand
CAATGTCATAAACAATATGTGTACTCTTGTTTCATGAGAATCTATTTGCTCTGTAAACCTTCACCTGAAGCACAATAAAAAAATAAATAAAATGAAGGTATTATAAAAATAATAAGTCAAAAAAAAAAAAAAAAAAGAAATTACCTTAGTTCTACCCTTTAATTTGATATATGAGGAAACTGAGGCCCAAAGAGGTTAAACAATTTATCCAGAGTCAAAGTTAATAATGGGAAATCAACTAAAACTCAGATTTTCTGACTCCAAGTCCAAAACTCTGAAAGAATATTTTTTGAATATACTTTAATACTTATAGAAATAAATGTTAATGGAGGAGACTGTAGGCAACCACCTCAGCATTAAGAACCCTCTCAGGCTTACAAGAGTCATTCTCATCTTCTGTTTGCAAGCACGTGTCCTAGACATAATGGCAGCAAGAGTCAATTTCTTAGATGTCATCATCCTATCTAGGGTTTCCAGAATGATTCTCCAGTTGGGTCTCTTTTTGTCGCTTCTGTAAATCCCTTAGGAGCCCTCGTGGTGCAGTGGTTAATGCGCTCAAACCCACCATCTGCTCCATGGGAAAAAATGTGGCAGTCTGCTTCTGTAAAGACTACAACCTTGAAAACCCTATGGGGCAGTTCTACTCTGTCCTATAGGGTTGCTACTAATCGGAATTGACTTGATGGCAATGGGTTTGGTTTTGGTTTGGTTTATAAATCCCTTTAAATAAGTGCTTTGGCTGAGCTGGGGTGATTTTATTTGTTTGCATGAGTGGGAAGCTGAGGTGGGATAAGAAACAGCAACTCAAGTCTAAACCACCCCAACAACATAATTTTTTTTTCCTTTGGTCTTCCAAACCAACAAATCCTTCCTCCCAGCCCCAGGACTACTGGGTTAAGTAGCAGTCCCCTCAGTTTCCAAAACGGGAAGGCGGCCTGGAAAAGAAGTTAGTGCTGCGGCACGTCTTTTGGAGGCGCCCGGCAGGTGCCCGCCCAGACTCCGTGAGCCGCGCCTCTCCTCCTCCCGCCAAGAGTCTCCCAAACCCCTGCCCCTAGGATCCCTGAGTCCCCGGCGTCCCTCCCACCAACTGCCTGGTGCTAGCCCCTCAGGTGGCGCCGCCGGGCCGGTCTTAGGCCCCCGGCCCCCAGGTGGCCCGCGTGTTCCACGCCGGCCGCGCGGGCTCCAACGCTCTGCTCCTCGAGTTGCCCGGGCCGGGAAAAGGCGGCAGAAGGACGTGGAGGAAGAGAGAAAAGAGGATCCCACCTCGATTCCAAGGTCCAACCCGACGGAGGGCAAGAGATGGCGGCGGCACGGGGCTCGGGAACCTGCGTTTCTTGCGCCCGGCGGTCCGTGGGCTCAGCGGTGGGGCGGCTCCGAACTCCTCGCTGAAGGTGCCGGGAAACTCTCAGGAGAGAGGAGGACAGCAGGGTGTGTGGCGAGGAGGGGCTGAGGAGGAGCCAGAGGGGAGTGGGGAAAAGGGAGGGAAGAGCCGAGTGGCCGCCCGCCCGCGCCCAGCGCCCTCCGCAGCTGCTCTGGGGCGGGAGAAGCGGACCCTGAGCTCCCCGGCTGGCCGCGCAGGTGACCCGGGGTCAGCGGCGAGGCACGCCTCTGCGCTTGGCTGCAGGCCTGGGAAAGAATGGCGCGGAGCTTGCAAAGAGGACCCCCCCCCCGCCCCCCGCAGGAAAGCCGAGAGCAAAGACGAACCCAGCTGGAACGCAGCCCTAGTAATTAATGGGCAGTCAGCTACAGCAACGAGATGGATGGGCACAGTGGTTGCAGCAATGGACTCAAACATAGCAACTACTGTGAGGATGGCCCAGGACCCGGCAGTGTTTCCTTCTGTCGTACATAGATAGGGTCGTTACGAGTCGGAACCGACTCCACGGTACCTAACAACAATAATAACAGCTACCACGTGCCCACCCTGAGCCTGGGGTTCTCAGACTCTCAACTAGGCACTGGGGTTCCCTCTGTCCCTCCCACCCCTCACTTCCAGCCCACTGCAGCAACAGGTGAGGAAAATGCTACAACTAGACTACAATAATTGGGAGGAGTGGGAAAAGAAAGTGAAATGGAACGGACCAGAAGTAGTGAGAGTGGTGAGTTTCCTGTCACTAAGGATGTTTCAGCTGTCATCTGTGTCATTCTTGTCAGGAAGGCTGAACGGGGGCATTCATGTGTCAAGTGTGGGTGGGGGCGGGGTTGGACTAAATGACCACTTATTTCTCTTTCAGTGCTGAATCAATGACTTTTGACGTAACAAGTTAAAAAAAAAAAAAAAAAAAAGATCGGTCCTTGAACAATCCTGATTCCAACACCAAAGTAAACAGACATTTTCCTGTTCACCACTCAAAATTTTCATTCGTTTATTTATTTAATATATTTTTATTAAGGACCTACTATGTGCCAGGATATTAGGTTCTCTCTCTCTCTGTATAAATAGATACATATATATGTATATACATATATATATATATTTACACAGTGAAACCTGTGAGAGCCAGAACTCGATGGGACTGACTGGTTTTTCTGGGTCTCTCAAGTTTTCCACTTTTGACAGTGTGCAGTCTTACCACTTTTCCATCACTCGTTTTAGTGGAAAATATTTTAGTTTTCCTTCTCTGACAGATTTTCTCCTAACAGGTTCCAGATTTTGCAAGTTTTACCATGTATGTATGTATACATATACATACGTATACATACACATTAGTGAATAAAACAGTTATGTTCCTTGAAATAAAGTTGCAGGGGTGGCGGTGACGGACAGACAGACAAGCATGTATTACATTTAATTACTAATTGTGATAGGTGATAAGAAGACAAATCGGATAAGGATGAAAGTGTAAAGGGAAGTGAACATACTCTAGATTGGGTGGATGGATTAATTTTAAAAGGCTTCTAGAACTTAACTTGCCTAACATCCTCATGGAGTCCCGGGGTGGTATAAAGAGTTAACCTGATCTGCTGCTAACCAGAAAGATGGAGGTTTGAGTCCCACCAGAGGCACCTTGGAAGAAAAGCTGGCTATCTACTTCTGAAAAATCAGCCGTTGAAAACCTTCTGGAACACAGTTCTACTCTGACACACATGGGGTCATCATGAGTCAGAGTGGACAGGACTATAACTGTTTTTTTGGGTTTCTTTCTTTTTTTATTTTTAAAGCCCTCATAGGAAGAGGTATCAGAGGCAAAGAGAGAAAGTGACTCCCCTGAAGTAGCTAGAGTTCCATAGGGCCAGAAGCAAGGCCTCCTGGCTCCCTGTCCTGGGTGACTTTGCATTATTGTAGGAAACTGCTCACTTGGTATGGGGCTTTGTAAACGGAGCTCTTCCCCACCAAGGTCCTCTCAAGGCAAATGTCACCTTTTGAAGACAATCTCCAGACCACTTGTTGAGGCCACTTTATTCAGAAATTTTGCATCTGTACACTGAGTGGCCTTCCTGGGGCGTCTGTGATTGGCAAAAATAAACCAGAAACTCTAATCTTTGGGTTTTCAACAAACCTCAAAAAACAAATGTTTCCAGTGGATGAAGACAAGAATCGGAGTAGAGATACAGGCTTTCTCAGATTATGTCAAAACAGAACAACAGAAAAAGAATCCTTAATCAGCTAGCTCATATGAACAAATGTATTAGTTTCCTAAATTTGGTAGCTTAAAACACTGTTCTGGAGGCCAGAAGTCCAAAATGGAGGTGTTCGCAGAGCTGTGCCCTTCAAGGAGTAGGGGAGAAGCTCTCCTTGCTTCTTCCTGCTTCTGGGTGAAAGAAAGCTTCTGGCTGGTATTCCTTGGTTTGTGGATGCATGACTCCAGTCTCTGCTTCCATCTTAACATGGCCTTTTCTGTGTCTGTGTCTCCTCCTCTTCTGCCTCTTATCAGGATAGTTGTCATTGAATTTAGGGACCACCCAGATAATCCTGGATGATCTCATCTTGAGATCCTTAAATTACTGCATCTGCAAAGACCCTTTTTCCAAATAAGATCATATTTGCAATTTCTAGGGGTAAGGATGCGGACATATCTTTTGAGGGAGCCACCATTCAATCCACCACAACTAGTGAACTGATAGGGACCAAAATCAACTATTTACTGTGGTATCATGATGTCATTCCAGCATCATTTAGTAATTCATATTGATACTGAGTATAATTAATTATTTCCTTGTTGACTGTTCAAAATAAGTATCATTAAACCTAGACAGTATGAAGGATAACTGCCATAAGGAAAAGAAGTACACAGGTACATATGCCCTCAACTCGTGTTTAAGTCACAAGCAAATACTTGAAGGCCAAGCATGGCTCCACACAAGCTATCAGTATTAAAATAACATAAAAATGCATCCCACATACATATGTATGGATTTCTAATAATGTGATCTAATAGGATACCTGCTGTGCACCAGGTTCTGAGTCAGCAGCTTCTTATGGAGTTTACATTCTAGGCTGGAGATACCCTTGAATCTCATTCACCTCTAGCACGATGCCTAGTGCATATCTGAGGCTTGATAAAGAATTATTAAATTAAAAAATGAATAAGGCAAACCAGCTAGGTAGTTATTAGCATATTTAAAAAATCTTTATACTAAGATGGGATTTACTAGTGCCAAACAATTTAACACTCTGATTCATTCAGTATTTTCTCAAGGAAAGACAAAATCCCTAAAAGGAAATCTGTAATTTTAAGAAGACATTAATGAGATCACCTATTTCACTTTAAAAAAAAAAAAAATCAATAATATGCCTATTTGCACAGATACAGATCCTTCTAGGAACATCAATCACTGAACTTATTGTTACTTAAAGTGAACAAAATATTTTGTCCAAGTATTTTGGTTGTTAGTTTCAAAGACGTAACCATTGTTCATCTGTTAACTTGACAATATTGATACATTACTTCTTGAAACTCTGTACAAATAATGATTGCAGTTACTCTCTTCTGATTTGCCTCTCCCCTCTTTGACTTTCCTTCTTACTCTTACACGTTGTAATTTTAAACAATCAACCAATATATTGACCAATAGTTACCAAACTGAGTCTCATTCACTAACTTACTTGGGTCATGGTTACATCTTGAACGAGTCCTGGTGGCCAGCGAGTTGAATTATCATGACTGTCCAGGTGTGAGTCATGTGTCCACTCCTAGAAAACGGGATGAAAGGAGGGTTGATCTCAGCCAAAACAAATAACTGAGAGTGGGGGAAAGTGGTACTCCAGAATAAAACTAGAGTCCCGTTACCTGAAGGAGAAGTCTGGGTAAAAGCACAGGTATCTACTACAGTATCCAAAACCCTCTGCCGTCAAGTCGATTCCAACTCATAATGACCCTATAGGACAGAGTAGAACTGCTCCCATAGGGTTTCAAAGGCTGTAAATCTTTAGGGAAGCAGATTAACACATCTTTCTCCTGCAGAGCAGCTGTGGGTTTGAACCACTGACCTTTTGGTTAGCAGCTGAGCACTTTAACCACTGCGCCACGAAGCCTCCTATCCACTACAATAGACACTCAAAAAAATTTGTTGCTGAACTGAATGTAGTTGGTTGTTGTTATTTTGTTTTTTTAACCAAATGTAGTTTTAATTAAAATAGCACGGCATTCTCTCTGGGGTACTCTAAATGTCTTCTGGAAAGTTTTTCAAAACAAATTGTAATTATAACTTTTGACCATATGTCTGTTTACCATATAAATCTTAAAAATCTACATTTGTAAAGGATATTGCAAAATGCTTTTATATGCATCATAACCAGTATAGAAGGGTAGTCAATCAAGTACATGGGGTCTGGAGTTTTTATGCACACTTATTGTGAGCCCTTAAACAAGTTCCTTATCCTCCTTCTTAGTTTCCTTTTTTGTAAAATGGAAATGATAATAATCACCTCACTAAATTGTACTGAGAAGTAATGAGATAATAGCTATGAATTTGGGAAAGTACTTGGTACTTAATACTCTATTATGTTACCTTATTATTATCTCATTTAGTCTTCACAACCTCCCTGGAAACATTTTTAAGTAGTTGTACTTTGATCATTTATTTTTTTGCTTCAATAGATAATTAGTATCTATTATATGTCAGGCACAATTACTGAGATAAACAGCATGGATTCTTGCCCATGAGGATCTGAGTTAGGATTCCCTCAATAACCAGGCTTATAAAGGGTACTCCAGGCAGAGGAACAGAGTGTGGAAGGAAAAGCACAGAGGAGAAAAGGCAGGGTATCTCAGAGAACCACAAGTAGTGTAGCTAGAGTCTAGGGTGTGCTCAGAAAAGGGAGCCTGGAAAAGTAGATAGATGGCCTGCCCTAAGGATTTTGGATTTGTCTAGCAGCCCCTACAATCACGATCATGTGAGCCAATTTTCTTGCATAAATCTATTAATATATATCTCCTAGTAGTTCTGCTTCTCTGTTTGAACCATGGCTGATACAGATTTTGGTGCCTGAAGGTGTTGTGCTCTGAAACAAAGACCTAAAATTGTGGAAATAGCTTTGGAATTGAACAGTGGACAGAGGCTGGAAGAACTTTGAGGAGGAAGACAGAAAAATCCTAGTTTGTCTTGAACAGACTGTTCATAGAACTATGGATGTTAACACCTCTGCTAGTGAGGATGCAGAAGGAAGTGAAAGGCATGGTAAAGAAAATATATGTCACCTTGCAGAATACCTAAATTATCATGAATAGACTGTTGGTAGAAATATGAGAGTTAAAGGTACTGGTGATGAGTGCTCAGAAAGAAGTGAACATGTTATTGGAAACTTGAAGAAGGGGAATCCTTTTTATATGGTGGCAGAAATCCTAGCAGAATTGTATCCTGCACTTATGTGGAAAGAAGAACTTGTAAGGAAATTAGACACTTAGCTGAGGAGATTTCCAAGCAAAGTATTGAAGGTTCAACATTGTTTCTTCTTGCTGCTTATAATAAGATGTGAGGAAAGAGATAAAGTGAGAGAAGAAAGGAAGAATTCTTAAACAAAAAGAAACCAGATTTGAACCCTTATCTATTGCTGGTGGGAGTATAAAATGGTACAGCCGCTAAGGAAAACAATTTGGCAGTTCCTCAAAAAATTAAACATAGACCTACCATGTGTCCCAGTGATACCAATCCTAGGTATATACCCAAAAGAATTGAAAACAGGAATGCAAACAAATTTGTACAACAATATTCATTACAGCACTGTTCACAACAGCAAAAGGTGGAAACAACCTAATATTCATCAACAGATGAGTGGATAAACAAAATGTGGTACATACATACAATGGAATATTATTACTATGCATAAAGAGAAATTAAGTCCTGATACATATTGCAACATGAGGAATCTTGAAAACATGCTGGGTGAAGTAAGTAGGTCACAAACAGGCAAATAATGTATGATCTCACTTACATAAAATGTTATATATATATATATATAATAAAACAATTAAAAAAGGGGAGAGGGGGGACCAGGACCTGACGATTTGGGTAAGTCTCAGCCTTTCCAATTTGCAGAAGACACTAAAATTAGGAGATTTCACTGTCAGGACAGCATTCTCAAGAGAAAAACCTGAGACCGTGGCTGGTCAATCTTTAATATAGCAGAAAGATCAAAAGGACAGAGTACTCAGTCACACAAAAGCCTCTTTAAAAAGTAAGCATGTGGCTCATAGTCATCTCAAGAGAAGCCAAAACTATAGATGGGATTATCTCTGAAAAATCTATGCACAAGCCTCTTTTCTTCTGGAGTAAATCCCTGTAATATACACAGGAGACCCACAAAGTTCTTAGAATTTTATATTAGCTGAAACACTGTCCATTTGGAGCAAAAGGGACAGATAGAGTATAAAATAGAAAAAGGCTGCCAGACTCCAAAAATTCTACAGGCAGGAAATAGACTGATAAGATTACTCAGTTGTAAACACATGCTATCTTTTATGAAAAACGAAAGATGGCCCAGAGGGCAGATAGGGTAAATTCATAAATCTGAAACCGAGGAAAATTAACGTATGCAGACTGTTATTTAAACACACAAAAATAGGCCTTGACTTTAGCCAGATAAGATAAGCAGTCAAAGAACCATGAAGTAAGCTGAAAGCTTATGACGTATCTGTCCTGTATGTCTGGGGCACCACTACCCAGCAGGAACCACTATGTCTATGGTTAGATGGCTATTTAGCAAAATTTCCATGATTTTGACTAACTTTATATTTCATGTCCTTTAGTAATGTTGAAGAGGTCTGGAACAAGCTGATAGAGGTAAAGGGACATTACAATTAGTACCTGAAAATTATGGGAGATCACCCAAACATTAAAATTTCATGGGAATAATTGGAGACTATTCGGTTATTATTGTCCTGATGAACACCAGTAAGCTTGTTTTATTTTCTTTGATTTTGTGTTGATACAATTATTCTGATTTATTCTTGCCTTTGGAGGGGAAGGGTAATAGAATAGCAAAAATGGGCTCTCAGTATGTCAGGAAATAAGTACAAAAGTATTTGTATCTAGCAATAAAAGAGCTGTATTTACAAACTTAAAAAGCATTATAGTAAAAAAAAAAAATCAATAAAAATAATTACAATAAATATTCAAGTATATTCTTGGATTTGAGTAAATGCCTTCTTATGCTTAATTGTACTGAATTGCATTAGCTGGATAAACAATATAACTGCTTAATTAAATAATGAATTCTAAGACCAAAGTAAACATTCCAAGAGAAAACATTTTATATAAAGGTGTTAAAACTTTAGGGTTTCTTGATACGTCATTTGCAGATAATTAGCCGGCCCACTTATTTGAGTAAATGGTAGCCAGTGCTCTGCCTGTTCCAAAAATCCATTTAACAATGGAAAGGTTAGAACAAATAATATAAAAACTGTTTTAATTAAAACCTAAAATCAATTTTCCACGTTAAATACAAACAGTACCCCTAAAACATATTTCATTTTTTAAAAGGTTTTAGTAATTCAAAGTCAAGTGAAGTAGTTAATGAGCAATGAAACAAAAACACTTTAAAATTTTAGAAAGGACATAACAAATAAGGAAAATCTAAGTTTCAAAATACCTAATAAGCAGGATGATTAGTATCAAACAATCAAGTTTGGCTATCTTAAATGTTAGCAATTTTTTCTTTGAATAAATAGTATTTAAAATTGCTCTTACTAAAGTGCTCTTTCCAGGCCCAGAATTTAACCTAAATTATGCAGCAAATGTAAATCCTTTAATGCTTACTGTACAATACAATATAGTTACTCAATAAATGCTTTTTGAGTGAATGGAGCATTTTATTAAAGAAAAACAAAGATACTAAGTATATACAGAGCAAGTGAACACTTCACTTGCTGAGCCACAAGTTGTGAAAAACAAGTACTAATGGTAAGGAAGTTTGGACATTAAAATATTTTAAGATATTTGTATGCTCTTCTAAATTCTAAGAAAGTATTTTTGGGGTACAGTAAGAAAAATAAAAACATATCTACAATTCACATTTTAAAAAAAAGATATTTAGAAACAGTTGTTACATGAACATCTACCTACACACAAATGGCTGTCATAAAAGGTCCATTCCTTCTAGGAATTCTAGGTCCCATATAATCTTCAGACGCAGCCTGGATCATTGTATGTCTCTGCTCAAAAGTATCTGTGGCTCTGCATTGCCTACAGAGTAAAGTTTAAACTTGGCCTGCCGTTCAAATTCATCCTTAATATGTGGTCATTTACTTTACCAGTGTTTTTTTTTCCCACTGCAGGGGACAACTCACAGTTACCCAAATACATCTTTTCATTTTTTCACCTCCTCTCTTTGTTCATGCTATTCCATCCTGTATGTTCTTCCTCTGTTCCATGATACCTCCCCGCCACCCCAACCACCACACATCATCACCATCACCATCAAATTGACCCTTCTTTTTAATCTCCCCGATTAGAACTATGCTATCTATGGTCTATGAACCTCTGAAAATTTATTGTCTCCAATTTTTCATGAAACATTTTCTGATTCATCTAATTGATTGTAGTGCATGCATCTATATAAATGCTTTGAAGGCAAGAGTTCTGTCTTATCATTGTTTTTTATCCCCTAAAGTATTTATCACAGTATCTTGGACGTAGAATTTGTTCAATTTAATATGCATTGGATTAAAGTATCAAGGGCAAATCTTATAATTTTGCATTTGTATAACTAAAAAGAACATTTTATAAATAACTTTTTCACAATTATATACCTATAAAAACTAAAACCAAACCTGTTGCCGCTGAGTCGATTTCGACTCATATTAATCCTATAGGACAGAGTAGAATTGCCCCATAGGGTTTCCAAGGAGTGGCTGGTGGATTCAAATTGCCGATCTTTTGGTTAGCAGCTGAGATCTTTATCACTGCACCACCAGCCTCTTTATATACATATAGTACTATCCAAATTTTACATAACAAAGAGGCATTCTTATTCTACATTTCCAGAGAATATATATACTAGGAATTAAATATGCAGCATAATCTCAATGGATGTTAGAAACCTATATGCACAGGAAAAAATTATGAAAAATGCTCCAAAATATTAAGAGTATCTTGGGTTATAGAATAATAGATTAGATTACTTTCCTGCTTATTAATTTTACCTTTCCAAGTTATATACAATGATCATATTTTATTTTTATAATCAGAAAAAAAGCATTATTTGAAAATATTTTTGTGAGACGGTGTGTTTTTTGGAAACTATTCCAGGGAACTAAAGCCATTCTTGGGCTTCTTAAGGCCTGGGGCAGTTCTATTAATGTTGGATGCTGTTTCTGGCCAGCTGCCCCAACCCATACCTCATTTAGGCTCCTAATCTGTTGGAACACCTTTCCTCATCCTTTGGAATGCTTCTGGCATGAATTTAGGAGAGTTGTATTACTTCGACTGCCTAAAAAGGTGTAACAAAACTCACGATAAACATTTAAACAGTGATCAAAAAGCTGTTTAAAGCTGAAAAGCAAGTCAACTGGATTGTTTGTTTACAATTCTGACCAAGAACAAAAATTATACCCCAAGGTTAAGATTAGTACTAGAACTTGATTGAAAATATGACTGTTTCTCAAAGTATTTTTTTAACATATTTTCTTATTTCATGTAACATCCTTGTATTTATTACCTGTTTACCTGTTTATCAGAAGTGGGCACCAGGCTGTAAGAAAAACTAAAAAATTCTCCAAATTTTATACATAAGCCAAACTAATTATAATGTCCTTGCATTTGAAAAAATAAGAAGTAAAGTTAAGAGAATAAAGGTGGGAAATTACTCCTAGGATATTGTCTGAAAGGAGTTCTATGAATAAACAATTGGCTGGATAAAATAGGTTTCAGAATTATGCAGCAAAAGGAAGCTTTCATAGAAATGAATTTCAGACTTAAGTCCCTGTGGACCTTAAAGAAAAGTGTCCGATATTTCTGACAACCCTGATGATTGGTACACAGATACTATAAACCAATTTTCACATAGCACAAAGCACTTTGTTCTCTGCAGGAGTATAATGGGATTTGAGAGCAAAAAGCACCAGGCTTATTCACTAACCTATAAACCAACTCTAGTAGTTAAACTGCTGCAAAGTTTACCAATTTACAATATATTGGCTAAGCTTTTCTTTTTTTCAGAACCCATGCTCTAGTTCTGAATTAAGGGGTCATAAAAAAACAAGGTCAGTATCTTGTTAATTATTTTAGATTCTTGCCTTGATCACATTAATGTGACATTAAGAAAAACTTGCCCCTTGGGTGCAAAGGGTTAACTTGCTTGGCTGCTAACTGAAAGGTTGGAGGTGCCTCGGAAGAAAGGCCTGGTGATCTCCCAAAAAATCAGCCATTGAAAACTATATGAAGCACAGTTCTACTCTAACACACATGGTGTTGCCATAAGTAGGAATCGACTCAACAGCAACTGTTTTTTTTTACTAGTTTAGAAAGCCTTTATTAGTATGGTTGTAAGGGCTAGATAAGGAGCCCCGGTGGCACAGATGGTTAAGAGTTCAGCTGCTCACCGAAAAGTTATAGTTTGTACCCACCCAGTGGCTCTTCAGGAGAAAGACCTGGTGATCTGCTTCTATAAATGTTACAGCCAAGAAAAGCCTATGGGGAAGTTCTACTCTATCACATGAAGTCACAATGAGTCAGAATTGACTTGATGGCAACCAACAACAAGTGCTAGATACCCAACTCAAACTGATTGTAGAGGAGACATATTGTTTTTGTCAGCTAGTTCCCCTTCTCCCTTTCCTGAAGTCAAAGAATTCTCTTTGACAGGTGTATGGATTCAACTGTGTCCCCCCAAAATATGTGTTGTAAATTCTAACCCCCATACCTGTGGATGTAATCCAATTTGGGAATAAGGTTTCTTTTTGTTAATGAGACCATATGAGTGTAGGATGTGTCTTAAATCAATAACTTTCAAGATAAAAAAGAAGCAAATAGGCACAAAAGAAAGCAGACACAGACAGAAGACCAGGACAATGGAGGCAGACCATTCTACAAGCCCAGGAACTTCAATGATGTTCAGCTAGAGAAGCTGATACCAGGATTTTCTCCCAGAGCCGTCAGAGAGAGTCTTCACCAAGAGCTAGTGCCCTGAATTCAGACTTCTAGCCTCCTAAGCTGTGAGAAATTTATAAGTTTCTGTTCGTTGAAGCCCCCCGCTTGTGGTATTTCTGTTATAGCAGCACTAGATAAATAAGACAGCAGGGGAACTGCTCCTCCCCCAACTCCAAGCTCATGGATCTAGTGAGGGTTGCCAGTTACAGCATCCTGGCTTCAGAGGCTCCATACCGTCTGGCCCAAACTGGACCTATCATAGTACTTCACACTCCTGTCTCTGTAATTGGTCATTGGGCTGAGAACATGACTAGAGGAAGGTCAGTCACTGTTGTACTCTAAGGGTTTTCAAACAGGAGCTGGGCTAAGGGAACCAGGGGGTTGAGTCAAAGTGGTAAAGAGCGTTTTCCTCTCAGATGGTGACTATGTGAGTTTGTGAGCTGCAGCTGCCAGCAGCCAGGTTCTCTGCCATGTGAAAAAGCATGGTCTGCAGTAGCAAATAGAATTTGAATTTCAGGTCACATAAGAAGGGGTTTGGGAAGTGTAACTTCGTTTTTTGTGCAACTAAACTTAGCTTCTTCGATGAGATCCTGTTTTACCAACTGGTAAAAAATAAATTTCAATGAATTTGTGTTCCTGCTTATTTTCCTTGTGGTCATATCTAACTTTTAAGCAGGGTACAGTAGGAGGGGAGGGTGATGAGACCCTTGATAAACAAAGGTTCTGATCCTTGGTCATCTGTTGACTTTGGCATCTGATCCTTCATCCTGTCTGGTTTTTGCATGTTGATCTACATAAGTCCATGCCAAAGGCCCTCCAGGATCAGTGACTCTCCTTGCTTGCACCCGATGCCTTTCTCAAATGCACAGAAAGGTGTTCTCCAAGATTACTCTTGGCTGTGGGCACCTGGTGAGACTTCCAAAGGCCCAAATCAAAAAAACTCCGTTGCTATCAAGTCAATTCCAACTCATAGCAACCCTATAGGTCAGAGTAGAACTGTCCCATCAGGTTTCCAAGGAGTGCCTGGCGAATTTGAACTGCCAATGTTTTGGTTAGCAGCTTAACTCTTAAGCACTATGCTACCAGGGTTTCCTTCAAAGGCCCAGAACCGTGTATATACTACTCTCAGGAATTATTCTACTGTACCTACACCTTACTGAGTCAAGTTGTAACTCTACAAGGCTGCTTCAGATCTGACTGCCTTCATCATACAGCCAGTTCTAAGTACTTTCCCATGCTACCCCAAGTCTCAGAGAACACTGGGATCTTCTCTTCATGCCTAGCTCCATGTAGGATAAGGGGCAATGGCTCTTTCTGCTCTGAGATTCTCTCAACCCTTGGATTCACCCCAAACTCATCGGAGTGTCTTTTGCTCCTTCCCAATGGGGTTCAGTTCTGAAATACTTGACTTCATCATAGAGTACTTAAAAATTTTTATTTCAATTATAGATTGGCTGTACTTGATAGTACTAATGAAGCACATTCAATTTAAAATACCTATAAACACAATGCCCACTGTTGGAGTCATCTACTGGGTTCAGGGTCACTTTCCAGGGGTCTGCCACCTTAGCTCTCTTGGCTTCCCTCTTTGCTTCCCTCTTTTCCCCCTAGTTTGGGGAAGCTCTTCTAGTCTCCAAAGCCTGAATTTTCTCTTGATCTGTGTTTTTGAGACTCAAAAGCCTTTTATTGGTTGTAACATCTCCTTCTGTGGCAAAAGACACTAATATGCCAATGAATGGAAGAGGGTCTTGGGGTAAATAAAAGAGAACTAGGGAAAAACACACGAGGTAGTATATCAAAGTATCATTCTTCCACAGAAGGCACAAAGCCCAGGCAGAGAAGGGACAGAGACCACGTGAGGGAAAAGTGAATCCTGATTGTGCTGAATGTCTGTTCGACTCTTCCCTTTAGCTGGAATGAAACTAATTCAGATGAAGCAAATGGAAACTAAAAAACAATTATGTGTTAATGCTTTTGGAGTAAAAAATTTAATATGATATGACACAAGAAGAATATTACATTCTCAGCATAGAAGAATTGGAGCTACCCCAGGAGCCTTCTTCAGTTTCCATTTTTACTTAATTCAAGCTACGTTCCTGTCACTTGCAACTTACAGTGTTCTGCCCCATATATTAGCCTAGCCAAAAAGGGGAATTTTTATTTCATGGAATTTGAGGAATATTTGGACAACCGAATATCAGGAAGAACAGACACATAGCTAGTCTTTAGGAACCCTAAAGCCACCAGTAACCTTGCTCATCACTCATCTCTGCTTCTCTACATGAGTAGGCTTCATTCTCTCTTATCAACTAATTCTCTCCACCTGGTAAAAAACATGGTTGTGACCATTACTGGGTTTCTATCAACTGGTTTCCACCACCAGATAAAGGAGGAACTAGATCAGGGTTTAAAGGTTGAATTAATTTTTTTCTATAGTGGGAATGTAAATAGAAAGAATATTCTTGAGTTCACCAATTTTTCTTCCATGCCAATTGGACAATAGCTTGTGTTTAGATTGTAACTGTGCAAAAAAATTCTCTCATGATTATTCAGCCTTTTAAAAGTTCCCTTTCAAAAGTGTACAAAGGAAAGAATAAAATTTAAAAGATAGCTTTATATCTTTTCTTAAACTAAATACAGAGATGAGAAATTAGAATAAAAACAACAAAAACATTTTAAACAGATTGAAACTAAAATACTATTGTGTGTTAATGCCTTTGCAGTCAACATTTAATGTGATATGACACAACAAAGAAGAATATTGTATACTCAACACAGAAAAATTTTTAAGTCAAGGAGATTGAACTATGACAAATATATGCCTTATATTTTCCTACTCTGCCCAAGCATAAATGAAAAACCAAACTCGTTGCTGTCAAGGTAATTCCAACTCACAGCTACCCTGTAGGACAGAGTAGAACTGCCTCGTAGGGTTTCCAAGGCTGTAAATCTTTACAGAAGCAGACTGCCACATCCTTCTCCAGCAGAGTGGCTGGTGGGTTTGAACCTCTGACCTTTCAGTTAGCAGCCAAGCACTTAACCATTGCGTCACCAGTGCTCCTTGCACGAGCATAGGGTACTTCAAAAATTTTGTTTCAATTATAGATTGACTGAACTTGACATTATGAAACACATTCAATTTAAAATACCAGTAAACTCAAATGCCCATTGTGTGTTGCTTAGTGATGGAGTCATCTTTAGACTATCTTATGTAATTATTTATAATAAAAAATAATTGAAATAGTGCAAATATAACAGTTTCTGGATCTGTGAACATGGAAGTTCTAAGTTGCCGTCACTAAACATCCACACTTTGTGGAAGAGTCCTTTCGACCTCTGGCTATAACATCCAGATGCGCTCATTCTTTTCCTCCAATCCCTTCCCCCACTGGCTATCCAAGGAAATGCAATATTGAGAGATGCAGAAGATAACCACTTTAATTTTTATAGTTTTTCCAATTTTCCCCTGATAATTTTTTCCTGTTTGCGAGGAGCAGGACAAAAGTTGTGCAAACAACTGAACACCAGTGACTTGAGGGCCTGCTGTGATAGCCATTGGCAACTCTCACTAGATTTGGAAGATTCTTGTGGTACAATGAATTACAGCTGAATTCCCTTAATGTTTCAAAGTCAAACACTCATTTATATCAATGGGACTTCCGGATTTCAAAAGTGAAATTTCAAAACTGTGCGGGGAACAAGCATAGGTTTGCCAACTCTTTTTTTGCCAAGTAAGTACTTAGGGAAAATAATATTCTCTACAATTAGTATCAGTTTTAGCTTCCTAGGGCTGCCATAACAAAACACTACAAAGTGAGTGGCTTTAAAGAACAGAAATGTATTGTCTCATACTTCCGGAGGCTAGAAGTCCAAATTTGGTGCTGCAGTAGGGTTGTACTCTCTCTGTCCTTCCTTGTCTCTTTATAATATGGTAGTAGTAGCATCAGAACCTGTCTAACTTCAAGGCGGATAATGAAAATCAACATCAGCCCAAAGATGGTCCCAATGAGGTGGAGGTCAGACATACCTCCATTCTTCACCCTTTTTACCAATTCTGACACCAGCCATTCCTCCCATGGCACTATTTCTCTTCTTGGTTCGATAATCCATTGCAATGGCCACACAGAACTCACAGACCATACTTACAGTTAAGTGGTTTGTTAAGGAAGCAACAGTGTACAATTCAGCATCAGGATCAACAGGCTACAACTCAGGATTAGGATCAGGAAGCACGTAAGCGAAGTGTGGAAAGCTCCTCCAGAAAAAAAAAAATCATTGCTGTCAAGTTGAGTCTGACTCACAGTGACTCTATAGGACAGAGTAGAACTGTCCCGAAGGGTTTCCAAGGAGTGGCTGGTGGATTCAAACTGCCAACATTTTGGTTAGCAGCCATAGCTCACTGTAGCTCTTAATCACTGTGCCACCAGGGCTTGAGGAAAGTATATGCCTCCCTTCTTTAGTGCAAGACAGCTCTTTCTACTCCTCTTGCCCTTTGGAGCAAGCAGACCCTTCTCTCTGCCATGCAGGCCCCCTCTCAGCTGTGCAGGCCTCCTCTCAGCCCCCTCAGGACAGGCTTCTCTCAGCCCCCTCAGGACAGGCTTCTCTCAGCCCCCTCAGGACATGCTTCCTCTCAGTCCCCTCAGGACAGGCCTTTCTGTCTTTGGCCTCCCTACCATCAGCCTCTCCACTGCTAGCTGACCCAGCTTATAGCCAGTGTAGCAATTTTGTTGAGCTCTCTTAGCTGCACCCCTAGCAGCAGGTTTCTGCCATCACCACTGACTGCTACAAGGCTCCTTCCAGGCCTCTCGCTGTCTTCAGTGCTACAGCCTTTGACTCGTGTTACAGCTCATTTAGGAGATTCCTCACCTCCGCGCTCTCTCTGTTCTTACATTTTCTTTGTACTTCGTTCTTCTATCTGCAAACCTCTGTGGGGTTAGCTGCATATATAAGCAAACTCCTGGTCAATTTCAAGGCATGGCCCTTCCACCAGGGCCATAAACTGACCGATCCCCCCTTGGTAGGCCACAGACACTTCATTTGCTTAGTAGGCTAGAGTCACTTCATTTGCATAAGTATATTGACCAATCCCTGCAAGGAGCAGAAAATAGACCAATCACAGGGCAGGCTGCAGCCCAGGGCCAGATAAAAAGTCTCACACCAGTATCAAAAAGTTTATAGCCTACTCAGGAAGTGTCAATCAATCTGGAAAAAAGTAACAAACTTTCTGAGGTAGAAAACCAGGGCAAAGGTAACTCTCAGGGCTTAGGGAAAAAAAATCTCTCAAGCTGTTTTTCCAAAGAACCAAAGCAGAAGGCCACATAAAAGAACTCATTTCACTACACTCTTCCAGCTTCTGGTGGTCATTGTTGTTGTTAGGTGCTGTCATGTTGATTTTGACTAAGCAACCCTATGGGACAGAGCAGAACTGCCCCATAGGGTTTCCTAGGCTGTAATCTTTATGGGAGCAGATCACCAGGTCTTTTCTCCCATGGAACAGGTGATAGGCTCAAACTACTGACCTTTCAGTTAAAATCTGAGTGCTTAACCGTTGGTAGCCACTGGCATTTCTTGGTTTTTACATGCATCTTCACATGACTTCTGTCTTCCCCCGTGTGACTCTTTTTCCATGTCTGTTCTCCTCTCTTATAAAACATCCCTCAGAGGGAATAGGACCTCATTAACTTAACTGATAACATCTTCAAAGGAAGGAACTATTTCCAAACAAGGTCACATTCAGGTACAGGGATTAGGACTCGTCTTAGGTCCTGTTGTTGTTGTTAGGTGCCATCAAGTCAGTTCCAACTTATAGCGACCCTATGTACAACAGAATGAAACAGTGGTATTTGTGCTGCCATTACACAAATACCACACGTGGGCAGCTTTAAAAAACAAAGAATTTATTTTCTCACAGTTCAGGAGGCTAGAGGTTTGAATTCATTGTATGGCTCTAGGGAGAAGTTCTTCCTCATCTATTTTACTTCCAGTAGCTGCAGCAATCCTTGAAGCTCTTGGTCTTATAGATGCACCTGCTATGTGTGTCTGTCTTCATATGGTGCCTTCCCCTGTGTCTTTGTGTCTACCCTGCTCTTTTTATAACTCAAAAATGATTAGGTTTAGGACCCACCCTACTCTGGTATAACCTCATTAACATATCAGAAGAAAACCCCTATTTCCAAACAGGGTCATATTTACAGGTACAGGGGTTAGGATTTCAACACATGCTTTGGGAGGGTACAATTCAGTCTATAACATCATCACTTCACAAAATAAAAGACATTTTAAAGGCCAAAAAGTAGACAGGACACTATCTTAGGTTAAGAAAAAAAAAGACAAAAGGGTAGTCATTCCCAAGAGCAGAGTCTTGACAACTATACACTGATGTATCAGTCAGAATTCTGACAGAAAAGAGATGGCACTCTCAAAGGATTACACTAACAATATTTCAATGATGAGACTATTTACAGAGGTGTGGTCAAAGTTTAAAAAAAAAAAAAATCCAAGGAGGGATGGTGAGTTACCTAGGGACTAGAAACAACAGGGAGCCAGTACTTTCCCTTGGACTGAGGGGATGAGAAAAGGGAGCAGTATTTCCAGAGCTAAGTGAGAGCTGGAGTTGACAGGCTGTGACAAATGCAGCTACTGCTAGAACCATAATGAGGAAGGGAAAGAGTGGGGCTAAAATACCTGATATCTATTCCCCTCCCCCCCATCCCACCTGAAACCAGCTGAAAATCAGAGGGCAAGGGGGCCTGGGTGTAGCAGTTCATGGAGTCAGCCTCCTGGAGCACAGATAGGTCTAATGCAGGTGGAAAATGTATTTGAGTGGGGGTCCACCACAGCATATTGATTTTTTTT
>NW_004443939.1:12082061-12108856 GCF_000243295.1 Trichechus manatus latirostris | reverse complement strand
GTATGTCTTTTTTTTTTTTTTCTATTGAAGGAAAATTACAAGAGAAATTTAAGATATAATATTGCTTGTAATTATATGCTTGGTAGATTTGTCAGTTAGTGGCTCGATATCCAAAAGGGTAACATCGAGTGGTACTCAAATGTGCAACTTGTTCTAGTACTTTATTATTTTCATACTCATTATTAAAAATTCAACTTCACATAGGTAGGAAGTAGGTACAACCAACACTCAACACTTTCATTTGGCTCAGAACATTTTGTATGAATTAAGGAATGTCAAAATAAGAGCTCCCCCCCCCCCGCCCCACTCTACTACTAACCAAAAGGTTGGAGGTTTAAGTCCAACCAGAGGCACCTCAGAAGAAAGGCCTGGTGATCTACTTCCAAAAAATCAGCCATTGAAAACCCTATGGAGCACTCACGGGGTTGCATCAATCAGAGTTAATTCCATGGCAACTGGTTATACCTTAGGGACTTTTCCTATCCCAGTGGTTCCCAAAATTTGCTGTGCCTTGAAATCACCTGGGGATCTTTACAAAATACTGATGCCTACCTTATACCTCCAGACATTCTGATTTCATTGGTATAGAATGAAACCTAGGCATAAGGCAGAGAGCTTTTTAATTAACTTTTCTTTTTTAGAGTATCTTTAGATTTATAAAACTGTTGTGAAGATAGTACAGAGAGTTCCCATGTACCCCATACCTAGTCTCCCCTATTATTAACATCTTACACTAGTATGTATGTATGGCACATTTGTCACAATCAATGAACCAGTATTAATATACAATTATTAACTAAAATCCATATCTAATTCAGATTTAATTAGTTTAATGTTCTTTTCTGTCCCAGAATCCATCCAGGATGCCACATTACATTTAGTTTCCCTGTCTCCTTAGGCTCCTCTTGGCTGTGGCAGTTTCTCAGACTTTTCTTGTTTTTGATGACCTTGAAAGTTTTGAAGGGTGTTGGTCAGGTACTTTGTAGAATATCACTCAGTTAGGATTCTTCTGATGTTTTTCTCATAATTAGACTAGGACGTGTGTTTTTGATACACATGGGGTCACCATGAGTTGGGACTGACTCAACTGTTTTTTTTTACTACGTACTGGCCTCACTACTGGCTGCATCCCATATGTTATGGTCCTAAACCTGACAACACCTCTCTGTGGTAGAATTTATTATCTTAATTGTACACTTGTAGAGACTGAAACTCAGAGACATTAAGTATCTTGCCCAAAGTCACGTAGCTAATAAATAGCGAGGCTGATATTAGTACCCAGAAAATTGGTATATTCTTAGGTATCTGCCTCATCGACTTACACCAACCCATCCTACTTCTCAAGTTGCAAATTTTGGATTATTAGAGAAACTCATTAAATGAGGTTCTACATACTTTTCAATTTCGCACCAAAAAAAAAGACAGAATATTGTGAAAAAACAGCAATTCTTGTCAGAAAACTGACTGTGTTCTTGACTTGCAATTGGTTTGCCATCCATTTTCCCCTATCTTTCTTATCTCCTAAAATACAATGTTTTACTATCACAAGCATTTAATAGCATTCCTTTTCTTACTGTCACCCAAGGACATCAGGGACATTTTGACATAGTAAAGAAAAGTACCATTTGAACTATCTATGAAGTGAATGCTGCTACTCAAGTGCACATTGGTTTTCATTTTCGAGGAGAGTCACTTAGTGTTTCTCTGTCAGACACTCACTGATGGCCATTTACCTTTGAGACATACATGAATGAACCAGAAAGTTTTCTAATGATAGTGAATAGGAAAAAAAAACTGTACCTTGATTCCTGCTGGGAAGTTCATTGCCTCAAAATAAAGATACAAACTTTTGAAGAGGGCACTCTTCCATGCTTGACAAAATAGGACTCAACCTATTTTTCAATGAGCTTTTAAAGAAATCCTTGATTTATTTATTTTTAAACAGTAAAATATTGTGGCTTTAAGCTCATAACTGTACATTTTAGACATTTAAGGAAATGATCGATGTCATTGCAAGATAACTGACTGCCATCTTTTGAGAATCTAAACCAAACTAAAAACAGGCGAACCCAAGGATTAGGAAAGAAAGAAAAGCACAGAGACTAACTAATTGCCATTCTTTCTTCTCTTTATACAATAAATTCACTTGTTGTTGCCATGGCAAAGGAGCTGGTCTGTTTTTCCCATTCCTCTGACTCTACTCATTATTATGTCCAACACCAGAGAATGTCATATTTCACCATCATCATTCTCACATCATTATGTTTATCCACCTACTCTGCACTTACCCCTCTCCCAACAGTTTTTTAAACAGTAATACTTACTTGGAGCCCTGGTGGTGCAGTGGTTAAGAACTCAACTGCTAGCCAAAAGGTCGGCAGTTCAAATCCACGAACCGCTCCTTGGAAACCCTATGGGGCAGTTCTACTCTGTCCTGTAGGGTCGCTATGGTCAGAATCGACTCAACAGCAACTAGTTTGGTTTTCATTTTGTTTTGTTTTTGGAATACTTACTTAGAGAAAAAATGATTTCAGGTAAGCGAAGTGGCTTCAGATACTGTTAGAAGAAAGAGGAAGAAATAAAGAAGGATAGAAATGAGTTAAAGGGAAAAGATCTCAGCAGTAATTTAGCTAAGGAGCCTTTCTAATCTTGGAAACCTCCTCAGATCCCAAAGACAAACTCTAAAAATGTCATTGAAAGCAAATCCCACCTTGATGATAAGCTAAATCAACTTGATAGAGGTCTATTTTGGCTGTCTAAACAATGATAACCATAGTGATGGGGTAATATTCTTTTTGGTCATTATTAGACTGAGCTCATCAAAACAAAGCCTAAGTTACGGGAATTAATAATACTACTATTGTACAATAGTCAGATGACATATGGAATACTCTACCCAATTTATGGTGCCACATTTTAGCAGGGACAGAACAAATGAATGTGCATTCAAAGATGGTAACCACAGCCTTGCAATCACATTCCCCCATTCATTAATTTATTAATTTATTTCTTTACTCAATAAAAATTTATTAGAAGCATATTATGCAGTAGGTACTGACCTAACTTGAGATAAAAACATCAGTAAGACTTTATCTGTTCCCTCAAAATGTTCACATTCTATTCCTGCCATGCAAGAGACAATTGAATGAACTTGGTGTTTTTAGTTTAGAAAAGAGAAGACTAAAATTGAAGAGCTGTCCCTGAGAAGATAGCAAATTTAGGCAAATGCCAAAATCTGTAAGAAACAATCAATTGGGGTGAGATAATGGTTTCATCCTGTTTATACACCCTGAGGCTTGGGTATATAAACAATCAGCTCATAGTGTTCTTTCTTGCTTGTTCCTATTCCACCAATCATGAGGGCAAAGAGATGAGGTGAGTTACCTTTCCTTTCATAAATCCTTCAGTTTCCAAACTCAGGTGTCCATGTTAAATCAAACATACAGGACAAATGTACTATGGAAAGCCCAGTACATGAATGATTCCTAGCCTTGAGCAACCTAAGAAGAGTTCAACCAAAGAGCCACCTGGATTCTGCCTTCAAATATTTGAATAGCTGCCATGTGGAATGAGGAACAGACTAGTTTTCTGTGAAGTTTCCAGAAACAAAATTGAAACCAATGAGTGGATATTATAAAAAATAAGCTTCAGGTCAATATTTTTAAAAAACAAAAAATTCAAGAGAATACTTCTTGAATTTTAACATGCATATGAATTACCAGAGGATCCAGTTAAATGTAGATTTTAATTTATTAGGTTCATCGTTGTCTAACAAGATCCCAGGTTATGCTGATGCTGCTGGTTCTAGGACAACATCTTAAATAGCACTACTCTAGAGTTATCTGACAATAGATCTCTTTGGAATACATTAGGTTGCCAGTCACTGGATGTATTTGATCAGAAGCTGAATAACTATTTGTCAGGAATGCAATAGAAAGGATTTCTGAACTGTACATAAGAGTGGGCTAGATGTACCCTTTCAAATCTAAATGGTTTGACTTAATGTTTTTTATAACAGAATTTTACATGTGATTACTTATTTTAAATAGTAAAATACTTTCACATAAATAATGACAAAAGCAAAGTCATTACAAAAGTAATTCCCACGTCAATAGATTTGAAGATGGAAGATCGTAGCTATTAAGTGGCTTGCTCAAAAAGTACTCCTTTACACACCAAAGTTATTCGGCTCCTGTTCTCAGCAAAGCTCTGGCACAGTGCTGGACATCCAACAACGAACCAAACAGAAACAATTCCTGCCTGCCAAAGGTCACAGTCTAGCTAATCAGCACACAACACATCCATGTGATAAATCTCATTTGCTATTAGCTCATTCAATAGTCAGATAAAGACTCTAGGATCAAAAAAACTGGTTAGGATGATGATGAGACCAAAGGAAAAATATTCCATTCTTTGAAGTGTTCAGAGGAACAGCAAATGCCAGAGAAAAGCACTGTTACGTTTTCTGAGAAGCTTTGGCTCTGTTAGAATGGACAGCATGATCCTGGCACTTCAACAGGCCAACTTTTTACCCCATTCCAAAGAAGTATGATATTCACAATGACGAAATTATCCTAACTACTACAAACAAAAAAGAAAGTCCAAAAATCCTGTCTACTCATTTCCCCAACAGCTAACCCCTACTTTGTAAGATGGGACAGACAACCTCCCATTAGACTTTCTAGCACCCTTTGAACTGCAAAAATAGGCAGACTGAGACATTAAAAAACAAACAAACAAACAAACCCACTGCCACCAAGTTGATTCTGACTCATAGCGACCCTATAGGACAGAGCGGAACTGCCCCACAGAGTTTCCAAAGAGCAGCTGGTGGATTCGAACTGCTGACCTTTTGGTTAGTAGCCAAACTCTTAACCACTATGACACCAGGGAGAAATAAAAATTCATCAAGACATTGCAGGCTGATTAGCACTTGTGTGTTCAGTTTTGGTTAAACACAACCTAGAAATCTCTTTCTTCAGTAATCTGGTTCATTACAGCACCTCACTGTTACTCTCTGTTTAATCCTTTCAACAATTCACTGGATGATCTTCATCATATTTTATCTGCCTTTCTAAGACTCAGAGTACTGCTAGGCCCATTATGGATTAATGTCCTCTGACTTCTGCCTCACTCTTACTCCAACGTTTCCATCCTTTATACATTTTCCTACATCAACCACATTCTCTGACATTCAACCCTTCATTTCTCCCATAAAAGGTTTAAGCTCATGCATTAGAGAAACCTGTACCCATTGCCATTGAGTCGATTCCGACTCATAGTGACCTTATAGAACTGCACCATAGGGTTTCCAATGAGTGGCTGGTGGATTTGAACTGCTGACTTTTTGGTTAACCATTGCGCAACCAGGACTTCATATTACAGAAAAGATTAAGATAAGCTGAAATATCTTTATATATTCTCATGTGTCCTCATAGTGTGTCATAGGTCGGGTTTCCTGGGAAACAGACTCTGAGGTGGTGATTTGCATACAGGTGGTTTGGTAGGAAATGGTCTGTGGAACACCTCCTATAAGGGAGTGAGGGAAGAAGGACTAGATATCAGGAAAAGAAGAAAGGCAATGCAGATGCCACACCCTATGGGGAGCTCTGAAGATGAGTTGTCCCTTCAGAGATATATCTAATTGAGGCAACAAGAGCAAGTCTTTTCATCTCCTGCATTGATCAGTTATAGGATGTGGGTTGCACCCTGGGTAAAGGTGTAAACTCGGGCGAGGCAGCTCTTTCACCAAGGACAGGTTCTAAGGTTGATTCAGCTGTGAGCTGTCAGTAGACAGAAATCCTGGCAGCTGGGATAATGAGAGTCTGCAATCTGAGTGGCATATCGCAGCATCTACTACAATGCATCTCTTAGGATGCTGAGTCCATTTCTTCATATAATAAACTCGCTCCATCTGGGAACAGATCTCCCAGGATTCTGATTGGTCTCTTATCTTGGAAAAACTTACAAGATGAAGGTTAATGAAACACACTATAGCTTCCCCCACTGCAGCTAGTCTCTGGGCCAGAATTAATTCTAATCAGCTCCCTCTACTACTTCCTATTTTAAATTCCTTTACCCTAGAATTCCTGCTAGTATAGGTAGCTTAACTAGTGGGTGACCCAAACTCTCATTCTTCGATTTATGAGCCCCTGGTTACTATGTCCTTCTCAGGCCAGGGCCACTTCACTTGTATATTAACTATCAGCTTAGAAAGAGGAGTATCAAGAGATAACAACTGCCATCAAGGGATGAATAAATAAACAAAATGTGGTATATACACACAATGGAATATTACTCAGCCATAAAGAGAAATGAAGTCCTGATGAGTGCCACTACATGGATGAACCTTGAAAACATCATGCTGAGGAAAATAAGTCAGTTGCAAAAGGACAAATATTGTACAAATACTGTCTCTCTTATACAAAATAAGCAAATACATAGAAACTAAAGACTATTAGTGGTTACTGGAGTTGGAGGGGGAAAGGGAAAGTTTTTGCTTAGGGAGCATTGAGTTTATGTTAATGGTGATGGAATATTTGAAAAAGTATGGTGAAAACGGTTGCACAACGTGAAGAATGTAATCAAGGTTACTAAATTGTACGTATAGAAATTGTTGAGATGGTATATATTTTGTTATGCATGTTTTCACCACAACAAAATTAAGAAGAGAGAGAGAGAGAGAGGGATACAACCCACCTGTATGCCAAATGTATTTTCCCCTGCCCTCATCAGGCAACAGCAGCCTTCCAGAACTCAATCACCACTGCCAGGATTATGTCTCATTTCTTGTTGCTTATCTCATAGTACAATGAGCCTAAAATGAACAGGTAACAGCTGGAGCATAAATTTTAACAGAACTCTTGCTGTAAAACTGTTCCACTTTTAGATCTTCAGAAGTATAAATTTACCAAATGAATCACTGGGAATTATGGTGAAAGAGGGCAATTCCTACTGAAATCTCTTGATTCCCATGTAGTCTATCAACTGGGGACACATCACTATATAATGATCTTTGATTTGGACTATATACTGTATCCTGGAGAACAGCACTCCATCCTTGCAAGGTATCATCACCAAGCTGTCACCACAGCTGCCCCTTCAAAGGTTATTCCATAATTGTATCAAGCCAGCTGCTCCTAATTGGTACAGTATGTGATGGAACCAATGGATATCATGGTCATATGCCCAGTGTCACATCTTGTTTGCTACAAAATGGGTACCTTAATCCAACGTGACATTTTGTCAGATGCTATGTCAGTGAATCAAACGCTCTGTAAACTCTCATTGAATGGTGCTGCCTGAGACCCTATAGGTAGGAAAAGCAACCCAATACCTGGTCTATGTATCAATCACCATCAGTATGAATTGCTCTCCTTCCAGAGTGGAAGAAGTTCCATAAAATCAACTTACTGTCACTTCCATCCTTACAACAGGAAAAATTGGATAAACAGAATATCGACAACTTTTCTTATACCCATCTGAGAACCGAGGTTGCAGGATAAACTATGACCTAAAAATCTAGAGAAATTAGATGTAGAGAGACAATGCTGACATCTGCTTACCTAGAGGATAATTTTGCTTACATAAATGATAATTTCCATCAAAGGCTAGAAGCTGAGTATGGACTAGTGTAAGAGTGAGAAAATCCTAGGGGCCATGATCTTAGAGTGGCCCCCACACTTTTGTGGGCTTTACCTCTAGAAGCCCAATCAGGTTCTCACAGTGAAGATCTGAAAAGCATCTCCTCTTGGATCTGGCTGGAAGAGGGAAAGAGTAATCATTGTGAAAGAGCCAAGGGTGTTTTCCATAATACTGGCCTACTCTTCAAGGTCACAGCTTTACCAGAGTCTCATCCAAGCTGGAGGAAGGGCATTCCTCCCACTCCAGCTTCCTTAGTCTTCCTTTATCTCTTAAAGGGGGGAAGGGAGGAGGGAAATAGTCAACAGGTGTCAGGCTTCAAGAATGCTGCAGCTGGGAGAGCAGCGGTGAAAAAATCTATGCCACTTAAGAAGGACTTGTGAAGATCACAGTCCCAAGGCCAGGCCCACTAAAAGACAGAATTAATTGGAAGTTGTAGAATACCCCCCTCCCCTACATCTTAACTTATACCAACAGGGCTTCAGTATAATAATAATAGATTACAGCTGAAATAATTGCAAGACACAAACTCTGAGGAGGAGTACTTAGGGAAGCCCAAAGTTAAGAAGGGAGACAAAAACAAGGACACCAGAGAATTTGAAGCCTCTGGCACCTGTAGCTACAGAAAACAAAGCCAACTCTTAGCCAAATTAACATAAATATTCACACTAAAGGCCTATTTACCTCTGTTCCTATCACCAGTACAACATATCCAGCGTTCAACAAAAAATTGTAAAGCATGAAAAAAGGCAAGGAAAAAACACAGTCGAGTCAAAACAATCATCAAAACTAAATTTGGATATGACACAGATGTTGAAATTACCAACTTACATGTGAATGCTTATAGCAGTTCTATTTATAATCGCCCAAAACTGGAACAACCAAGATGGGTAAGGTTGTGTGTCAACTTGGCTGGACATGATTCTCAGTGATTTGGCAGTTATGATGTAGTTTGTCAGTTGTATGATGATGTGATCATTTCCATGATGAGATTTGTTATAATGTGATCACCTCCATGATGGGATTTGCTGTGAGTAGCCAATCAGTTGAAAGGGAGTTTCCTCGGGAATGTGGCCTGCATCAAATATAAATGGACTTTCTGGCAAGGCTCATAGGCTTTTGCTCAGTCTGAATCCTGCAGCTGGCTCCTGTTCATCTGACCTCCATTTCTTGGGAATTGAGCTAGCAGCTTACCTGTGATCTTGCCTGCCGGTCTTGGGATTTGTCAGTCTTCACAGCCTATGAGCAAGTGCCCTGCTGTCTGATCTGCTGATTTTGGGTTTGCCAGCCCCTGTGGCTACATGAATCAGGAGAAGTCTGTAGCCTGACCTACGGACTTGGGACTTTCCAGCCTCTACAACCACGTGAGCTATTTCCTTGCTATAAATCTCTTCATATAGATATTTCTATGCGTTACTGGTTTTGCTTCTCTAGAGAATCCAGCCTAAGACAATACTCTTCAATAGATGAATAGATAAACGAACTATGGTACATCCACAGAATGGAATAGTATTCAACACTAAAAGGGAGTTAGCTATCAAGCCATGAAAATACATAGATAAATAATAAATGCATATTTCTAAGTGAAAGAAGTTAATCTGAAAAGGCTATATAATGTATTACTTTAATTATATGACATTCTGGAAAAGGTAAAACTATAGACAGTAAAAAATAAGTGGTTGTCAGGGGTTCAGAATGAGGGAGGAGAATAAATAGATGAAACACAGTGGACTTTTTTAGGGTAGTGAAACTATTTTTTATGATACTGTAATAGTGAATATCCCTTGGATTTTGAATGTGTCAAAATCCATAAAGCTTTATAGCACAAAAATGAACCTTAACATATGCAATTTTTAAGAAATTATTTAAGAGGTCAGAGGATCCCAGAAAGAAATACAAAATGTGACAAAACAATCTAATCATATTATAAATGTATGAAAGAGCCTCACTAAAGTGGGTGGAGGAGAAAGGTGCAGATCTAAGTAACTTTGGAAATGAGTGGAGTGTCTAAGAATAAAGGCAAAAGAAACAGTACATAGGCACTGTACTCGAGTTGAAAAGTTGTACCCCACTGGGGTATGGGTTAAGAATTCTGAAAGCACTATGCATGTGTGGTGTAACTGAACAATTAAGTCAAAGTTGAATTGGGAGCTTACAGACAAGCAAGCAGAGAAGGCTAGAATGAATCATGTGGTAATGGGTTAGAGTTGGAGACATCAGTATGAACTCATTCAAAAGTGGTTGGAGCAGTACATGAACAGGGAACTGCCAGAAGTTCAGAAGAGGATTTGGAATGAGGGATGTTATTGCTGATGTCAGATGGATCTTGGATGAAAGCAGAGAATACCAGAAAGATGTTTACTGGTGTTTTATCAACTATGCAAAGGCATTCGACTGTGTGGATCATAACAAATTATGGATAAAAATGGGAATGCCAGAACACTTAATTGTGCTCATGAGGAACCTGTACATAGACCAAGAGGCAGTCATTTGAACAGAACAAGGGGGTACTGCATGGTTTAAAGTCAGGAAAGTTGTGCATCAGGGTTGTATCCTTTCATCATACTTATTCAACCTGTATGCTGAGCAAATAATCCGAGAAGCTGGACTATATGAAGAAGAACATGGCATTAGGATTGGAGGAAGACTCATTAACAACCTGCTACATGCAGATGACACAACCTTGCTTGCTAAAAGTGAAGAAGAGTTGAAGCACTTACTGATGAAGATCAAAGACCATAGCCTTCAGTATGGATTACACCTCAACATAAAGAAAAGAAAAATCCTCATAACTGGACCAATAAGCAACATCATGATAAACAGAGGAAAGATTGAAGTTGTCAAGGATTTAATTTTACTTGGATTCACAATCAACGTCCATGGAAGCAGCAGTCAAGAAATCAAACTATGTATTTATTGCATTGGGCAAATCTGCTGTAAAAAGCCTCTTTAAAGTACTGAAAAGCAAAGACGTTACTTTGAGAACTAAGGTGCACCTGACCCAAGCCATGGTATTTTCAATCACTTCATATGCATGCAAAAGCTGGACAACGAATAAGGAAGACCGAAGAACTGATGCCTTTGAATTATGATGTTAGCAAAGAATATTGAATATAGCATGGACTGCCAGAAGAACAAACAAATCTGTCTTGGAAGAAATACAGCCAGAATGCTCCTTAGAAGCAAGGATGATGTGACTTTGTCTCATGCACTTTGGACAGGTTATCAGGAGGGACCAGTCCCTGGAAAAGGACATCATGCTTGGTAAAGAAGAAGGGTCAGTGAAAAAAAGGAAGATGCTCAATGAAATGTATTGACACAATGGCTGCAACAATGGGCTCAAGCATAATGATTGTGAGGATGTCGCAGCATCTGGCAGTGTTTCGTTCTGTTGTACATGGGATTGCTATGAGTTGGAACTGACTCGATGGCACCAAACAACAATAACATGATATGATGTAATATATATGGCGCTTTACCTCTGTGGTCTTCCTCCCAAATACACCATAACCCCAGTCTAATCGCGGGAAAAACATCAGACAAATCAAAATGTACCTGACCAGCACTCCTCAAAACTGTCAAGGTCATCAAAAACAAGGAAAGTCTGAGCAACTATCACAGCCAAGAGGAATTCCCAATAGGGGAATGCAGGCTATATGGGAACTGCTCTGTCTTCGAAATTTTTCTGTAGCTCTAAAACTTTTCTAAAATAAAAGAGATAATTGTATTTTTAGCAAAAAAAAGTGGTCATTATAATTATGGAATGATAGTCCCAAAACATGGTAGACAGAAACTAGAGCAAGAGAAGCAGAAGACTAAATTTGGAAATTGTGATATTTCAAGAGCAGCCTAGCAGAAGGAGATGAGGGGCCTGGAGATAAGAGACGAAATAAATAGAAGTCAGTGATGTGACAGAAGACCCTGGGAACTTGAGGAAAGAAATCAACCCCCAAAATATTTTCAGTGATAGGAATGGCTAAAGAAGTTTAAGAACAGTATGTCTAATATCCAGCTTGAAATATTCTGTACCATTATAATATAAGGTAAACTCCACCTTTGTGCTACCTGTTTCTCTATTCAATATCTTCTGTGGATAACTGCCTAGAGAAAGTGGTATCTTTGAAAAATCAAGGAAAATTTTTTTTTTTTTTTGGATGCATGTAGGGTGGAGGGTAGGGAACAGCCACACCAGGCAAAATGCAAATGAGAAAAAGAATTCAGAGAAACAGCCTTCTGGGAACCTGAAGATATGTGGGGGAGGGGAGGCTATTGGGTATTTCCTAAGTCTGAAGGACTTGGGAATCAGGTAAAGTACAGTTCTGTGAGACTGTTATGCAAAGGAACGCATTACTGGTAACATCTAAATTTATATGCCTATTTTAAAACAAGAAATATTAAAGTATTTGTCATGTGCAATTTTATGGGCGTAAAATATTAAAATCCAGTTCCCATCAACCACTTCAAACAAAAGGAAGTTGCAATTTATTTGTTGCCATCTTAGTTGGAATAATAATATGCCAGCACAGAAACTTCCTTTCAATTATGTGTTCCTGGCTTGCTGCCTTCTTAAAATAAATAAAGCAGCACTGTCCCACCTCCCAGAACAAAAACAACAGCACCGTTTAACAGTTACGCCAAAAAGCAAAACTTCCAAAGCAGATGCAATCACCCCTTAGGCCAACTTCTATCTCTGTTGACTTTCATCTCCCTTGCTTACATAACTGGAAATGTTTTCAAGATGTGCACTATTTCATTGATAGCAGAACTCAGGTCTGTTCATGTTCCTGTGGAGAGCACATTGGATTAGAACACAGAACGAACTAGGGGCAATTCAGCTTCATGGAGAATTAATTGATTCTACCAGCTAGTTTGCCCCTGTCCTCAATAAGTTTTCCTTCTAAAAGACAAGGTAAAATGAGAGAAAAATGGCTGTTTAAAAATCTAAAGAAAGATTATTGATTGACCATCCTCTTTGGAAGAATAGGGAGAGAAAGGCTGATGTTGGTTCAGACCCAGGCAAGACTGGATTCTGAGGAGATGGAGCAAGAGCATGATCTTACCTAAGAATATCCACTTTTGGGAAAAAAACAGAGAAGTTAGTTCTAAATCCGCTACAGAGAAGCAACTATCAAATGCTAAGGGAATAAGAAGAAATACCAAAGAAACATAACTGGTGTGCAGATGCAGGGAAAAGAGGACAGAAATGAGTAGAGAATTGGCAGAGAACAAGAGCATACCAGAAATAAGAGAAAAAAAACCTGGAGCAATTGCCAAGAACTGCTTAGGGTGTCTGTAGCTCCATTTCTACCTTGCTAGTTAGTAATTCAGGATGTGTAGAGGCAAAGTCAGGACAGCTAGATAGTAAGGGCTAGTGCTGGAGAATAAATTCCAAGGAGACGCCAAAGAGGAAAGGGGAGGGCAGGAAAAGCCTCATGTAGAAAATGGTAAAGTGAATTTTAAATGCTGGGTGAATTTTGGCATATGGGATGGAGAAAAGTACATTTCCATATGAAAAGAAGAACAAGAATAAGGCCACTGAAGCTGGGAAAGGCCAGAGATCACAGGAAAACACCTAGCAGACGCATTTATCTAAAATGCAGGAAAATTAAGAGAATAATTTTAGATAACCCTGGAAAAAAGACTAGGGCCACGTTATTAGTTTCTTGAAGTCCCTGGGTGGTGTAAACGGTTAACACACTCAGCTGCTAAGCAGGAGGTTGCAGGTTCGAGTCTACCCACAGGCATCTCAGAAGAAGGAGCCTGGCAATCTACTTCCAAAAAATCAGCCATCAAAAATCCTATAACATACAGCTCTACTTTGATACACATGAAGTTGCCATGAGTTGGAATCGACTCCATGGAAACTGGTTTTTATTAGAGTCTTACAAGCTACCATGAGGCATTAAAGAAAATTAATCTAGAAATAGTGTTCATAGTGTATTGGAGTAAGGAGGCAGAATACATAAAAAGATCTATTTAAAGACTACTGTGACTTAAATGACAAGATTGTACCCAGCATGAGGTTTCACCTTGATTATTGCTGGTATCCCTAGCTGCTAATACTTGGTACATAGTAGGTGAAAAATGAAAGTTTGTTAAATTAATAAATTAATCCATAGTAAAGGAAGAATGAATAAATAAGAGGGCTTGAGATAAGATAATGGCAATCAAAATGAAAAATGGGGGACAAGTGGAAAAATATTCTTGAGACAAAAGCAACATGATTTAATATCAGATTGGAAGTGGGTAAGGAATATATAATTTTGAACTTCAGAGCCTGGGTGCTTTGGCAGTAAGGTGAGAAAGATGCTGAATTTGCCACCCCTGCGTGTGCTTAGAAATGATTTTTCATGTTAATCTTTCTCATTGTAGGTATAAGCTATGGTAGAGCTTGGTATATCTATTCATAGTACAGGAAAGATCATAATAAGTGTATTATAATTGGCATGAAATTAAATTTACAAATTATCCAGCTATACATTTTGGAATGGCTGGAAATAGTTTTCTTAGCAATCCTAAAAGGATTCTAAGCAACCTGAATGCTTCAGTGAATGGATAGCTTAGGGCCCACTCAGCTTTTCTCAGCAGAAAATACAAACAAAAAGAATGAAAGCTAATTAAACAGAAATGCTGCCCTATAGCTCATCTCACAATTTCAAAAGCAATCGTTTTTACTTTAAGTACTCCTAACAGATACCTTCTAAAAGGCAAGGACGCTGGTAAAAACGAAACTCAGCGTTCCCAGCTCACAGTGTTTACGTCTCTGCCCAGATGGATGGTAAAATAATCAAGATGATCTATATACTCCCTATCATAATATCTGGCTATTTACTAAAGAGGATGTTTGCTTCTTCCACCAGAGATATCCTGAGGTTCCCCTAGACAGTCAATTATAAAAGAAAAGCACTCTCTCCCAGCAGAGAAAATGTTACAGTGAATTATATTGATAAATCTGACCACACTACTTTTTATTATTTTTATTGTGGTAAAATATGTGTAACAAAATATTTCAATCATATTTACATGCACAATTCAGTGACATTAATTGCATTCACCATATTGTGCAACAATCACCACTGTTTCCAAATTTTTTCATCACCCTTAACAAAATCTCTGTACCCTTTGAGCAGTAACTCCTTCTTTTCCCCTCCCACCTGCCCCTGGTAACCACTAATAAACTTTGGTCCCTAGGCGTTCATCTATTCTAGATATTTCATTTAAGTGGGACCATGCAATATTTGTCCTTTTGTAACTGACTTATTTCACTCAGCATAATGTTCATTACATCATTGCTCCCAACAGTCAAAAGGTGAAAAGGCCCAAGTGCTCATCAACAGATGAATGGATAAAGAAAACTGGTACATGCATACAATGGAATATTACTCAGCAGTAAAAGAAATGAAGTTCTCATACATGCTACAACATGGAGGAAAATATGCTGGGTACAATAAGTCATACTTCTTTCCAAAATCTTAAATGAAAGCACAGGTAAAGGATGATATTTGCTTATCTTAATAGTTACTTAACAGTAGCTATTTAGAGAGATACTCACTAATCTCATTTCTCACGTCAGAGTAACATGATTTTCCTGAAGTTTTACCATCTAGATGCAAATAGGCGCAGATCTGTTAGCTGGAAAAGGGGGCTTTTCTTAGATTCCCTCGATAGGTTCTCTATAAACAGGAAAATGATTGTTTGGACCATTTCCTGTAGAGATTTTGTGTATATCACAAACACTAACCACTTCACATCTGAAGTAACAGCAGCAAATTTTTAAGGCTGATCTCCCTGCCAGCCAACAAAGACTTAGTTAGGGTACAGTAAAGGAATGCAAGTGGTCTGCACAGCTACATATAAAATTATGTATTGCTCAGCCAACATTTTTTATCCCAGTGTTGTAATTCTTGTGGTCATTTCGTTCATCCAATGCCCTGCTTTACAAAACAGTATCCTATCCTATTACTAAAAATCTTGAGGCTTCCAGATTCCTCAGTCTTCTTGGGGATTTTGCTCCAGTGTTTCACCAGCACGATAAATGATTTACACTTCCGCGATCATCTACATAATCACAGTTCTTTCTAATTCTTAACTTAAATCTGAGGAAAGTCAGGAAGGAGGTTGGAAGATAACCTCTCCAAGTCAGCCACAAGGGTGGAGACCACAGCACAAGCACTTCAGCCTTCAAAGGCACAGCAGCTGGCAGGTGGGAACCTTTCCATAGGCTCAAGACTAAAAATACACAGGACAGGACATTTTCCACAAAACGTCTAGAAAGGGACGAAAAAGTATTGTAGAATTGTCTGTGGTTTTAAAACACAGTATTTGTCTTGAAGAGCTACCATTTCTCATGTATTTCGTTTAAACACCATTCTTACCACAACCTGATTGAAACTACTGGGATTGAAAGGAGAATAGTTTAGGAAACCCACAGTGCATTAGGGAAAACGGATTCTTTACCAAGAAAACAGACAATTAAGAAGCATAAGGGAATTTGTTCTCACCGAAAAAGGCCTGGGGTTGTCCCAGTAGAAAAATTTATATTATTCCCAGGACAGATGTACAAATAAGTTGTGTCCCCACTGATAAATTATTTTGAGATTTTTCAGCTAACATCAGGATTACCAGAAAACGTACTAGGCTCTTACAAAACACTTCCCTTAAGCCTTTACCTTGCAAGTTGTTTTCTGCCTTTCTCTTTTTGCAGTCATCCACAGTAGAATTTCCCAGCAGTAAACACGGTAACTATCATCTATCGAACACTTACTAGGTGCCAGGCACTATGCTAAGTATTTTAGAGACATTAAGTCTTTCAACTGTCACAGCAACCTCTCTAAGTAGGGAGTTTTAACCCCATTTTAGAAATAAAGAAACTGAGGCTTAAAGAGAATAAGAGAATTGCACAAGGTTGTACAGCTGGAAGGTAGCAGAGCCAGGATTCAAATACCTGATCCTAGCACTACACTGTTTCTACTGCTAAAGAGAATGAAGGCTGGACCAAGTATCCACTTGGCTTATTGCCCTGGTAGTTGAGCCATAAAAAAATGTGCCTTCTTCATCATGACCCCATTCAGCCCTGCAACTGAACCCATAAGTGATGAGGCGCAAAAGGACTCACACAAATGGGAATTACAGAAAAGCAACTAGGAATGGGTGTTTTAATATTTGTTAATTTGGGTGAAACAGAGTGGATGGAGGAGATGAATTAAAAGCCTGTGAATAGCCAAGTTTAACCTTCAGCTTTATGCAAAGTGGTAATCAGAGAGAAAAAGTTCAGAGTGCTCCTGCTGGTCTGTAAATGTGATCTCATTTATTTATTTAAATGCTTTCAATGCTTCCTCATTATTGGATTCTGGTAGAAACTTTATTCAGTTTTTCCCCCTAGCTATGTATATATATTTAGATACAAAACTAAATGTGTTGCCATCAAGTTGATTCTGACCCATAGAGATCCTATAGGACAAAGTAGAACTGCCCCATAGGGTTTCCATGAAGTGGCTGGTGGATTTCAACTGCCAACCTTTTGGTTAGCAGCCGTATCACTTAACCATTGCACCACCAGGGCTCCATTTAGATACAAATGTATGTAAAATATGGGTGTATATATGTGTGTATAAAACTGCACAACAACACTCCAGTTATCCAATATTTATTTACATCTTCAACAATCCAGAAAATAAGAGGAAAACAGGAAATAGGCAAAATGTTCCCTCTGCACCCAAAATAGATATGGTAAACATCATGTACTTTGAGCACAGCATCATCCCTGGTGCCCGCACTCAGAACTTAAGAACTTTTATTTTTGCTCATTATTGCTAGCGAGCTTAGTATTTGATAACCTGCTTGTTTTTCACTCCACTGCTGATAAGAAGTAAATAAAAAAAGAAAGACTATTAAGGTAAGGGTCTTTGTCAGCAGCAAAAAGTAACACTTTTACAGAGCCCTGGTGGTGCAGTGGTTATAGTGCTGTGCTGCTAACCTAAGTGTCGGCCATTCCAACCTACCTGTCACTCCGTGGGAGAGAGGTGCGGCCGTCTGCTTCCATAAAGATTACAGTCTTGGAAACTCTTGTGAAGCAGTTCTACTCTGTCTTAAAGGATCGTTATGAGTCAGAATCGACTTGACGGCAATGGGATATTAAGGTAAGGGTTTTTGTCAGTAACAAAAAATGGAACTAACAGACAAATAGAAAAACTATCAAAAGTACATTCACAGATAGTAACTGCTTAATATTTATTGTTGAAAGAATGGGTGAATGACCAAATTGTTTTTTAAAAAATCTATTAAAAATAATCACTTTCATATCAGTTCATGTGAAAAAGATTTGAGTGTTTTAGTTGCCCATGTGCAAAATATGAGTCAAGAATTAATGTTATATTAGGTTGGATAACCTGTTTTATTCAGTGATTGTTTAACTATAAGAAACAGAGCTAACCTCAAGAACCTAAAATAAAGACATGTGTGTTTGCATGTGTTTATGTGTGTGTCTGTGTTTGTGTGTGGGACAATGGGTATTGTAAGGACTCAGAGATCTCACAGAAATAAATAATAGCTGTCCCTCATAGAAACAGGAACCAAGGACTGGGACACCGTCAGGGACATAGGCAGCCACTTGGTCCACTCATTCTCTCGGGGGCTATCTCTCGTCTGCATTTCCCTCTGTGGAACTGTACTGTTACCCTTGGTTCTGCTCCCCTGTAACTTTGGCCTCTATCAGATTTTAACTAACCATGTCTCCAGTTCTAGTCTTAATGCTGGACCTTTCAGCTACTCTCTTTAAATTCCCAGGAGAGGAATCTGATTGGACCAAACTAAGTCAGCTATTTACCCTTAGTCCAATCAGTTGTAGCCAAGTATGGCAGGTCAAATGCCTCAACCATACCCATCTAGAGCATCCCTTCAGCATTTATTGATTAAATAACTTATTTACCTGTTTGAAGGTAATGTGTTAGACGTTGATTGTGGATCCTGACCACATAGAGCTCAGACGTGAGAGAAGTTAATGGTCATATTTTAAGCCTCACTAGTCAGAGAAACAGAATATTTTGTTTCAGTCATTTTATGATATATGTCAACAAACTAAACCCTGTTCATAGATAAAGGCAGGTCCGTGAGAGATCTAGAAGCCATGTCTCATGAAGAATTGTTGAAGACTCTTAAGTTGGTGGTGTAGAAAAAAGAAAACTCATTCAGTCATTCATCAAAAAATTTGTTGGGTGCCTACTATATTTCCTACACTGTGCTAGGTGCTGTGGTTACAATGAAGCACAAAATGAGAACCAATTCCTGCCCTCATGAAGAAAATCTGATTGTTATCTTCAAATTTGAAAAGTTTGTCGTGTATAAAATATATGTATTTTGCTTTAGGAGGCAGAATTCAGATGAGAGAGTGAAAGTTACAGAAAGGAAGATAGAAGGATGAATTATCTAACCATCAGTGAAGTTCAGAAATGAAATGAAAAAATCCATGACATGACATCTCCTTCCCAACTATGGAAAGGGTCAATGACTGTTAGGGGAATTGTGGAAGGTTTTCTGGCATGAAGGAAAAGGTTGCACTAAAGGTATTTGCTAAAGTTCCTTTTAATTCTCAGATTTCAAAAATGGAGCTTAAGGGAAGGGAGTTTAGAAGCATAATAACCATCCAAATCTCCAGTTTACCTCAGAGACAGGATTTCCCAACAGGCTTAATTACGTTATTCCCCATCCTTATTCTTCTCTGATGTACTCTCTGTACAGACGATGTTGCAGAGAGTCACAGTGGCTCTAAAAGAACATTTTTATGAATAATGGCTGATTGTATAAATTCCTAATAGAAGCACTATAGGATCTATTGTTACTAATCTGTTTTTAGAACAATACTGAAAAATGACAAAACTTCTAACCAGAAAGGGAAATAGGCTGACCTCTCTGAGAGAGAGATTGCGTGTGCCTGAATATGATGGAAATAAATGATTTATGTAAGCAACCTTGAAGATCATCTGTATTCCAACCTCCTATCTGAGGTAGAATGCTCTCTATGGCAACAGTGGTAGGCAGCAAAGCCAAGAGCTCTAATTGCTGATTTTGGAGCCCACCAGACGTGGGGTTGAGCGCTGGCTCACCCATCCCTACTCTTTGCCTGTTTCCTTGTTAGTGAAATGGATATAATCACAATATCTACGTTACATAATGATCAAAAGAGATAATGCACATACAGCTTAACCCAGTGCAGTGCCAGGCACACAGTGAGCACTCAGTACACATTAGTTATAAAATTTATGTAACAAAGAACAGGGGGTCAGTGTATTTTAATGTGCCAGGCAATGTGCTGATTGCTTTACATGCATTTTTCTCATTACTCTTCCCTGTTTCATAGATGAAGAAATTGAGAAATAGAGGAGCTAAGTAAAGTGTTCAAAGTCAAACAGTAAGTGGCAAAGCTGGAATTTTGAAGCCAAGACTACTGGACTCCAGAGACTGAGTTTCTAACTTCTGAATACAGCTGCACTTCAACAGTCTGCTCTCTGGTTGACATCTTTAACATCAGGCCTTTGTCCGCATTTCAGTCACATGAAATGAACATGAACTTAGCTTTCTGAAAGATAAGCCTTCTCCCTGGCCATATAACAGAATTTCTTATAAATATATATTGAAATTAATTTCAGAATAGAAGCCAGAGCAGTATTCTTGAACCTTCCCTCTCAGTCCTTGGTCCTTTTCTTCAAAATAAGGTCAGAATTTTCAGATTTTAGTAAACCACAGTGGAGAATACATTTGACAGTCTAATGTTTGCTCTGAAGCTAACCTCAACAAATCTACTTGCTCTTGTTAGGTCTGGAAACAAGTATGATCTCTTTGGTTTAGAACATCTTTCCGCATGAGTTATTATTGTAGCCAAAGGCTTTTTGGTTGCGTGGAACACTCACGATCCAGATCTCATGGGTCTATGCCTCACCCAAACCCCTCCCACAATTCCGAGTCCTTCATCACTGTTTATATCCAGTTCATATTAACAAAGCTCAGTGTTGGAAGAATCATTGTTGATGCTGTCTTTGTATAATCCACAATTTAATAGGATAGATATTGACCAGAATGTAGGAAAATCTTGGATGTGTGACAGTGCTGACTTGGAACAAACCATCATAAAAAAAAAAGTGTGCTTGTGTGTGCATGTGTATTTAACAAAATGTCCACACTGACGTTAGTAAACTACATAAAAAGTCTAGAAATAGAATTACTTTGTCAATGTAAATATACTGGAAAACAGTTTATAGAGGATTTTATTCATTCTTTGACTATATAAAGATTTAGTAAGCTCCTAGTACAGGTCAGGCACTGTCTAGGCACTAGAAGTATAGCAATGAACAAGACAGAAGTCCCTAACATCATGGAGCTAATAAGCTACTGAAGGGATACAAGTATACAGTAAACAAATATTTAACATGCAAGGTAGTGGTAAAGGTTATAAAGAAAAATAAAACAGCGAAGGGCATAGAGAGTGACAGTATGGGAGTTGGTCACTGAATTGTGTCCTCCAAAAATATGTGTGAACATGGCTAGGCCATGATTCCCAGTATTGTGTAGTTGTCCTCCATTTTGTGATCAGATGTAATTGTCCCATGTGTTGTAAGTCCTAGTATCTGCCTGTAGTGAATGAGGCAAGATTAGATTGTGTTAAAGAGGATTAGGTGTGATGTAACACCCGTAGTCAGGCCACATCCCTGATCCAATGTAAAGGAAGTTTCCCTAGGGTGTGGCCTGCATCACCTTTTGTCTTACAAGAGAGAAAAGAAAAAGGAAGTGAGCAGAGAGTTGGGGACCTCATGCCTCCAAGAAAGCAGTGCCAGGAGCGGAGATTTGGACCCGGGGTTCCTTCTCAGAGAAGCTCCTAGTCCAGGGGAAGATTGATGACAAGGACCTTCCTCCAGAGCCAACAAAGAAAGCCTTCCCCTGGAGGTGACACCCTGAATTTGGACTTCTAACATCCTAGACTGTGAGAGAATAAACTTCTGTTTGTTGAAGCCATCCACCTGTGGTATTTCTGTTACAGCACCACTGGATAACCAAGACAGTCACTTTGTAGGTTAAGTGAATAGAGAAACAATTTCTAAAGGGGTTTCAGCAAGCAGTGGAGTGGAGAAACAGAGTCATATAGATATCTGGAGGAAGTACGTTTTAGGAAGCAAATCCAAAAACCAAACCAATTGCCAGCATGGTGATTCTGACTCATAGCGACCCTATAGAATAGAGCAGAACTATCTCATAGGGTTTCCAAGGCTGAGAATCTTTACTGAAGCAGACTGCCACATCTTTCTCCAACGAAGTGACTGGTGGGTTTGAACCGCCGACCTTTTGGTTAGCAGCCGAACACTTAAGCACTGCACCATCAAGGCTCCTTCATTTTAGGAACAAGGAATAGCAAATACAGAGGAATAGTTGAGGAATAGCAAGGAAGCAAGGATGGCTAGAGTGAGGGGAAAGTAGTAGCAGATGAGATCCAAGAGGCAATGTGGGCCCAAGACATATAATTCCTTGTAGAACATTTTGAGGACTTTGGATTCATGGCAAGTAGCTGACTGTCACAACTGAAGCCATCCAGGCCTGTGGTTTCTTGGTCAACACAATCCCCTCAAAAATTTAGCAGTAGGTTTCGTTCCTTCAGGTTACTTTCATGTTGAATCTGGATATAATCGTTCACTTTTTATTTTCATTAGGAAATACTACTATAGACAATGCAAACCCATTGCCATCGAGTCGATTCCAACTCATAGCGACCCTATAGGACAGAGTAGAACTGCCCCATAGGGTTTCCAAGGCTGTAAATCTTTATGGAAGCAGACTGCCACATCTTTTTCCCACGGAGCGGCTGGTGAGTTCAAGCCAAAGACCTTTCAGTTAGCAGCCGAGCACTTATATCACTGTGCCACTACATCTCCTTGTTATATACAATACGTAATAATAAAAAGAAAACCCAATATCCAGAGTAAGAAACAGAACATCACCAATATCTTTGAAGCTATCTTTGTGACCTTCACTGATCCCATTGCCCTTGCCCCACAGAATAACCTGATATCATGTATTAACATTCCTTTGATTTTCTTTAATTTATTTACCCCATAAATATTGTATTACTTTCCTAGGACTGCCGTCACAGATTACCACAAGCTTGGTGGCTTAAAAAAACAAATTTATTCTCTCATACTTTTAGAGGGCAGAGGTCCAAAATTAAGGTATTGGCGGAGATGTGCTTTTTCTGAGAGCACTAGGGGAGAATTCTTCCTTGCCTCTTCCATCTTCTGGTGGCTCCAGGCTTTCCTTGGCTGTGGCTACATAACTCCAATCTCTACCTCCATCTTCACACGGGAGTCTCCATATCTGCCTTTCCTCTGTGTGTCTTTTATAAGGACACTTGTCATTGCATTTACTGCATTGCAATAATCCAGGATGCTCTCATCTCAGAATCTTTAATTTAGTTACATTTGCAAAGACCCTTTTTCCAAATAAAGTCATTCCCAGATTTCATAACATGAACATGTATTTTTAGGGGCCACCATTCAACCCACTATACAGATATACATATGTATGTATATGTTTAGTTTTGCTTCTTTCTTACTTATATTTAAATAGTATCATATTGCATGTGTTCTACAGTTTGCTTTTCATTAATTTTTATGTTCATGAAATTCATCCATGTTGATATGTATGGCAGTAGTCCATTCCCTTCCACTGCTTTATAGTATCTCATTGGATGAATGTACCACAATTTATTCATCCATTCTATTGATAGACATTTAGGTTATTATTGTTGTTTGTTTTTATTTTGCTATTATAAATAGTGCTACATTCTTGTGCATGTCTCCTGGTACACCGGAACAAGTGTTTCTCTAGGTTATTTCATACAAGTGGAACTGATGACTCATGGAGTATGTCATCTTCAACTTATTAGATGTGCTAAATTGTTTTCCAGAGTGGTTGTTTCAATATACATTCCCAATATCATTGTATATGCATTCCCCTTATTCTATATTATCACCAATGTTTTGTAACATCAAACTCTATTTTTGGTCAATCTGATGTATATGAAATCCTATCTCATTGTGACTTTAATTTGCATTTCCAGGATCACTAATAAATTTCAGTATGTATTCATTTTTTTTTTTCTTTTTTCTTTGCAATAATTTGTAAACATATTGTGTATTCTGGATACTAATTATCTAATTATTTGCCAGACACATGCAAACACACACAGACACACATCTCTCCAAATTTTTTCCTTTCTTTCTGTCTTTATGGTGTCTCCCAGTGACCATGAGTTCTTAATTAATGTAGTCAAATTTATCAAATCTTTAAGTTTTGTAACTTGTTTAAGTAATATTTCCCTATCACAAAGGCACAGATATTACCTTATATTTTCTTCTAAAATTTCTGAGTTTTATCTTCCAATTTACATTTTCAGTTGACATGGAATCAATATTTATGTCCTAAAACTAGAAATCCAATTCATATTTTACATGTTGTTGTTGTTAGGTGACGTCAAGTCAGTTTCAACTCATAACGACCCTATGTACAAAAGAAACACTGCCCAGTTCTTCGCCATCCTCACAGTGATTGCCGTGTTTGAGCCCACTCTTGCAGCCACTGTGTCAATCCATCTCGTTGAGGGTCTTTTTTTTCCAATGACCCTCTACCTTACCACCACTATGCATCTGTCAGTTTGTCGTACTGTGAAGGCTTGTGTGTTGCTGTGATTCTGGAAAATATGCCACCAGTATTCAAATACCGGCAGGGTCACCCATGGCGGACAGGTTTCAGCTGAGCTTCCAGACTAAGACAGATGAGGAAGAATGACCTGGCAGTCTACTTCTGAAAAGAATTAACCCGTGAAAACTTTATAAGTAGCAGTGGAACATTGTCTGAGCCCCTCAGGTTGAAAGGCACTCAAAATATGACTAGGGAAGGGCTGCTTCTTCAAAGTAGAGTTGACCTTAATGATGTGGATGGAGTCAAGCTTTCAGGACCTTCATTTGCGATGTGGCATGACTCAAAATGAGAAGAAATAGCTGCAAATATCCATTAATAATCAGAGCCTGGAATGTACAAAGTATGAATAGGAAAATTGTAAATCATCAAAAATGAAATAGAATGCATAAAGCTCCATATCCAAGGCATTATTAAGCTGAAATGGACTGGTATTTGTCATTTTGAATCAGACAATCATATGGTCTACTATGCCGGGAACGACAACTTGAAGAGGAATGGTGTTGCATACATTGTCAAAAGGAACATTTCAAGGTCTATCCTGAAGTACAACTCTGTCAGTGATAGGATAATATCCATATGCCTACAAGAAGATCAGTTAATACGAATATTATTCAAATTTACACACCAACCACAAAGGCCAAAGATGAAGAAATTGAAGATTTTTACCAGCTTCTGCAGTCTGAAATTGATCGAACATGCAATCAGGATGCACTGATAATTACTAGTGATTGGAATGCAAAAGCTGGAAACAAACGAGAAGGATCAGTAGTTGGAAAATATGGCTTTGATGATAGAAGTGATGCCAGAGATCACATGATAGAATTTTGCAAGACCAATGACTTCTTCATTGCAAATACCTTTTTTTACCAACATAAACGGTGACTATAAACATGGACCTCGCCAGACGGAATACACAGGAATCAAACTGACTACATCTGTGGAAAGAGACAATGGAAAACTCCATATCTTCAGTCAGAACAGGGCCAGCGGCCGACTGCAGATTAGACCATCAATTACTCATATGCAAGTTCAAATTGAAACTGAAGATAATTAGAACAAGTCCACGAGAGCCTAAGTACAACCTTGAGTATATCCCACCTGAATTTAGAGACCATGTCAAGAATAGATTTGACATGTTGAACACTAATGACCGAAGACCAGACCAGTTGTGGAATGACATCAAGAATATCATACATGAAGAAAGCAAGAGGTCATTAAAAAGACAAGAGAGAAAGAAAAGACCAAAATGAATGTCAGAAGAGACTCTGAAACTTGCTCTTGAAGTTCAAGTAGCTAAAGCAAAAGGAAAAAAATGATGAAATGAAAGAGCTGAACAGAAGCTTTCAAAGGGTGACTCGGAAGACAAACTAAAGTATTATGATGACATGTGCAAAGACCTGGAGATAGAAAACCAAAAGGGAAGAATACGCTCAGCATTTTTCAGGCTGAAAGAACTGAATAAAAAATTCAAGCCTCAAGCTGCAGTACTGAAGGATTCTATGGGGAAAATATTAAACAACTCTGGAAGCATCAAAAGAAGATGGAAGGAATACACAGAGTCACTATACCAAAAAGAATTGGTTGACGTTATACCAACTGAGATGTTTCAACAAACAGATGCAGCACTGGAAGTGCTCACTGGTCTGTGCCAGGAAGTTTGGAAGACAGCTACCTAGCCAACCGACTGGAAGAGATACATATTTATGCTTATTCCCAAGAAAGGTGATTCAACTGAATGTGGAAATTATGGAGCAATATCATTAATATCACATGCAAATAAAATTTTGCTAAAGATCATTCAACAGCAGCTGCAGCAGTATGTTGACAGGGAACTGCCAGAAATTCAGGCCGGATTCAGAAGAGGACGTGGAACCAGGGTTATCATTGTTGATGTCAGATGGATTATGGCTGAAAGCAGAGAATACCAGAAAGATGTTTACCTGTGTTTTATTGACTGTGTCAAGGCATTCAACTGTGTGGATCATAACAAATTATGGATAACATTGCAGAGCATAATTGGTACACTCAATTATGCTCATGAGGAATCTGTACGTAGATCAAGAGGCAGTTGTTCGAACTGAACAAGGGGATACTGCTTGCGTCAGGGTTGTATCCTTTCACCATACCTATTCAATCTGTATGCTGAGCAAATAATCCGAGAAGCCGGACTATATGAAGAAGAATGGGGCATCAGGATTGGAGGAAGACTCATTAACAACCTGCGTTATGTAGACAACACAGTCTTGCTAGCTGAAAGTGAAGGACTTGAACCACTTACTGATGAAGATCAAAGAGCACAGCCTTCAGCATGGATTACGCCTTGACATAAAGAGAACAAAAATCCTCACAACTGGACCAATAAGCAACATCATGATAAATGGAGAAAAGATTGAAGTTGTCAAGGATTTCATTTT
>NW_004443939.1:12055814-12081868 GCF_000243295.1 Trichechus manatus latirostris | reverse complement strand
AAGCTTGGTAAAGTAGAGGGTCAGCGAAAAAGAGGAAGACCCTCAATGAGATGGATTGACACCGTGGCTGCAACAATGGGCTCAAGCATAGCAACAATTGTGAGGATGGTGCAGCATCCGGCAGTCTTTCATTCTGTTGTGCGTAGGGTAACTATGTGTTGAAACCGACTAGATGGCACCTAACAACAACAGCAACAACTACCTTACCAAGCATGATGTCCTTCTCCAAGGACTAGTCCCTCCTGATAACATGTCCAAAGTATGTGAGACCAAGTCTCACCATCTCCGCTTCCAAGGAGCACTCTGGATGTCCTTCTTCCAAGACAGACTTGTTTGTTATTCTAGCAGTCTACGGTATATTCAATATTCTTTGCCAACACGGTAATAAAAGGCATCAACTCTTCTTTATGTCCAGCTTTCACATGCATATGAGGCAATACCATGGCTTGGGTCAGGAACACTTTAGTCCTCAATGTGACATCTTGGCTTTTCAACAATTGAAAGAGATCATTCGCAGCAGATTTACCCAATGCAATAAATACATCGTTTGATTTTTTGACTGCTGCTTCCATGGGCATTGATTGTGGACCCAAATAAAATGAAATCCTTGACAAACTTTAATCTTTTCTCCATTTATCACGATATTGCTTATTGGTCCAGTTGAGTGGAATTTTGTTTTCTTATGTTGAGGTGTAATGCATACAGAAGGCTATGTAGTCTTTGATCTTCGTCAGTGTGCTTCAAGTCCTCTTTGCTTTCAGCAAGTAAAGTTGTGTCATGTGCATACTGCAGGTTGTTAATGAGTCTTCCACCAATCCTGATGCCACGTTCTTCTTCATGTAGTCCAGCTTCTTGGATTATTTGCTCATATAGGCATTGTCATGGATTGAATTGTGTCCCCCCAAAAATGTGTGTAGCAACTTGGCTAAGTCATGATTCCCAGTATTGTATGATTGTGTTATCTGATGTGATTTCCTTATGTGTTGTAAACTCTTATCACTGTGATGAGATTATATGTGATATCCTTATGTGTTGTAAATTCTATCACTGTGATGAGGTTATACTGATGAGGTTGACAAGATTAGATAGTGTCTTAATGCAATCTCTTTTGAGACGTAAAAGAGAGAAGCAAGCAGAGACACAGAGGAACCTCATACCACCAAGAAGGCAGTGCCAGGAGCAGAGCGAGTCCTTTGGACCAGAGGTTCCTGTGCTGATGCTTCCAGACCAAGGGAAGACTGATGCATCACAAGGACATTACTCCAGAGCCGACAGAGAGAGCCTTCTCCTGGAGCTGACACCCTGAATTTGGACTTGTAGCCTACTGGACTGTGAGAGAATAAACTTCTCTTTGTTAAAGCCATCCACTTGTGGTATTTCTGTTAGAGCAGCACTAGATGACTGAGACAGGCATATTACTTATACTTTCCATACAAACCAAATAGGTAACCAATAATCTCAACCCCATTTGTTGACCATTCGTACTTTACTAACAGCAATACCACCTCTGTTATATATTGTTTGTTATGTTCCATTAGTCCGTCAGTCTTTGCGCCAATCTCTTCTTAATACAACTTTAAAATACGTCTTGCTGCTTCTTTTTCAGAACTATTTTGGCCATTCTTGGAACTTCAATCTTCTATATGTTTCATAGCCAGCTTTCAAGTACAATGTAGATTGTTTTTATATATTCATTTTAATGCCATTAAATACATTGTTCTATTTGAGTAAGTATAACATCATCAGAATATTTAGTCTACTTCTTCATATTTACGGCATATCTTCTATTAATTCTGGTATTTTAATGCCTTTTGATAAATTTTACAGTTTTTTCACGAACATCTTTTTTAGATTATTTCTAAGTGTATATATGTGTGTATGTGTAATTGCTAATATCAATTGCAATTTTTATTTTTATTTCAGCTCTTTTCTAAGTTTTTGCTGCTGTTGTATAGAAATAAAATAGATTTTTGTGTATTGGTTCTTATCAAGCTTTACATAAACTTCCCCATTAATTCTAATAATGTATCTGTAAATTTTTGTAGGTGTTCTATATAAATCGTTATATAATTCCAAGTAATGATAATTTCCTCTCTTACCTGCTAATTTTTGCACCTCTTCTTTTTCTTGTTTTGTTCTGTAGCACTAACCAGTTACTTGATAGCAAACGTCCTTGATTTGTTCTCAAGATCAAAGATAATGTGTCTAAACTTGTACTATTAAGTATGATATGATGCAAGTTTTTGGTAGATAGCCTTTATCAGGTTATGCAAATTCCCTTTATTCCTAGTTTCCTAGGAGTTATTTTCCATCTTTTTTTTTTTAAATCATGAATGGATGCGGAATTTTATAAAATTCTTTTCCTACATACATTGAGATGATAATTTTTTTTCTCTTTTACTCTCTTATCGTGCTGAGTTTTATTAATAGACTTTTCCAAATTTGAACCACATTTACATTCCTGGAATAAACTGAACTTGATCATAATGTATTAACATGTTGTATGCATTGTTGGGTTTTTCTGCTAGTATACTGTTAAGGATTTTTGCGTCTATGTTTGTAAACATAGGCTTATAATTTACTTTTCTTGTACTTAGTCTACTTCTAGAATGAAATGAGTTGAACAACTTTTTCTTATCTTTTATTTTCTGGAACAACTTAAATAATATAGAGACTTTTTGTTCCTTGGAAAATATGTTTGAACACACTTGTGAAATCAACAGGGTCTGGATCCATTGGTGGGGAGTAGAAGGGGAGATTTGGGAGCCATATTATGTTATTGGTCTATTTAATTTTTGATTTCTCCTTAGACCAATAGTTTTTTTTCCTCAGAAATCCACTTCTAAATTTATGCATTTACTGAAATAGAGGCTAATTGTTAAATATAGTCCTTTCTCTTTTTCCTTTTTATTGTGTATATTCCTTACTGATACCTTTTCTCTCTCTCTCTCCCTTTTTCACTCTCTCTCTCTCTTTAGTCAGCCTTGCAAGAGGGTTTTCTGTTGTCTTAAGAGTGAGCAAAACTTCCTGGTTCAGATCCTGGCTCTGCCATAACTAGCTGTGTAACATTTAACTAGCTACTTAACTTCTCTGAGCTCCATTTTCTTCTTTTATAAGATAGAAATAATTATGGTATCTCCATCATAGGGCTGTAACAGGGGCTAGATGAGTTATTATAAGTAAATCACTTAGAACAGTGTTAATAAGCACTAAATATTAGCTTTTTGTTATTTGCTATTTTTAATATTGTTGTGGTTATTATTCACACATTCCAAGTACTGTTTTTAGGTATTGTAGATTTTCTCTTTTACCTTAATTTTTGTCTTTATATTACATACTTCTTTGTTTCTTATTTGTTTGTTTTGGTTTTTTACCTCACTCTGTTCTTTTTCTAGGTTTTTAGTTAAAGTCTTTGCTAATTTTTTTCCAGTATTTCCTTTCTTCTGTTCAGATAATCTACTCAAAGCCATAAAATTCCTCTGCTTTAGCTGCTTCTAGTAAATTTTGACTGTAGTGATTTCATTATCCTTCACTTCTAGGTATTTTATAATTTCCTTTTGAATTACCATATATTGAGAAGGTTGGTTGATGCCCAGCATTCTTTTTTAGTTTGTTTCCAGAGAAACAGAGTCTTTATCTTTATTCCATTTTCTTTAACTTAGTTGTAGTCATTGCTTGTCACGTTCGTCTTGGAGCTCTTCCACTCAACTGCACTGTTTTGTTTTTGTTTTTTTTTTTAGTGAGCTGAACTGATTAAGTACGCACTAAGACCAAGTTTCTTCCTCTCATATTAAACCTTCAGAGCTGTATTCCTGGGAACTATTTCTTAGAATGCAATGACTGCTGCTGGTTTTTTTCTACTTTCTGCGCAGTTGTTTTGGGGAATTTGTAGTTTAGTGTCTACGTCACATTAAGAAGATGATGGTTGAGTTTGATGGTGGGTACAGGAAAGATCAGGAAATATGTACTCTGCTTTGCAAACCAGCTTTAAAACCCATTTTCTAGTTGTCTGAGTAAGTGAAGAGGTATGAAGTATTACCCTACCTTTCATCAGATGGACTATTTCTGGACGTGAAGCTGGTATATGCAAGGTGTTGCTTTGAAAATTACTATACCTACCACATTAAGTTATCGTGAGAATTAAAAGGAATAATCCATCTAAAATACCTGGCTATCATAAGTGGTATTTATTATATAATACCGTAAGTGGTAGCCATCAGTAGTAGCAGTGACAGTAATAGTAGTAGTAGTATTCGTTGTTGTTATTGTTGTGAAAAGTGTCCTGATTTGAAAGCTATGAGATCTAGATTCCTTTCTACCACTTTTAGCTGAGTAAATTTGAGTTGACTTTCCTCTCTGTGTCTTAATTTTCTTATTTGTAAAATTAAGAGTGTTGGAATATTTCGTCTTCAAGGTCCTGCCCCCTCTGACATACTAAGAGTCTGTGGAAGTTGTAGCAATGCTTTGTTTTGTGCATTTTCTGGGAATGGAGTCCTTTATAAGAAGTCTGTATTAAATAAACACAATTCTTTCTAAATTCCACAAAGTAGAACTAGGCCTGGGCCAACTACTTTAATGCAAAGTTCTATTTGTCCTCAGATGGCCCTGATAAAATGTATGTCATGGATTGAATTGTGTCACCCAAAAATATCTGTCAACTTGGCTAGGTCATGATTCCCAGTACTGTATGATTATCTACCATTGTGTCATCCGATGTGATTTCCCTTTGTGTTGTAAATCCCATCACCATGATGTAATGAGATGGATTAGTGGCAGTTATATCGATGAGGTCTACAAGATTAGATAGCACTTAAGCCAATCTCTTTTGAGACATAAAAGAGAGAAGTGAGCGGAGAGATGGGGACCTCATACCACCAAGAAAGCAATGCAGGGAGCAGAAAGCATCCTTTGGACCTGAGGTTCCTGCACAGAGAAGTTCCTAGACCAAGGGAAGATTGATGACAAGGATCTTACTCCAGAGCCAACAGAGAGAGAAAGACTTCCCCTGGAGCTAACACCGTGAATTTGGACTTGTAGCCTACTAGACTGTGAGAGAATACATTTCTCTTTGTTAAAGCCATCCACTTGTGGTATTTCTGTTATAGCAGCACTAAATGACTAAGACAATGTATGATGTCTTGGCAGTCATGTTTCTGTTTTTGTTTCTTTTTCTCTCCTCTCTGAGGTTTTCTTCCCCATTTCAAATTCCTGGGGTCCTTTTCTTTATCATGATGCTATTCTTTGTATTCAAACTGAGCTGGATCCTGTATCATTTTATTAATTGACTAATTACACTTTAACTTTTAATATGAATGAGTTTCATTCATACTATTAAATCAAAATTTGCACTTGACTTTTCTCTTTCACTATAGAGCTTTAGGGTCTCTATGAATCAGAATCAACTCAATGGCAATGGGTTTTATAGAGCTTCGGTTCCCTGGTAAAAACATCCCAGTCATCATAAAATAGATGGGGAAAGATATTTGAGAAGGAGAATTCTGTCTTAGTCATCTAGTGCTGCTACAACAGAAATACCACAAGTGATGGTTTTAACAAAGAAAAGTTTATTTCCTTACAGTAAAGTAGGCTAAAAGTCCAAATTCAGGATGCCAGCTCCAGGGAAAGGCTTTCTCTTTCTGTCGGCCTTCTCATCAGTGTTCTCCCGGATTGGGAAATTCTCTGCACAGGGACCCCGGTCCAAAGTATGCGCTCTGCTCCCGGCACTGCTTTCTTGGTGGTATGAGGTCCCCCTCGTCTCTCTGCTCACTTCTGTCTTTTATATCTCAAGAGATTGCCTCAAGACACAATCCAATCTTGTAGATTGAGTCCTGCCTCACTAACACAACTGCCGCCCATCCTCCATCATTAATCATAGAGGCAGGATTTACAACACATGGGGAAATCACACAATATCAGGAATTATGGCCCAGCCAAATTGATACACACATTTTTGGGGGGACATAATTCAATCCGTGACAGAGTCTTACAAATCTTACATTCACAAATTGTCCTACCAGGATGGGGCTTCATCCTCTGTGTCACCTAAGTTGGGGCCTGATTCCATGGTAATAGATCATTTTTCACCAAGTTTGTGCAAAACCTACCATAAGAACCCTCAGCCAGACTCTGGCTCAACCTGTCAGAGCTCACTTTTTCCCTTTCACACCCTTGGTACAGGTTACACAGTCAGCTCCACTTTCCAGAATCATAGCTCACCTCTACTACAACCTACTGTCTACCACAAGATTTCCAGATACTTAAAATAATTCCAGAGCCAGGATTAAGAGGAAGCTCTATCGGATTGAAAGCCATAGCTGTTGATATTGGTTTAATTGTATACTTAGGAACAGAATTTCCCAAAGTGTGTTCAGCAGAAGTCTACTTCCATGAAATATAAACAGGCTTTGTGAGGTGAAGCCAAAAGGAAGTATGGTCACATAAATTTGGGAAACACTATGCTAAACAAAATTAAACAAGTTTATTTAGAACAGGACTCCTTGGAGCCTTTAATAGGCTATCATACAGTGTGAGTCTCCAAGCAGCTCCCAAGATCTTTTAACTGTGGTTTCTATTTTTCGAAGGTCATCTGTGAAACTTTTAGGTTAATATTCAGCAAATAGCCATTCTCTATGACCCCACTATAAGTGAGGTATACTTCCCAACCCCATTGGTGTTGGGCTTGGCCATGTGAATTGCTTTTGCCAATGGAGTGGTAGAGGATGTGATTGGAGCAGAGACCTTAAATGTTCTTGCTCACAATACCTTTGTTATGAGAACATGTCCTGGTTAGCCTCTTGTCCCAGAATGATGAGAAATCATTCAGGAGAAGACCTGAACCCAACCAGTAGCCTGGAACCAAGTCTAAAAAACTTGCAACCTTGAAGTAGACTCACCCAATGGAACCCACCCTAGATCAGTTGGACGGCAATTGAACTGTAGACCAAAAAGTATGAGAATAAATGTGTACTGCTATAATCCACTGAGACATTGAGAGTAGCAAGCAGCATAACCTGACTAAATACATCTCACTGAAATAGTGTTCCATGCAAAACAGTTTGGGAAAACTAGCTTTAGAGGCATTCAAATTCCCTCTTTCTACCAACCTACCATCATTCTCCAGTGACTAAGAAAATTTGGGCAGTCTTTTAGATTTAATGGAGTCTATGGATGGAGCCCTGACGGTGCAGTGGTTAAGAGTTTGGCTGCTAACCAAAAGGTAAGCAGTTCAAATCCACCAGTTGCTCCTTGGAAACCCTATGGGGCAGTTCTACTCTGTCCTATGAGGTCACTATGAGTCAGAACCAACTTAATGGCAACAGGTTTGGTCTTTTGGGTTTATAGATGGTATAGTTAACATGCTTGCATGCTAACTGAAAAGTTGGAGGTTTGAGTCCACCCAGAGGTGCCTCGGAAGAAATCCTGGCAATCTACTTCTGAAATTCAGCCATTGAAAACCTTATGGAGCACAGTTCTACTCTGATACACATGGGGTCACTATGAGTCAGAATCAACTGACAGCAACTGGTTTTGGTTTTCTTTTTAGATTTAATATAATTTTACCATTTTCATTATAGTTCAAATATTTATAGTTTCTCACAATAGAACTGCAACATATGAGTTATGATGGGCAGCCCCGTGCCCCGACCAAAGAGGCAATTGGCAGGGCTGCCACTGGGACCCAGGTCTCCTGAATACTAGCCCTGGTGTTTTCTCACTAAACGTTCCTACCCTTCTTAATTTTTATTAAAAGCTCTTCATGCTTCTCTTCATATATAGTTTCAAATTTCTATTTTTATACCTACTTTCTGATTTGGGAAGAAATCCCGTAATTAAGGAATGACTTCAAAACAGTGTGCAGTTGAATAATATGAGTGTGGGTTGTATTTTTGAACATTAATAATATCAAGAAGCCTTACATTATTTAGCTAAACAAAAATAGTCATCCAATGTCCTCTACCCAAAATGAACCAAGTAACTTTAAAAGCTATTCTAAAGGGTTGGAGAGCAGTGGGAAATGACTAAATAGCACTGAAAGCAGTACTCTGCTCTTTAAAAGTTCAAAAATTAGGCAATGTGGATGGTAGGAAGACGTGAACTAATGGAACCAGGACACAGCCCAGAACAAGTCCCAGAGTTTGTAATGTGAACAAGTTATGTGCTCAAGTGTTAAGACCAATAACCAGGCATGATTAAAAAAAAAAAATACTCCTGTTGAACCCATTTGAAGGCAAGTAGTATCTTCAGCACGGCATTGTCCTTGGGTGCTGCACCTGCTACTGGCCAGGAGGCACAGTGTGCACTGCTTTGGTGCTAACTCTCAGTGCTATGTACAGAGCCAGCTCCCTCCACAGAGATCCTAGGAAGCATTCAAGCAATGCCTCAAAGTCCTACCCATCAAAAACATGTCTCTGACATAGTCGCTGCGTTACACTGCTTGTAGAGTGACAATAGTACACCATTTCTAAAGGGCACTTTGTCAATTTCATTCATTCATTTACCTATCATTCAACAAAGATGTGTTAAGTCATCTTTCTGTGTCACTCACTTTTCTAGAGGCTATAGATACCATAGTAAACAAAGCAGACAAAAATCTCTGCCCTTATGGTGGATGTGGGGCAGGAATAAGTTAGTCTGAGAAAGAAAAATAAATTAGCTAAAAGGTAATTGGTAAGTAGATAGATAGATGGCTGCTATTGAGTCAGCTCTGACTCATGGCAACCTTATATACAGCCGAAGGAAATGTTGTCCGGTCCTGCGTCATCTTCAAGACTGCCAACATGTTCAAGTCCATCACTGAGGTGATTGTGTCAATTCATCTCACTGTGGGTCACCCACATTCTTGCTGGCCCTCTACTTCACCAAACATGATGTCTTCCTCCAGTAATTAGTCCCTCTTGATGATGTGCCCAAAGCAAGGGAGTCAGACAATGTTCTACTGTGATTCATAAGGTTTGCATTGACTAATTTTCAGAAGTAGGTCACCAGGCCTTTCTTTTTAGTCTGTTTTAGTCTGAAGCTCCATTGAAACCTGTCCACCAAGGGTGACCCAGCTGGTATTGAAATACCGGTAGCATAGCTTCCAGAATCACAGCAACATACAAGCCACCACAATACAGCAAACTGACAAACAGGTGATGGAATTAATTACTAGAAGGTGAGAAATTCTATGAAGAAAATAAGCAGTAATGGGGACAGGGAATGCAGATGGGTTATAATTTTAAATAGGTTAGTCAGGGAAGATCTCACTGATAAGGTAACATTTACCCCAATATTATGTTTAAAAGTTTGTATCTACAAAAAAGAAAGACATCAGAAATAACAAAGTGCTATTTGTGATTACTTTTGGAAGATATGATTTGGGGTAGTTTTTTATGTGTGTGTTCTGTTAGTGTGTGTGTGTGTTTAATTTTTGTGAGAATGTGTCCAGGCTCCCTTTTTTCTTTCCTTTTTTTTTTTTAAGAAGGTCCCCCAGGCAATTCTGACCCACAGTAAGATATAAAGTCATTTTCTTCCCACCTTACATTTTAGATTTTATGATCAAAAAGACCTCAGTAATTCTAGGCATATTGAATTCAATATTTTAAAATATATTTTTAATGGTCTTGAAATTCCCATTAATTGGGTTACTAAAGGGTCATACATAAATACCTCATAATGCATTATAAGAAATAAATGGTGCAATCCATGGAAAGAGGTTATTGTTGTGCTCAGTAAATGCTTAGTTACCATCACCTTACTATTACTATGAAAGGCTTAATGGAGAACACATTATTTGATCTGAACCTTGAAAGAGAAATGGGATGTGAGTAATGGTACAGGGAGGATCTTCTAGTCAAGGGAAACAGCATGACCAAAGGCCTGGGAATGAGCTCATCAGGAGCAAAGGCAACTCTTCCTTTCATCTGTTATATATTTATTGGGCTATTAGACCACAAGTTCCTTGAGTGCTGAAACTGTGTCCACCTTATTCACTGCTTTCTCCCAGATCCTAGCACAGTGTTTTGCACAAAAAAAGATGCAAATATTGTTCAATTTTCAAAACATTTTGGCAACAATTCAAAAAGTTTTCATTTTAGATATGTCTCAGGCAGTTGTTTAATAAGGAGCTAACCAGAGCCATGCAGAGATAAAAGGTTAACCACGGTAGATTCGAGTTGTAAAAATGAAATGTAATCATTTGTTGAATTTGTATGCAATAACAATTTATTTATGGAGTCTCTGGGTGGCACAATGGTTAAGTGCTCAATTACTAACCAAAAGGTTGGCAGTTTGAACCCACGCAGAGGTGCCTCAAAAGAAAGGCCTGACAATCTGCTTCCAAAAGGTCATAACCTTGAAAACCCTGAGGAGCACAGTTGTACTCTGCAACACATGGAGTCACCATGAGTGGGAATTGACTCGATGGCAACTGGTTTAACAACTCATTTATCTGGTGTGGTTAGGAAATTAGTAAATTCTTTACAGTGGAAACATCCCTGTAAGTGCTACAATTTTTAAATTTTAAGAGAGTTAGATGGAAATCTTTCTAATTTTCAATACAAATACCTGTGGCTTTTTAAACACTGCATAAAAAAAAAAAAAAAAAACTAAACCCATTGCCATCGAGTGGATGCCAGCCTATCGCAACTCTAAAACACTGCATAACAACAAAATTGAGCATTTCCTTTAATGGATCTGTGTCAGTTAGGGGTCACAAATTGTGGGCAGCCAAAAAAATACCACTGGATAACTTAAGCAAGCAAATAAAGCATTTTATTGAAACATTTTAGGATCGTGCCCAAAACTGAAGGAAAATTTTGCAACCAATCTTGAAAAGGCCAGTCCCAACAGCTTTGTGTCACTCTGCTGGATATCAAATTCTTGCAAGAAGGTGACTGACATGGCTTGCACCTCATGCTCAGGCTTGTCCGGGGTGGGGGAGGACACCTTACATGATGGTTCTGCTTGAACTAACTACAACCTGGGAAGGGTAGTTTTCCAAGGGAAAATTGATATACTGCTACCGGAAGAGAGCAGAATGAAAGCTGGACATGGGAAAGAACAGATGTCCAACACAGGAGTGAGTGATCATGTGGAACATCAATTATAGCAGAAGGTTGTATTTCAGTAGTGTTTTTGGAAGCTACTCAGCTGTTCAAGGCTACTTTTCCCCTTAATGGTCTCAGACTTCTATACTTTTTGAGTTTCTAATTTTATAATTCTTTGTTTCTCGTGTTCTTTTAAGATGATTATTTGTTCCTTGCTACTTTCAGTTTGCCTATTGTCTTGATTTGCTAGCACTGCCATAACAGAAATATGACAAGTGGGTGGCTTTAAAGAATAGAAATTGATTTGCTCACAGTTTTGGAGGCTAAAAGTTCAAATCAGGCTCTCAGCCCTGTCAATGCCTTCTGTGAGCCTCTCCCTTAGTTTCTGGTGTCTGCTGGCAATCCTTGATGTTCCTTGGGGTCTGTCCTCCTCTTGAGTGTGTCTCTGTGTCTATTCTGCTCTTTTTATAACTCAGAAATGATTAAGTTTAGGATTTATCTTAGTTGGGTATGAACTAATTAAAATACAAAGAAATTCCTGTTTCCAAATGGGATCACATCTACAGTTACAGGGTACAGGACTTCAATACAGATTTTTGGAGGACACAATTCAATCCATAACACCTATCTTTGGAAATGCCCTTTCCTCTATCTATTCCTTCCTCTACCTGGCTGTGGACTAGAAAGACAACCAGGCTTATTAGACTTGTGTGTATAATGAGGCTAGGCATGAGTATGGGTCTATGAGTGAAATGCATGGGATGAATGCATTGACTTCCAGTCATCCACATTGGCTGCACAGAGACTTCTCTTGCTAGTGTTTAAACGTTAGCTAATTGGATACAGATTGGATGAGGGTTAGCTAATTGGATAGAGGTTGGATGAGGGATTTTTGTGATATGCCACCATTTTTTAAGAACACAAAGTTCTTTTTATAATTTTTTTTATTTCATCTTCACTGTATCACTGAAAGGAAGAAAAGAACAAATATTTGCTCACTTTTACAAGTATAAAAATGGAGCCACAGAGAGCTTAAGTACATTGATGGAAAGGCTAGTGCTAAACCCCAGGGGTCCTGGTTTCCATTCTAGAAGTCAGTTAATAGATTAAGCTATGTCAATATCAGGAGCTCTACAGAATCATAGGTCAGAGGCAGCTTAAAACTCAAGGATCGTTAGGGGATATAACATGTGTATGATACAGGCAGAGAAGCACAGGGAAAATTCTATATGTAGCTGTTGAACATGCACAAATCCCTGAGAGTAGTGTCCATAAATAGGAACAAAAATAAATTTCTCTGTTCGATCTCTTTTAACAATGACTTGGATGAAGATAATGAAAATACATCTACCAATCTACAGATGACACAAACTGGGAAGAATGGCAATATACTGAATGACAGAACCAAGAGTCAGGCGGGAATTATCGGCTGAAATTTAACCATGATGAAATTTAACAGAAATTTTTTAAATTTATTATATTTATATCTAAAATTCAAACATATAAGCATGGTATAGGGGAAGCCTAGATTGACAACAGTCACAGGGTTTTGATTTACTACAAATAAATAAATAATACTTATCATTTATTGAACATATTATCTAGCATTATACTAAGTGCTTTACACTTATTATGCTAATTAAATCTCACAACAATCCTAAAAAGCAATTGTTGCTATCATCATAATCATCCCCATGTCATAGGTGAGAAAATTGGTGAGTTGAGAAGTAAAATGCCCAGAGCCAGACAAGAAGTCAGTGTTGAAACCAGGCTTAACCTGCCCTTAGTTCATGTCTTAACCAATATGCTGTTTTTATTGTTTAAAAATCAAGGTCATTAATAAAAGATTCACAGAAGTCTGTTTGCAATACTCACATAAAAAATGAACTGCTGTGTGCATTTTTCTGGGGATCAATTTTTATAGAGTTGCTGTCACAGTGTTCTTTTTTCAGAAAATATTTTATTGTATTTTTGGTGAAAATATACACACAAACACGCTCCCATTCAACAACTTCTACACATAATGTTCAGTGACATTGTTACATTCTCCACATTGTGTCAACATGCTTATTATTTCCACTCTAGTTGTTTCACTCCCATTAACTTGGTCTCATTTCCCGACAAACTTCATATTTATGCTTTAGAGTAACTGTTATGCATTTGGTCTCATACAGACAATTTTTTTTAAAGAGGGCAGTACTCAAGGCTGGCATTCTTTAGTTTTTGAGCTAAACTGCTATTTAGTTTAAAGGTGACTTTCGGGGACAGTTTTGCTGCTCCAAGGATCTTAAGGACATTATTTCACAGGAGCTCAAGATAGCAAAGGGCTTATCTCAACCAGATTTATAGGGTGATTTTTATCAAATAAAGTGAATTATGAACTGATGCATTAAAAAGCCCTGAAGTTTTAAAGAAAATTTGCCTGGCAGAAGCATCATCAGCTTGTACTAACAGGGACTTTTTTTCCAACTGTCATGGAGTCAGTTCTGACTCATGATGACCTTATGTATGTCAGAGTAGAACTGTGCTCCATGGGGGTTTCTTTTTCTTTTTTCTTTATTTTATTGTTATACTTTAAGTGAAAGTTTGCGATTCAAGTTAGTCTCTCATACAAAAATTTACAGTTATGTGACCCTAGTTGCTCTCCCTATACTGTGACAGCACACTCCTTTCCACCCCGATCTCCCGAGTCCATTCAACCAGCTCCTGAACCCCTCTGCCTTCTAATCTCACCTCCGGACAGGAGCTGCCCATTTAGTCTCATGTATCTACTTGATCTAAGAAGCACACTCTTCACGAGTATCATTTTATGTCCCATAGTCCTGTTTAATCTCTGTCTGAAGAGTTGGCCTCGTGAATGGTTTTAGTTCTAGGTTGACAGAGAGTCCAGGTGCCATGCTTTCTGGGGTTCCTCCAGTCTCAGTCAGACCATTAAGTCTGATCTTTTTACTAGAATTTGAGTTCTGCACCCCATTTTTCTCCTACTCCGTCAGGGACTCTCTGCTGTGTTCTGTCAGGGCGGTCATTGGTGGTAGCTGGGCACGGTCTAGTTCTTCTGGTCTCAGGCTGATGCAGTATCTGGTTTATGTGGCCCTTTCTGTCTCTTGGGCTAATACTTTCTTTGTGACTTTGGTGTTCTTCATTCTCCTTTACTCCAGGTGGGTTGGGACCAATTGATGCATCTTAGATGGCCACTCGCTAGCTTTTAAGACCCCAGATGTCACTCACGAAAGTAGGATGCAGAACATTTTCTTAATAAACTTTGTTATGCCAATTGACCTAGATGTCCCCTGAAAGCATAGTCCCCAGATCCCCACCCCTCCTACTCTGTCCCTCGAAGTGTTTGGTTGTATTCAGGAAACTTCTTAGCTTTGGTTTAGTCCAGTTGTGCTGACTTCCCCTGTAGTGTGTGCTGTCCTTCCCACCACCTAAGATAATTCTTGTCTACTATCCAGTTAGTGAATAACCCTCTCCCTCGCTCGCCACCATCATAATCACATCAAACAATGTTTTCTTCTGTGTTTAAACCTTTTCTTGTGTTCTTATAGTAGTGGTCTTATGCAATATTTGTCCTTTTGTGACTGACTAAATTCACTCAGCACAATGTCTTCCAGATTCCTCCATATTATAAGATGTTTCATGGATTCATCATTGTTCTATATTGTTGCATAGTATTCCATTGTGTGAATATACCATAATTTGTTTATCCATTTGTCTACTGATGGGCACCTAGGTTGTCTCCATCTTTTGCTATTGCAAACAGTGCTGCAATGAACATGGGTGTGCATATATCTATTCATGTGATGGCTCTTATTTCTCTAGGATATATTCCAAGAAGTGGGATTGCTGGCACAGTGTATTCTGAGAGTGGTGGAAACCATGTCGTATGAGATATGAATGAAGAAATTGAGAAGAGTCTCAGAGGTATCTTCAAATACACAAGTAAACAAATTTTAAACAGAAATTTATGCATGGGGTAGAGAAAGGATTATAATTGTTGGAATTAGCCAGACTGGATCTACCTTCTATTAGCTGTGTGGCCTTGCACCAGCCACTAGTCTGAGTTTCCTCATCTGTAAAATGGGCGTGATTATCCCTTCCTGGCAGTATTGTTAGGAGTATTAGAAACAATGCATGTGAAACTACTGACGCAGCCCCTGGCACATAGAAACTGCTCAAAAGAGAGTATTATTGATGCTCCCTGGGGAAGTTACAGAAAAATGGACTTTCCTTCAATATTAGGAAAAATCCTTAAAAATGATGCCGTTGTTAGTTTCCTTTGAGTTGGCTGTAACTATTGGCAACACTGTGTACAACAGAACAAAACATTTCCCAGTCCTGCAGCATCTTCACGATTGTTGGTATGTTTCAGTCCACCTTTGCAACCACTGTGTATTTTCAGTGCCTTCCAACCTAAGGGGTTTATCTTTCAGCACTGTATCAGACAATATGCTGTTGTGATCCATAGAGTTTTCATTGATTAATTTTCAGAAGTAGATCACTAGGCCTTTCTCCCTAGTCTTTCTTAGTTTGGAAGCTCCACTGAAACCTGTCCACCATGGGTGACCCTACTGGTATTTGAAATACAGGTGGCATAACTTCCAGCAAAATAGCAACATGCAAGCCACCACAGTATGACACACTGATAGAATGGTAACGGTTTAAAAAAAAAAAAAACTAGACAGCTGTCAGAAATAGAACGAGCTGCCTTGTGAGATACAGAAATTACATCACTGGGGACAGTTAGTCAGAGTTTATATAAGCAATCTGAGGGGATATGTCACTACATTGGAAAAAGCACTGCACTGGATGAGTTTTTGGGTTAATGCTCTCTGAAGTCCCTTTTAAAGATGAGAGTCTGTGTAAGAACAGATGTGCTTCCTTCCATTTACAAAATGTGTTGACCGACCAAGAATGGGACCCATGCTTTGAGCTGCAGCTGTGGTGAGAGTGCACAAAGATACTCTTACTGTCTTGCCCACTCCCCACTGGGTTCAAGGGCACACCCTGTCAAAATAAAGGGCAATTTGTAATCCCAGGTTGGAGGGCACTCTTCATGGAGTTAAGCATTCCTGAAGGGAAGGTGACCTTGACACCTATTAATGTCTAAACATAAATTAATTATATAATATTATTATATAAATTACTATTATTTATATATATTAATATATATATAACTTAATTTATTTCTGTTTAGACATTGGTGTCAAAGTCACCTTCCTTTGACACCAATCTTTTTGAGTATTAACCCAAAAACTATATATATGCATATATAGTTTTTTACTCATAGCCACAGATAAATGACCTAGTAGAATAAGGTTAGATGATAAGGGGAAAAATGGAAAAAGACAGACTGTATGTTAGCTTCTTTGACCGCTGCACCCCTTCTCTCAAAAGACAGACCTGTTTACAGATTACGGCATCTGGTCTAAGTTGCTTCATTTTACTCACTCTGATTAGACCTCACAGTAGCATGCTATTGGTGAATTGATTTTATCCCTCTTTTTTTTTTGGTTAGGAGTGTTTGGCAGTACCTTATATCATGTTTTGAAAACCTGAGTTACCCTTTGCCTTATCTTTTAAACCAGGTTTCATAGTAGTGTATTTTCCTACAAAGGAGCCCTGGTGGCACAATGGTTAAATGCTCGACTGCTAACCAAAAGCTTTAGCAGTTGAACCCACCAGCTGCTCTGTGGGAGAAAGATGTGGCAGTCTGTCTCCATAAAGATTACACACTGGAAACTCTGTGGGACAGTTCTACTCTGTCCTAAAGGGTCGCTATTCACAAAGGGCGAAAAAATTTTACTATATTACTAAAGTTTAGAAATTCATGGGATGATGTCAAACAGTAATTACAAACTGACCTCAAGCACTGGGGAAGTATTTGGGGCATTTCGTTTACAAGTCAGAGAGATGAACTCCAACTCTTCGAAGTTTTCTTCTCGACACACTTCTGACCAGTCTAAAGTAAAGTGATGAGATTTTCTAGAATCACGGGATGTTAAATTTCTATTTCAGACCTTGGAAATTTTCCACAGTCTGAAATTTATTAAATTCAAAGTATACTCTGTCCCACATGCTACTCCTGCCTGGAATTCTCTTCCCCTCTTTCTCCACAGAGCCATTCCCTACTCATCCTTCAGGCCTCTGCTTAAAGACTTCCTTCTAGAGCCTTCCCTGACTACTCTCCAACTTGAGTTAGGTCTCTCTGTCCCATGCTTTATAACGCTCTACCATTTTTCTTTAGCATCTTCTTATAATTGGTAATTACGTATTTCTGTGTAATTATTATTTGCCTCTCTCCCAACTAAACTATAAGACACCAGCTCTATCTTGTTTTTCATTGTATCTTAATACTTAATATAGTACTTGGCATATGGAAAGTGCTTAATAAATATTTTTAATGAAATAAGGCATTTTTATGACATTAAATCTAAGAAAAATAACTCAATATTAAATCCCTAACATGGTAAGGGTACTCTAAAAGTTAAAAGCTCAAATCAGTTCCTTACCACTTTTTCCCCTCCCAACTTTGGTCCACATTTCTTACTTTAAAAATGACACTATAGAATTTTGTTTCTGAGTAAATCCTTCTTGAAACATGATTATCTGTTTGTTCATCAAAGATTCGGTCAAAGGTCTTAGGGGAAAACAGGTCAACCAGGTCATTTTTTGACTGGCCACATGGACTAAATCATTCATGTACAAAGGTCATGAGTGATGCAAACATTATAAAGGCCAAGACCCACCGTGGTTTCATTACTACATTCCCTAACATTTCCTGAGACTATAATGTTGTCAAGATAATGCTTTGAGAAAAGGTAAAGAATTTAACTCAAAATGAAGGCATATTCAGCCAATAGCAAATGTTTCCAACCCGTTTTGCTTTGTTTTCTGTTTCTTCCATCCCCTGACCCTACAATCCCTCTCTTATCATAGCTCTGTGAGGTCAAGGACCAAGTCCACAGAGTTCCTCATCTTACCCCGAGTGCCTAGCACGAAGGAGGCACTCAGTAAGCAAACACAGAGTAAACAACCAAGTCCTAACTTAAGTCTGGCTCTCCTTGCATGGAGGCAAGTTAGAGGTGATCAAACCAAGAATAAACAGACACTTTTACATCAGCAGGGGAGATTGAATTATAAAATAAGTAACTCTTTAATCCAACATTATTTGATTACCAACATTATGAGTCTTGTCTTTCTTTACTGTCACTTACAAGAACAACTTTGGAGCTCCTCTGTGGGATTTGCCTTCAAAAGCTGTCTTTTGACCATGTTAGGAAAACTCTAATTTTTACTTATGTTTTCTTTACTGCCTCAGAACCATTATCAGATGTCTCAGTTATCCACTTTATTCATCATAAAATAAAAAACCAAACCCACTGCCATCGAGTCTATGCCAACTCATGGCAACCTCATGTGTTCAAATAATCCTTGGTAAGTGTTCAAAATGATCTAATTATTCCAGAATATTTGGGACATTTTTGAAATGATAGTAAGACACCCCAATGCTGATTACTTGGATACAGAAAATCACTAAACTGGATATTGAAAATGTTTATTGTTTAAGTTTTCACATAAAATTTAACTCCTGTCACATATACATAAAATAGCTTCCATTATAAATATTAATGGCAAAGTCATAAGCAACTTTGAGTTAGCAGTGGTTGTTATAGATTCAATTGTGTCTGTCTTCAAAATATGTTGGAATCCTAACCCTCATTCCTATGGATGTAATCCTGTTTGGAAATAGAGTTTTCTTTATTATGTTGTTGTTATTAAGTGCCATCAGGTTGGTTCTGACTCATGGCAACCCTATGTATAACAGAACAAAGTGTTGCCCAGTCGTGCACCATCCTCACAATCATTGTTATATTTGAGCCCATTGTTGCAGCCATTGTGTCAGTCCAACTCTTTGAAGGTCTTCCTCTTTTTCACTGACCCTCTACTTTACAAAGCATTTCATTGGATCACCTTTCTTTGAATGGGCATGTATTGGGATCACTTTCACTTGGAAGGTCAGGTTGCTGTCTTTCATATTTGTTGGCATAGACAAGTGAGCACTTCTAGTGTTGCTTTCATTTGTTGAAGCATCTCAATTGATATTCCATCAATTCCTGGGGACTTGTTTTTCGCCAGTGTCTCCAGTGCAGTTTGGATTTCTTCCTTCAGTACCGTTGGTTCTTGATCATACGTTACCTTCTGAAATAGTTGAACGTTAACCAATTCTTTTTTGGTACAGTGACTCTGTGTATTCCTTCCATCTTCTTTTGTTATGTTAATGAGGCCATATCCCTGCAGGATGTGCCCTAAACCTGAGTTATAAAAAGAGCAGATAAGCCACAGAGTTGAGCACATACGGGGGAAGGCAGCCGCTATTTGACCATGATGGAGGCAAATGAATCTATAAGCCCGGGAACCTGAAGGATTGTCGGCTACTAGAAGCTAAAATAGACAAAGAAGGACCTCTCCCTAGAGCCTCACCCTGAATTCAGACTTCTAGACTCCTGAACTGTGAGAAAATACATTTCTGTTCTTAAAAACCACCCACTTGTGGTATTTCTGTTACAGATGCACTAGGACACTACGACAGTGGTACATTATCAGCACTAAAATCAGAAATTTCCCTCTGTTTGCTTATTTGGGAAGGGAGCAAGAGATTGAGAAAGGCCTCCCAAGGGATTTACACTATTCATTTGCAACTTTATCAACGTTATTAATAATTGCTATTATTAATAAGTGCTCTTTCATGTAATGGAAATGAGATTAGAGATGCTCTGAGCTACCTCACTGAGCAGAATTAGAACCCATGGTGGAAGTCACAAAGACACCAATTTCAATTCATTGTTAGAAAGGACTAGCCAACCATTAGCAATATCCTCCACCATTTGCCTGTCAGTTTTTCATACTATGGTAGTTTGCGTGGTGCTACGATGCTGGAAGCTATGCTACGGGTATTTCAAATACCAGCAGGGTCGCTAATGGTGGGCAAGTTTCAGTGGAGCTTCCAAACTAAGACAGACTAGGAAGAAAAGCCTGCCAATCTATTTCTGAAGATTAGCCAACGAAAACCCTAAGTATCTCAACAGAATATTGTTGATATAGTGCTAGAAGATGAGTCCCCTAGGTTGGAAGGCACTCAAAATACTCACTGTGCAACAACAGACTTGAGCATGCCAACGATCGTCAAGATGGAGCAGGACCAGGCAATGTTGTGCTCTGTTGTACAAGGGGTCGCCATGAGTCAAAGCCTACTCAGCAGCAACTAGCAACAACAACAGTGATATCCTACTCAGAATATGTAGCCGCCAGTTTCTTGGCCACTGATTTTTGTGCTTTGCCACCAAGGGCTTACCATAAATCTTAGAAGTGATATTTAATCTCCTTGGAGATGATGGTGGGGAATGGGGTAGTTATTTCTGTCTCTCTTGGGCTAATAAACACCAGTGTTAAAACAACAAGAGTTTGAAACATAAGGCTGTTGTTCAGGGAGGAATGTGCACATCTAGTGTCCCAGTGGAATTTGAATGTTTCAAATAAAATTTATAGACTAGAATTTAAGGGGAAGGATGCCTGAGGGAGGGCAAGGAGGGACAGCCAGGCAAAGAGGAAAATATTTCCTTCAAAATAAACCCTTTTTATTTTTTTGGCTGTGTGCTCTACTTTAGAAGACCTCCTGGCTGCCTCTGACCTAATCTCACATCAAATATCACAGCCGTGTACTGTATGCACAGGTCAGGCATGGGTCTCCATTTCAGCAGCTCTGGATCACTGCAGTAATCCTTGGGGGTCAAGAGGCAATACGAGAGGAATGAGAATGAGGGGGGATATTGCATTTGCTTCTTAGTGTAAAGCTGATTGTGCCCACGGAAGCTGTTCTGACTGGGCCTAGGCAAGCCAGTTTAGTCCTGTTAGAAAGGTTATGTATATATCAAATACCTCCGTGGCTGGTGGATTCGAACTGCTGACCTTTTGGTTAGCAGCCATATCTCTTAACCACTGTGCCAGCAGGGCTCCATCAAATACCTACACAACAGCATATGCATACACACTCTTTGGTTAATTGTTATTAATGATCACTCTCACCAAACGTAATCATTCTAACTAGAACCAGAGGACATTAATTTACTCTACATTCCTCTTTCTGACTGGGAAGTTCAAGTGTAAATGTCACATTTCTCATTATAACTCATGATTTCCGCCCCGGGCTCCTGCAAAAAATACTGGGGATTATCCATCTATTGCCAACAGCATAAAGTGCAAAACCCCAGAAATATCATATTCTGGCTCCAACCTAACTTTCTGGCTTAATAACTACTTTTCCTCTTAAAAAAAAAAAAAAAAAAGTTGTCCTCGAGTTGACTCCATCTCGTAGTGACCTTCTGTGTAGCAGAGTAGAATTGTGCTCCATAGGGTTTTCAGTGGATGACTTTTCAGAAACAGATCACCAGGCCTTTCTTCCGAGGCATCTCTGGGTGGGCTCAAACCTCCAGACTTTCAGTTAGCGGCTATGCACATTAACGGTTTGCACTACCCAGGAAGTCCACTTCTCCTCTTCATGAATCCTTACGCCAATCATACAACCCCTAAACACACCAGGGATATTCTACTTTCAACCTTTGCTCTCACCACTTGCCATTGATGACCTCCAGATCTTCTCTACATTCTCCCAAATTTTCAAGACCAAGCTCAGACAGTTTCTCTCAGACATATAATCTTATCTCCATGCTTTACCTCACACAGACAAAGCTCTGGCTCATCCCATCATTGTGGGGATTTTTAAATTTGTTTTTCTTGTTTTTGTTATTGTTGCTACTGCTGCTACTGTTGTTGTTTTATTTTTGTGAGCACTTACTTACTTTCTGGCACTTCAGGCTTGTCTTGTATATTTCCTGCCCTGCTCCTGCAATCAGCCATTTCTCCAAGGAGCCCTGGTTCCTTTTATTGGAGAATGGTATTAGAAACCAGTATCTGGGTGCCTGCCATCAATTTTAATATATTTATCGTATATTTATCTTACTAATGGATCCCAGGTGGCACAGTGGTTAAGAGCTCCGCTGCTAATCAAAAGGTCAGCAGTTCAAATCTACCAGCTGCTCCTTGGAAACCCTATGGGACAGTTCTGCGCTGTCCTATAGGGTCACTATGAGTCAGAATCTACTTGATGGCAATGGGTTTGGTTTCGGTTTTTTATCTCACTAATATCTATTTTCTACTTTTCCAAAGTAGATCATTTTTTCTATACAGAGTTCTATGTCTCCCTTCTCTAATAATTCTTCCTGTAGATTGTATTTAATACTTACATCATTACTCTGTGTGTGTGTGTGTGTGTGTGTGTGCGCGCGTGTGTGTATGGGTCTGCATGTATGACCATACAGTAGAGAGACCGGATCCACACCCTGTGAAGAGAAAAGTGGATGAAGAGATGACATATAGTTTAGACAGGACATAGATCAAGCAAGAATTCATTTATTGACCAAAATGTACTATGATGTTGTCATGGATTGAATTATGTCCCCCAAAAAATGTGTGTATCAGTTTGGCTGGGCTACGATTCCCAGTATTGTGTGATTTTCCTATATGTTGTAAATCCTACCTCTATGACGTTAATGACAGAGGATGGCGGGAGTTGTGTTAGTGAGGCAGGACTCAGTCTACAAGATTGGATTGTGTCCCGAGGCAATCTCTTGAGATATAAAAGACAGAAGTGAGCAGAGAGAAGAGGGGGACCTCATACCATCAAGAAAGCAGTGCCAGGACCCGGGGTCCCTGCACGGAGAAGCTCCTAGTCTGGGGGGACAATGATGCGAAGGCTGACAGAGACAGAAAGACTTCCCCTGGAGCTGATGCCCTGAATTTGGAGTTTTAGCCTACTTTACTGTAAAGAAATAAACTTCTCTTTGTTAAAACCATCCACGTGTGGTATTTCTGTTATAGCAGCACTAGATCATTAAGACAGATGCGTATATCAAATACATTCATTCCAGCACTCAGGGAGGCAGTGATACAGAGTCCTGAAGCTCAGAGGCATTGTGATCACACAGATCTGAGTTGATTCTTGACTCTGGCACTTGCTAGATGTGTTCTTGGGCAAATTACTTTCTCTCTCTGTGCCTCAGTGTCTTTATCCATAAAATGAAAGCTATTCACTCATTTAATGACTATTTTTTGAGCACTTACTATGTGCTAGGCACTCTTCTTTTTGCTAGTGTGTAATATGGATCCGGTTCCTGCTCTCATTTGGCTTACATTATGTGGCCAGGGGACCAGGGAGGTGGCAGGGCAGGGGGAAACATTAAAAAAAAAAAAAGAAGAAGATAATTTAGATAGTGATAAATAGTATGAAGAAAACTGAACAGGAAAAGAGTGGAAAGTATTAGAGATACTTGAATGCTATTTTAGATTATGTGGTCAGAGAAAACCAAATAAGCCGGTGGCAATTAACAAAGACCTACATATTAATAAGGAGCTAGTTATACAAAGATACGGGGAGAGCTTGTTCCAGGAGAACACAGAGGAAGAGCAAAGGCTCTGAGGTAAGATGAGCTTGGAGGGAGCTCCAAGAAGGAACAGCTGGAGCAATGTGAACTAGGCAGAATAGCACACAGTAAGGTTGAAGAAGTAGGTATAGGGTAGATCATTGCAGGGGTTTGTAGACCCTGATCAAGAATTGAAATATATTCTCTATGTAATGGAAAGTTGTGCCAATTATCAGTCCATTGCCTCTCAGCTCTAAATTCATCCTTCTTTGCCCTGAGTTGTGATGTTGGAGCCAGATCCTATAAATGTTTCTCCTTTGTCAGTTGTACAATGTTAAGATTTGTCTATAAAGGGTGCTAGAAAGATACTACAGGAGGAAGGAACTTCTCTTCCTGGTTCCAGAGTGCTTTTTGTTTTTGTTTTTTTCTTGTTCCTGCCACACACAGCTGCCAGCAGCATATGAGACAGGCAGAGGGTATCTTCCAAGTGATTTTTCATCAACATCCCCACAGGTGTCTTCCCAGAACATCTTGCCAGCAACCAGAAGGCAGCTCCCAGAGGTCAACTTTCCAGAGAATTTCAGTGGCATTCCAGTTGGTTTCCCAGCACTGTATCAGGTGATTTTATGCTTACAAGCACCTTAGCAAATTTCTACATCAAGTGGGCCTGAGTGACATACTATCCACCAAGGTCTGCTTCTCAGTTTCATTTTTGTTTTGTTTTTTTTTTGGAAGGAACTTTTTCCAAACGTTATCCTTGGGTTCCCTGCTGTAAAAACGGCATGGGGGAGGTGTCTGACCTCCTCCAACCCCACAAGGGGGAAGGTATCCAAGATCAACAGCCCAAGGCTGATTCCTATGAGGTGGGCGTCAGACATGCCTCCTCTCTCTGTCATCTTTACCAATTCTAACACCCACCATCCCTCCCACAGCACTGTCTACTGGGTTCAATAATTCATTGCAATGGCCACACAAAACTCAAGGTCAATTCTGACGATTATGGGGTTTATTAGAGAAGTAACAGGTTACGATTCAGGCTCAGGAATACTCAAGATATAGTTCTGCCATTAGGATAGCCTCTTCCCAGCCGTGCTTGCAGGCATGCCTCTCCCTGGCCCTCAGTCTCTGCCCAAAGGCACTCAGCTTTCTCTCTCCATGGGCCAGGAAGCCCACCACACTGTTTCCTGCTGCCAGATGTCTGCTGCTGAGTCTCTCCTGCTGGTCTCTCCTTCCTTGGTGGTGGTGGGGTCTTCCCTCTCTGGAACTGACTCTCTTTTAAGGCAAAACTGATCAATCCCCTCCGTGGGCCACAATTATCTTATTTACACAGCCCCACCTAATCACCTGGGTGGGAGTCACAAGACCATGGCTAGAAAGGCCACACACGAAAGTAATTAATTGCACTGTACCTGCCTAGCCCTAAACATAATAGCTGCTCTCTGTGTCTGTTGTTCGTGTATCTGTATTACCTAGAACTCTCTTCACCCTTTGCTAGATGTTGAAATTGGCAAAGATTTTAATATAACTACTGTGAATATAAGGAGCCCTGATGGTGCAATGGTTAAGCACTCAGCTGCTAACCAAAAGGTTGGTGGTTCGAAGTCAGCTTCTTGGGAGAAAGACCAGGCAATCTGCTCCTATAAAGATTACAGCCTAGAAAACCTTATAGAGCAGTTCTACTCTGTCGCCATAAGTCGGAATCAACTCCACAGCACCTAACAGCAACAACAACACTATGAACATATGAAACAAATTAGAGAAAAAGATGGACAAAGTGAAAAAAGGGAGAATTTCAACAAAGAAACTGAATCTCTAAAAAAAAAAAAAAGAATAAATGGACATTTTAGAACTGAAAAATATATCTGAAATTAAGAATTCATTGAAAAGCCTTTAAAGCAGACTAGATGCAGCAGAAGAAAGGATAAATGAATGCCAGTACAGGCCAATAGAAATTACCCAAACTGAAGCACAGACAGAAAACAGAATAATACTAGTTTAAAAAACAAAAAAAAACATGACAAACATGTGAGGCAATATCAACTTGTCTAATACATATGTAACTGATTGTAAAAGGTGAAGAGAGAGAAAATGAAGCAATAAATATGTGACAAGAGATAAGAATTTTCCAAAATCATTGAAAGATACCAACTGATAAATACAAGAAGTTCAGCAAAACTCTTAGAGAATAAGTACAAAGACACACCTGGGAACATTACAGACAAGCTGCCGAAACCAAAATATAAAAGGGAAAAATTTAAAAGAAGCTGTCATGAATTGAACTGTGTCCCCCCAAAATATGTGTCAACATGTCTAGGCCATGGTTCCCAGTATTGTGTAGTTGTCCTCCATTTTGTGATCTGATGTGATTATCCTGTGTTGTAAATCATAGCCTCTATGCCTGTGGTTATGATCCTATTTGGGAGTGAGCTGTCCATTATGTTAATGAGGCAGGACATAATCAACAAGATTAAGTTATATCTTGAGTCAATCTCTTTTTAGATATAAAAAGAAGTAAGCAGAGAGGAGAGGGACCTAATTACCACCAAGT
>NW_004443939.1:12053615-12054913 GCF_000243295.1 Trichechus manatus latirostris | reverse complement strand
GTAAGAAGGATTCAGCTCAAATTTTCAGACAATTGTTAAAGGCCAAGTGTGGGCTAGTATGACAAGATGGAACACCTGGGAACTTCAGAAACAAGGAGCATTTATACCTACCCACAGACTATTCTCCACACACTTCACTGGGTGTTCACAAGAAAGATTGGGAGTAGGGTAAGCAAGAGTCCTGAGAAATCATTGCTGGTGGTGCAAGCCAAGGGAAGGGAAACAGCACAAAGCCACCTGATCCCTCTCCCCTATCTCTCTAAAGAACAAAGTCTTAAGCTGCTGGAGGAAGGACAATAAAGCCTGTCACCCCAGGGCCACAGGTGAAGATCTACCAGAGCTGTTCTCTGCTCCCTGGGGGAAGGGCAAGAATACCTGCTGGTCCCAAACACACAACTGGGAACTGGACAAAATCACTGAGAATCCCCGCTCCCAAGACACAAGGACCCAATGCCTGTATACGACTGACTCAGAGCAAGAGAATGTTATCTTCCCAATGTCCTTCCCCCACCCCAGACCTTCAGGCTAAAAAAAACAAACCCATTGCTGTGGAGTCAATTCTGACTCATAGTGACCCTAGAGGAAAGAGTAGAACTATCCCATAGGGCTTCCAAGGCTGTAAATCTTTATGAAAGCAAACTGCCACGTCTTTCTCCCGTGGAGCAGCTGGTGGGTTCAAACTGCTGAACTTTTAACCACTGCACCACCAGAGTTCCTTGACCTTCAGACTAGCAAGCATCAAGCAAACATCTAATAGCAGCCTACTGATGGTACAACGGCAAGAACATGAAGACAGACACTCAGTGTACAGGAAGACTTAAAGCTGAAGGTGGAGCAAACAAACTAGCTCCTGTCCTAAACACAAGATAATGCTAGAGAAAAACTAGTGCACTAAAGGTACCATAGCCCATAGCAACAACAAAACCCTAACCCAGTTCAGGTCCTGACTTGATTGACTCAACTCCTCACACTAACGACTTAGCAGAAAAAAAGCCATATCCATTCCAGGCATAATCACTATTTGCCTCAATCTCCACTGTCCGACACAAGATATGCAGATTTGGACAAAATTACAAGTCATGCAAAGAATCCAGAAAAACAAGAGAAAAAGCAATGAAAAGAATCAGATTGAGATATGACACAGATGTTGGAACTATCAGACAGGGGATTTAAAATAACTATAATTAGTATGTTAAAGGCACTAGTGGGAAAGACAGACAACATAGCAGTTTATCATGAAGTTAAATACACACTATTCAACCCAGAAATTCCATTCCTAGGCATTTAACCAAGTGAAA
>NW_004443939.1:12014389-12053232 GCF_000243295.1 Trichechus manatus latirostris | reverse complement strand
TGTTAAGAGAGTTTCACCTGATAGTGTTATCAAGTTAATTTAAAATATGGAATTGGGCGATTGATTTAGTCTTCTCATTTTGAGTTGGAATTTAAGGTGAAGTTTATAAGCAGAAATGGAACATGTGAAAAACTAAGTTCAACTTCTTTACAGGTTAGGATCCCTAACCCAATATCACTAATATATTGAAAGGTTAGCAGTTAAAAGAAAACTCACTAACCAGTTTAATGTAATCAAAAAAGCTAAACAAGAAAACAAGTACTGGTTGATCCCAGAAATGAGTTTACCCACTGAGCCACTTATCATCTTCACATTATAAAAACTTTAAGAAAAAAATAATATTACAGCCACCTCCTAAAGATACCTCACGTCTGTCAGTTTGTCCTACTGGGGTGGCTTTCGTATTGCTTTGATGATGGAAGCTATCCCACTGGTATTTCAAATACCAGCAGGGTCACTGTTGGTGGACAGATTTAAACTGTACTTTCAGACTAAGACAGACTCGAAGAAGGACCTGGCGGTCTACTGCTGAAAAATTAGCCAGTGAAAACCTTATGAATAGCAGCAGAACATTGTCTGATATAGTGCCGGAAGATGAGCTCCTCAGGTTGGAAGGCACTCAAAAGACAACTGGGGAAGAGCTGCCTCCTCAAAGTACAGTCGACCTTAATGACGTGGAGGGAGTCATGCTTTCAGGACCTTCATTTGCTAATGTGGCACGACTCAAAATGAGAAGAAACAGCTGCAAACATCCATTAATAATTGGAATATAGAATGTACAAAGTATGAATTAGGAAAATTGGAAGTTGTCAAAAATGAAATGGACCACATAAAGATGGATATCCTAGTCATTATAAGCTGAAATGGACTGGTATTGGCCATTTCAAATCAATCATATGGTCTACTATGCCAGGAATGACAAATTGAAGAGGAATGGTGTTTCATTCATCATCAAAAAGGACATTTCGAGATCTATCCTGAAGCACAATATTGTCAGTGATAGGATAATATCCATATGCCTACAAGGAACATCAGTTAATATGACTATTATTCAAATTTATGCACCAATCACTAATGCCAAAGATGAGGAAATTGAAGATTTCTACCAAATTCTGCAGTCTGAAATTGATCAAACATGCAATCAAGATGCATTGATAATTACTGGTGATTGGAATGCAAAAGTTGGAAACAAAGAAGAAGAAACAGTAGTTGGAAAATATGGCCTTGGCGATACAAATGACGCCAGAGATCAAACGATAGAATTTTGCAAGATCAATGACTTCTTCATTGCAAATACCTTTTTTCAACAACATAAACGGTGACTCTACATGTGGACCTCGCCAGATGGAATACACAGGAATCAAATTAACTATATCTGCGGAAAGAGACGATGGAAAAGCTGAATATCATCAGTCAGAACAAGGTCAGGGGCTGACTGTGGAACAAACCATCAATTGGTCATATGTACATTCAAGTAGAAGCTGAAGAAAATTACAGCAAGTCCACGAGAGCCAAAGTATGACCTTGAGTATATTCCACCTGAATTTAGAAACCACCTCAAGAATAGATTAACAATCAAAGACCAGACGAGTTGTGGAATGACATCAAGGACATCATACTTGAAGAAAGCAAAAGGTCATTAAAAAAAAAAACAGGAAAGACCAAAATGGATATCAGAAGAGACTCTGAAACTTGCTCTTGAACATAGAGTAGATAAACAAAAGGAAGAAATAACGAAGTAAAAGAGCTGAACAGAAGATTTCAAAGGGTGGCTACAGAAAACAAAGTAAAGTATTATAATGAAATGTGCAAAGACGTAGAGTTAGAAAATCAAAAGGGAAGAACACGCTTGGCATTTCTCAAGTTGAAAGAACTGAAGAGAAAATTCAACCTTGAAATTGCAATATTGAAGGATTCTATGGGGAAAATATTAAACAATGCAGTAAGCATCAGAAGAAGATGGACGGAATACACAGAGTCACTGTACCAAAAAGAACTGGTCAATGTTTAACCATTTCAGGAGGAGGCATATGATCAAGAACCAATGACACTGAAGGAAGAAGTCCAAGCTGCACTGGAGGCAGTGGTGAAAAACAAGGCTCCAGGAATTGATGGAATACCAATTGAAATGTTTCAACAAATGTATGCAGCGCTAGAAACACTCACTCTATTCCAAGAAAATTGTAAGACAGCTACCTGGTCAACCAACAAGAAGAGATCCATATTTGTGCCCATTGCAAAGAAAGTGATCCAACAGAATGCGGAAATTATTGAATAATATCACTAATATCACACACAAGTAAAATTTTGTTGAAGGTCATTCAAAAGAGATCGCATCAGTACATCGACAGGGAACTGCCAGAAATTCAAGTCAGATTCAGAAGAGGACATGGAACGAGGGATATTATTGCTGATATCAGATGGATCTTGGTTGAAAGCAGAGAATACCAGAAAGATGTTTGCCTGTGTTTCATTGACTATGCAAAGGCATTCGACTGTGTGGATCACAACAAATTGTGGATAACATTGGGAAGAACAGGAATTCCAGAACACTTAATTGTGCTCAGGCAGAACCTGTACATAGATCAAGAGGTAGTTGTTCGAACAGAACAAGGGAATACTGTGTGGTTTAAAGTCAGGAAAGGTGTGTCAGGGTTGTATCTTTTCACCATAGTTATTTAATCTGTATGCTGAGTAAATAATCCGAGAAGCTAGACCATATGAAGAAGAATGCATCATCAGGACTGGAGAAAGACTAACAACCTGCAATATGCAGATGACACAACCTTGCTTGCTGAAAGTGAAAAGGACTGAAGCACTTACTGATGAAGATCAAAGACTATAGCCCTCAGTATGGATTACACCTTAACATAAAGAAAACAAAACTCCTCACAACTGGACCAATAAGCAACATCATGATTAATGGAGAAAAGATTGAAGTTGTCAAGGATTTCATATTACTTGGATCCACAATTAATGCCCATGAAAGCAGCAGTCAAGGAATCAAACAACACATTGCATTCAGTAAATCTGCTGCAAAAGACCTCTTTAAAGTATTGAAAAGCAAAGATGTCACTTTAAGGACTAAGGTGCGCCTGACCCATGCCATGGTGTTTTCAATTGCCTCATATGCATAGGAAAGCTGGACAATGAATAAAGAAGACCAAAGAAGAATTGATGCCTTTGAATTATGGCGCTGGGGAAGAATATTGAACATACCATGGACTTCCAGAAGAATGAACTAATCTGTCTTGGAAGAAGTACAGCCAGAATGCTCCTTAGAAGCAAGGACTTCATCTCACATACACGGGACATGTTATCAGGAGGGACCAGTCCCTGGAGAAGGACATCATGCTTGGTAAATGGAGGGTCAGCAAAAAAGAGGAAGACCCTCAAAGAGACAGATTGACACAGTGGCTGCAATAATGGGCTCAAGCATAACAATTGCGAGGATGGTGCAGGACCAGGCAGCATTTCGTTCTGTTGTATGCAGGGTCACTATGAGTCGGAACCAAGTAGATGGCACCTACCAACAGCCTAATGATAGGGTACACTGTAGAGGACACGTGAACAAGAAACGCCATTTGGAGTTAGAAGGATAAAAGGAGGGATGATACTTAGCAGCAACCTTGCCCCAGGTGCAGCACATTAACCTCTCTTAGCAAGTGACATTCTTTTTATGAAAAAGAACCTCTATTCTTAGTTGATCTTTATTAAGTTATTTGTTATCATTGACTTTGTTCAAAAACACATTAAACACAGCCAGGAGCAGCATTTACAATCTCTATACCTTGGTAAAGGGCTTTCTAGCCTGTGCCCATCGGGAGGGTTAATTTTGACCCAGTTTTCATTCATGGCTAAAGTGAGAATAACTCAGGTATGCATGCCCAGGGCAGTCCCCATTTATACCTGTTGTCCCCATATAATGAATGGCACCTCCTTCTACTCTCTAAAGTATCCCAGATAGGGTGGCAAATTATATGGGCACACAATCTATAGCCCACATATCTAGATTACTACCTAAGTAGGCTGTCATTTGTAGAGAGTAAAGGACTACCCTTGAGGTCAGGAAACTTGGGTCTGAGCAACAGCCAGGTTACTCTCTTCTAGGTGATCTCAGGCAAGTCTCTTAAACAGAGAGCCTAGAGATTTTCCAGTGATGACCACTCTTTCATATGTGGACTAGAGTTTAGGACTATGTAATCATACCAAAACCCACTGCCAGAGAGTTGGTTCCTACTCATAGTGCTCCTATAGGACAGAGTAGAACTGCTCCCTCAGGGTTTTCTAGGATGTAATCTTTACAGAAGCAGACCGATACATCTTTCTTCCGAGTAGCTGCTGGTGGATTTGAACAGCCGACCTTTTGGTTAGCTACCGAGCACTTAACCACTGTACCACAAGGACTCCTATGGATTACAGGAAAGCATGTAAATAAAACAGCTTTGTAAACTGTAAATGACTGTTCAAATGCACGTTTTTATAACAATAAAGAAAGTAGATGTTAGCAAAAGTAAAAATTGTAATTGGATACAATATCAAAGTGTTCAATAATTTTTTGATCCAATGCCACACCTTTCACTTAAATAAAGCTACTTATTCCTTCCTTCTCTCCCCCTTTCCTTTCTTTTCTTCCTTTCAATATTTTTGAGTCCCTACTATGTCAGGCACTATTCTAGATGCTCTATGAAGAAAGAATACTAAAAAAGACTAAGATGTGGCCCTTTCTAATATAAATTAACTCATAAAATCATGTATTCAGTATTCACTGAGTGCTTACTATTTTATGCCTTAATATTTAAACACAGTGTATCTATTTATTTAGAACTTATATGCCTTTAAATAAATTTTGAAACTTTTTCTCCAAGAGTCTTAAAGTCTTGCACATTTTTTGTACGATTTATTCCTCTATCCTAGGTTTTATGTATATTGTTGCAAATAGGCTATTTTTGAAAAATTTTAAAAACTGCATTTTCTAATTAGTTATTAATACGATATACAAACATAATTGATTTTTATATTGATTTTGTATCTAGTCCCTGATAAATGTGACTGTTTTTTCTAATAGTTTATAGATGCTATTGGATTTCCTAAGTAAATAATAATAATGTTGTTGTTATGTGCCGTCGAGTCAATTCCAACTCATGACAGAGTAGAACTGCTTCACAGGATTTCCTAGGCTGTAATCTTTATGGGAGCAGACTGTAAAGCCTTTTCTCTCGTAGAGCCGATGGGTGGGTTTAAACTGTTACCTTTTGGTTAGCAGTTGAACGCTTAATCACTGTGCATATAATAATATAGACCATAAATAATGACTTGTTTATTCCTTTTCAATCTTTCTACACTTGTGCCTCCAGTAATGTTAAACTAGTGGTAAGAGTTAACATAATCGGCCAGGTGGCCAAAATTAGACTACTGCTATTAATTTTATCATTGATTTTTTATCCCTCCATTGGAGTCCCTGGGTGGCACAAATGGTTAAGCACCTGACTGCTAACCAAAAGGTTGGTGGTTCAAATTTACCCAGAGGTGCCTCAAAAGAAAGGCCTCGCAAACTATTTCTGAAAAGTCACAGCCACTGAAAACCTGATGGAGCACAGGGATCATCAGAAGTTGGAACTGACTCAATGGCATCTGGTTAGTTTTTTGGTATTCTTCCCTTACAGCATGAGCTCCTAAGAAACAGGGCTCATGCCTCCTTTCTGTATGTTTGCATGTCCTGTCTGTGTGTCTTTGATTCAGAGACCCTGTAATACGGGGTCTCTCACATACAGTCTCTCTGAGTAGAGTATCACGTGTATGGCAATCCCTCCATAATGTGTACTGAATTAAATGGAATGTCACTTCGTGACGTTCTGCTCAGCTTCTTCAGGCACACTTCATGTATTTCCATGGTGTCTTTGTGTGTTTGTTTTTGTTTATTTTTTTTATTGGAGTCTATCATGCATACAGAGAAAACGTACATATCATAAGTATACAACTTTTGCAAACTGAAAACTGCTGTGAAACCATTACCAGACTAAGAAACAGAACATTCCAGCATCCCAAGAGCCCCCACATGCTGCCCTACTGTTACCAGATCCCCTAGAGGAACCACTAACCTGACTTCCAACAACATAGGTTGGTTTTGCCTGTTTTTGTTCTGTATATAAATGAAATCATGCAATAGGTACCCATTTGGACCTGGTTTTTTTCACTCAACATTGTTTGTGGGATTCATCCACATCTTTGCACGTGGTTGTAGATTATTCATTCCTGTTGCTGTGTAGTATTTCTAGCACGTAAAAACTCCACAATTTATTTATCAATTCTACTGTTGATGGGCATTTGGATTGTTTCCATGTTTGAGCTATTACAAATACTACTGCTAAGAATTTCACTGGATTTGTTAGCACTGTTTTTTACATAATAATTTCTTTCATGTTAGTCTCAACTCCTTAGAGATAGCAAAGTGCAAGCTAATAATGCACCCATGTCACCCAAGGATCACCACCTGAGTGTCCCAAAGTAGACCAACATTTTGGGAATCATCTTTCCCTTTTATACTTAGATGGGAAAAAAGAAAAAAAAAAAAACTGGCTTGAGTCTCAACCTACATTTGGCAGTCCTCCCCAGCAAACATTTTTTAGGCACTTGGGATGGCTTGCATTTCCTCCATTCATCTCTCTGAAATCTCGATGTTTACCCTGTGTCTCACTGCCACTGCTATCCTCTTCACTCTAGTCCAGATCAACCCCAATGTACAATTGGTCTCCTTTTCTTCAATCTTCCTACCAGAGCACCAGAGTAAACCACAGTGTGTACCACAGGCTTTAGTGAGTATCTGGACACAAGAAGAGTCCATGGGTGGTGCAAACTGTTAAACACTCAACTACTAACTGAAAGGTTAGCGGTTCAGATTCACCTAGAGGTGCCTTGGAAGAAAGGCCTGGAGATCTACTTCCAAAAAATCAGCTACAGAGGGGAGCCCTATGGAGCTCAGTTCTACTCAGACACACATAAAGTAGCCATGAGTCGGAATCAATTCCAGGCAACAGGTTTGGTTTGGGGCAAGAAAGGAACAGGCAATGGGAAGGAGGGTCTCACCATTGCCCAGCAAACAGCTGGAACATTGTTTTATTACTAAACATCCTTGCTTTGGCTGTCATTTCCATAGGAATGTCTCACAGGCACTGTGTTAGCTTCAGGCCCAGCCTTTCCTGCTATTATTTCTTTCTCCTCCTTGAACTCTTCCTCATCCAATACAGCCTCAGGCCTCTTACCATTCTGATGCAAAATGCAAATTCCTCATGCTTTATGATGCAAAATAATTTGAACCCCTTCCCCTGTCCTGGTGTCTACCTCTTCACACTCAAGTGACTCTACAGAGTTTAAACCAGTTTTCTCCTCAGAAGAACTGTGCGGCTAGTCATTAAAATAGCAACTTTTCTCTTGCTCCATTAGTTGGATGAATGTTGTCAAAGGGCTAATACTTTAAAAATCACTTTCTTTTTATTGATAGTTTAAACTTAACCACGTATAAGCCTTGACAGTAAATACACCAGATTTATACCAAAATCAGCTCCCACCATAACCACGAGGGGGTAGTAGCACTAAAGCATCTATGTTTCAGGACTCCCTCCTTCCCTTTCCGACCTCATTACCTCAGTCCCTTTTGCTAAATCAAATGTTAATGTTCTCTGTCCTTGTGCCCCCTGGTACAGATAACCAAAGTAGTAACGGCTAGGGATGTGTCATACCAAACTCAACACTGTCAGGACATAGATTCAGTTATTTTGATTTTACACAGCATTCTTCGCCAACTTCACTGAAAACATGTTTTCATCGGAACTCACCTCGTTCCACCTACGCTGGCTAAATTTATCTCCACAGAGTTTAACAACATGGAATGATTAATTAAGGACCAAGCCATTTCCTGAGTACTTTGGACATGATTGTGATTCTGTGACTCTGTGATTCACCTTCATTGCTTCAGTCATCTGTCCCTGAACAAAATGTGTTTATGTTTTCTGTGGTTTGTTGTTCTCGTTTTTTTATTTTTTTCAAAGACATAAACAAAGCTAATTTGGAGAAGCAAAATTGTTTTTCCTCTCTTTCTTTATATAATAATTTCAATTAAGACATAACAAGTAGAGCAATTCTATTAAGACCTAAATTATATCATACCAACCGAAACCAAACCCATTGCCATCAAGTGGGTTCCGACACATAGCGAGCCAACAGGACAGAGTAGAAGTGCCCCGTAGGGTTTCCAAGGCTGTGAATCTTTACAGAAGCAGACTGCCACATCTTTCTTCCATGGAGCAGCTGGTGGGTTCAAACCACCAACCTTTCAGTTAGCAGCTGAGCACTTTAACCACTGCACCAGCAGGGCTCCTTTATATCATGCCGCTCTTACTCAAATCCCTCTCATGGCTTCTCATCTCTAAGGAAAAGCCTAAGTCTTTACAAGACCCCATAGGCTGTGAACAGCCTGCCATCCCCCTTGCACACTGCCTTATCTCTGTCCACTCTCCCCCAAGCTCTCCATGCCAGCTACATCCATTTCCTTAGGCAGAGCAGGCACGATACCACCTTAGGACCTTTGCACTTTCTCGTTCCTTTCTTTGGACCATCTTTTCCCCACTGCCACTCATAAACTGCACGAGTCCTCCTCACTTTTTTTCAAATGTCATCTTCTTAGTAAGTCTTTTCCTGGCCACTTTAGCTTAAATGGAAACCACCATCACCCACTCACATCCATATGCACATTCACATACATTCTTCCTATATTCCTTCCTTTGCGTTTTTTGTTTTGTTTTTTGCCTTAGCATTTATCAATAACATAATATACATTTTACTTATTTATGTAGTTTATTCTGTTTCCTCTACAAAAAAATAAAGTAAGCTCTGTGGGGGCAGGGTTATTTTGTTTATTTTATTGAAGACTCTATCTCAAGAGAGGCGTTGGTGGTTCAGAGGTAGAATCCTCACCTTCCGTGCCGTAGATCTGGGTTCAATTCCCAGCCAATGCAGCTCATACACAGCCGCCAGCCATCTGCCAGTGGTGGATTGTGTACTGCTATGATGCTGAACAGGTTTCAGGGGAGCTTCCAGACTAACACAGACTAGGAAGAAAGGCCTGGCAATCTACTTCTGAAAATCTGCCAGTGAAAACCCTATGAATCACAACTATCTGATCCATACTAATCATGGGAATGGTGCAGGACTAAGCAGCATTTTGTTCCGTTGTGCATGGGGTCTTTATGAGTGGGGCTGGCTTAACGGCAGCTAAAAAACACAACAACATCTCTAGCACCTGAATACCTGGCATATAGTAGATGATCAACAAATATTTATAGAAAGAATGAATAAACAAACAAAAGAAAACCAGAACTGCATCCTAAAAACAGGTTTCATTCTTTTTGTTTCTTCTCATTCTTCACATCTCTGTCTACCCTATCTAAATACTCCCTCCTGAAGTGATTTTCTATGCACTAATCCTGATTTATTTCTTCATAGCATTTACCACTATCATCTTTTATTACTTATATATTTGTTTACTTTTAAAAATTAATTACCCTTCTTAAAAGTGAACTCCATGAGGGCAAATCATCTGTCCTGTTCAATGCTGTATCCCATCAATTTGGAATTACTCTCTTTTTTTTTTAATTAAAAAATCACTCAGTCTTATATGGGTGGGTCTAATATTGGACCCTTGATTCGGTTCCATTGATCTATATTTGTATCCTTTCTCCAATACCTCACTGTTTTGACTAATGTAGCTTTACAATAAGTCTGATAGTCAGGTAACATATTAATTTCTTCCAAAAACCCTGCTGGTAATTTCAATTTACAGAACAGTTTAGAGAGAATTGACATCTTAACAATATTGAGTCTTCCGATCTATTGGAAGGATATAATATATATGAGGATCCTTAAGGAGGGGCCGTGCCCAGTCTGCTGGCAGTACCCTGGGAAGGCAGCAAGAGCTGAGAAGAGAAATAGTTTTATGGTTTTAAGCCTCAACGGAGATGCCTTTGCACCAATAGTGGTCCCAAAGCTTCAGAAACCACTGATCCTAAAAAGATCATGTAATCAGAGGCAATGAGTATGTCAAAATTAACTTGTGATGGATGAAGGTCAATGACCAGAAAGGTTGAAGACTTGCTCCTTGCTTTAAGGTCTAGGTTCTCATGTCACCCCAGGTTTAGTAGACCCAAGAAAACTAGAGTTGAATTTCTCATCAGTCCCATGAGATGGGAGGCATGGAGTTGATGATATAAGGAAAATACGAAAATAAAGTAATTCTTGTCCCTGGATTTCTGGACTGTGATCCATGCCTGTGGCACTAGAATCTCTTTTCTAACTCTTTGTTCAGGAAGAACTAAGTCCACAGGCTAACTTGAATAGAAAAGTAGGAGCAGGAAGAAAGCATCTTGTAAGAGAAGCATTTCACAAGTATCAAGAATGAACGCAAGCTTTCCATTTTTAAAATAATATTGAAGGTAAGGGAATATGCATTTTCAAATATCAACAAGACTGCACAACAAAGCATACATTCATAGTCTACCAGTGAGTTAATTTAATTCAGCTGTCAACTCAGACACTATTTATTCCTTTATGGCAAAGAGTCATGTCAAACCCACTCAAGCTGCAAACGAAGAACTCCAGAATTTCTCACTGGATTGAAAGAGGCAAATGTAAAAATTAATTAAACACAGCTTTAAACTGAAAGGTCAGCAGTTCAAACTCACCAGTCGCTCCATGGGAGAAACATGTGGCAGTCTGCTTTTTAATACAGCCTGGGAAACCCTATGGGGCAGTTCTACTCATAGTTCTACTCCTATAGGGTCAGAATTGACTTGATGGTGATGGGTTTGGTTTGATTACATAGTCCTAGATTGCCAAGGACTGCAAAGCTGAGACTAAAATATAGGTCACAATCTAATCTCTTTAATCTAGACAAAATAAATCTATTTTTAGCAAAAACCACATAATCTTACTCTAAAGTTACTAAGAAACTCCATGCCAACTAAAATGCCATTTCATATTCTGAGTTCCTACTATGTGTTATCTGTATTTGTTCTGATTAAAATATTTCTCAATTTGAATAAAGAAATTCAAACCAAAATCAATTTCACCTGATAAGACATGTGAACTTAAACTCCTCTAATTTTTAATGCTGCCCTAGAAATACGTGAGGTTTAACAGTTCTTTACAAGCTTTTGAGAACCTGGATAACCACTTGGATTATCTCAAATGCAACAGAGTTTGCAATCTTACTGATTTGGCTTAAAATAAAAGAGACCATAAGAATCGACTGTTTTCAACAGTTTTCGACCTGTTAGCTGCTATTGCTGAGAATAAATTCAGATAACGAAAAACGGAATAATGGGGTAGGGGAAAGAGAGAGAGAGAAAAAAATATTTCCTGGCATTGACTTAATTAGTCCTCAGTATTAACAGTGACTAAAATTAAGGTCCCCACGAGTCTGTCAGTTTGTCGTACTGTGGTGGCTTGCATGTTGCTGTGATGCTGGAAGCTATGTAACCAGTATGTCAAATACCAGCAAGGTCACACATGGTGGACAGGCTTCAGCTGAGCTTCCAGCCTAAAACAGACTAAGAAGGACCTGGCAGTCTACTTCTGAAAAAATTGGCCAGTTAAAACCTTACGAATAGTAGCAAAACATTGTCTGATATAGTGCCAGAAGATGAGTCCCTCAGGCTGGAAGGCATTCAAAATACGACTGGGGAAGAGTTGCCTCCTTAAAGTAGAGTCCACCTTAGTGATATGGATGCAGTCAAGCTTTCAGAACCTTCATTTGCTGAGGTGGTACGACTCAAAATGAGAAGGAACAGCTGCAAACATCCATTAATAATTGGAATGTGGAATGTACAAAGTATGAATCCAGGAAAATTGGAAGTTGTAAAAATGAAATGGACTGCATAAAGATTGACATCCTAGGCATTAGTGAGCTGAAATGGACTGGTATTGGCCATTTTGAACAATCATATAGTGACTATGCCAGGAGTGATAAATTGAACAGGAATGGTACCACCACATTCATCTTCAGAAAGAACATTTCAAGACCTATCCTGAAGTATAACACTGTCAGTGATAGGATAATATCCATACACCTACAAGGATGACAAGTTAATACAACTATTATTCAAAATTACACACCAACTACTAATGCCAAAGATGAGGAAATTGAAGATTTTTACCAACTTCTGCAGTCTGAAATTGATCAAACATGCAATCAAGATGCATTGATAATTACTGGTGATTGAAATGCAAAAATTGGAAACAAAGAAGAAAGAACAGTAGTTGGAAAATACAGCCCTGGTGACAGAAATGATGCCGGAGATTGAACGACAGAATTTTGCAAGACCAATGACTTCTTCACTGCAAATACCATTTTTCAACAACATAAACAGCAACTATCCCGCCTGAATTTAGAGACCGCCTCAAGAACAGATTTGATGCATTGAACACTAATGACCGGAGACCAGATGAGTTGTGGAATGACATCAAGGCCATCATACTCATGAAGAAAGCAAAAGGTCATTAAAAAGACAGGAAAGAAAGAAAAGACCAAAATGGATGTCAGAAGAGACTCTGAAACTTTCTCTTGAACATCGAGTAGCTAAAGCAAACTGAAGAAATGATGAAGTAAAAGAGCTGAACAGAAGATTTCAAAGGGCGGCTCAAGAAGACAAAGTATTATAATGACATGTGCAAAGACCTGGAGTTAGAAAAACCAAAAGGGAAGAACACACTTGGCATTTCTCAAGATGAAAGAAATGAAAGAAAAACTCAAGCCTTGATTTGCAATATTGAGGGATTCTATGGGCAAAATATTGAACAACACAAGAAGCATCAAAAAAATATGGAAGGCATACATTGTACTGAAAAGAATTGGTCAACATTCAACCATTTCAGGAGGTAGCATATGATCAGAACCAATGTTATTGAAGGAAGAAGTCCAAGCTGCACTGAAGGCATTGGCAAAAAACAAGGCTCCAGGAATTTATGGAATACCAACTGAGATGTTTCAACAAATGGATGCAGCACAGGAGGTGCTCACCCTCTGTTCTCTATCAATGACCATCACCTGGACAGCTTCCACATAATTTTATGTCCTGGATCAAGAGCTATTTTATTTATACTTTTAATTTTTCTAACTATAAATTTCAAAAGCTAGTTGGAATATTTTTTAATGGAAAAAACAGAAAAATGAAAGTAGTTTTATTCCACCAAATTTAAAGTTATAATGCCACAAATTTTCAAAAATGTGGTAGTCATTCACAAATACTTAAATCAAAATCAACAGAAAAGAATATCCAGAAAAAAACTAAGTAGGTACATATTTTCACTATATGTTAAAGATGATATTTGAAATTTAGCAAAAAATGTAACCAAATTACAAACCAGTTGGGATACTTAGCTAAAGATGTGGGGAGAAATACTTAGACTCTTGCCACATACCATTTACCAAAGTAAACTCTAGAAGAATTAAAGATAAATATAAATGAGCCCATAAAAGCTCTAGAAAAATACATTTGTCTTCTCTTGGAATAGAGAAGATCTGTGATGGTTAAAGTTATGTGTCAATTTGGCTAGGCTATGATTCTCAGTGGTTTGGTAGATATTATGTAACCATCCTTTATTTTGTGATCTGATGTGAGCAGGCAATCAATTGAAGGGGGAGTTTCACTGGGGGTATGGCCTGCATCCCATATATATGGATATTCTGGCAAATCTTGCTCTCTCTCGATCTTGCATTTGCCTCATCATCCTCTGACCTCCAGTTCTTGGGACATGAGCCAGCAGCCTGCCATCTGACCTGTAGATTTGGGGTTTACCAGCTCTCATAACCCCATGAGCCAGCCGCCTGCCACTTAACCTGCAGAGTTTAGATTCACCAGCTCCCGCAACCCTGTGAGCCAGCCGCCTGCTGCCTGACCTGCAGATTTTGGGTTCATCAGGCCCTGCTACCATGTGTAAGGAGAAGCCTCCAGCCTGCCACCTGATCCATGGATTTGGGACTTGCCAGCTTCCACAAGTGCATTTCCTTGAAATAAATGTCTCTCTCTATATTTATATATATATGCTTCACTGGTTTTGCTCCTTTAGAGAACTCAGCCTAAGACAAGATCTTTCTAAAAGTACATACAAATTCAGATTTTTAGGGACAATATTAATGTATTTGGCTATATAAAACACAGAAAATTCTGTAGGTAAAAAAAATTACATAAAGTTTAAAAGACAGGATTACCTTTTGCTAGTCTATCACCTGATTCAAAAATATGTTTTGCAAAATGTAAGAAAGATAGTGTTTGGAATCTTAATATGCAAGAACTTGTACAAATCAATAAAAAATATAAACACCCTCCAAAACATAGGAAATTCACAAAACAGAGGGAAAGAAATGGCAAATACATATATATACGAAAAAGATTTCAACATTCATCAGTATTAAAACATATGTTCAGTTAAAAATAACAATGAGCTTTCTTTTTTGCCTAAGAAATGAAAAATCTTTTAAAACATGATAACACATAATCATGTTGAGAATGAGGGGAAAGAGCACTCTCAAGAACTGCTGGGCAGGAAGATGATCTGGCATCATGAATAATGTGTATAATGTTTAACTCAACTTTGCTCTTCTAGAAAATCATTTTAATTAACTAAGGATGTATAAAAAAAAAAATCACTCTTCCCCAAGAAATCCACAAGGTTCTCACACCTCCTTCAGGTCTAAACTCAAATGCCTACATTGCCACCCTTTCTAAAATTGTAACATCCCATATATTACTCATCCCCCTCTCCTGCTATATTTTCTCTCCTCGTCACCTATCATAAATTTATTCATATAGTTTTAATTTTCTTCTCAGACTGAAATACAAGCCAAAACAACTTTAAAAAAAGAACAAAGTTGGAGAACTCATACTTACCAATTTCAAAACTTACTACAAAGTTACAGTGATCAAAACAGTGTGATACTGGATAGACATATAGATCAAGGCCTAGAATTAAGAGTACAGAAATAAGCCCTTACAATTTATGGTCGATGGATTTTTGACAAAGATGACAAGGTAATTCAATGGGGGAAGGAATAGTCTCTTTAATAAATGGTGCTGGGATAACTGGATATCTATATGTAAAAGAATGAAGGTGGACCCCTAACTCACACCATTTTCAAAAATTGAAATGGATCACAGATCTAAATGTAGGTGCTAAAACTATAAAATGCTTACAAGAAAATCTTTTGTCACCTTGCTTTAGACAATTTTTGTTGTTATTGTTATGACACCAAAAGCATAAGCAACAAAAGAAAAAAAATAAACTGGATTTAATTAAAATTAAAAAATTTTTGTGCTTTGAAAGATAGTGTCAAAATAAATAAAAAGACAACTCATAGATGGGAGAAAATATCTGTAAATCATATGTCAGAGAACGAACTTATATTCAAACTCTCAAAACTTAACAATAAAGACAAACACAACCTAATAAACAAAGCAGACAAAAATCCTTGCCCTTATGGACCATTCAAGTGGTGAGGACAGGCAATATAAACAAGTAAAATCTATAGTATGTAAGATTACCCTAAGTAGTACGAAAAAATTAAGGTGGGAAAATAGAAGGTTATTATTTTAAGCAACATGGTTTGTGAAGATCACACTGGGAGGGTGACATTTGAGCAAAGACCTGAAGGGGGTGAGTGAGCAAGCTGTGTGAAAATGTAGAGCAAGAGCACTTGGGCAGAGGGAACAGCAGGTGCATTGCCCTGAAATGGGAGCATGCCTTCTGTGTAGCTGGAGCAACATGAGTGAGGGGAAGAGTAAAAGAAGATAAAGTCAAAGAGGTAAATGGGGGGAAGGGAGACTGGGCAGATCACACAGGGCCATTTGGACCGTTGGCCTTTACTTGAAGTGAAATGGGAAACCTTTGGAGCAGAGGAGTGACATGATCTGATACAGATTTTACAGACTCACTCTGAACGCCATGTTGAAACTAGTCTGAAGGAGGAGAAACGCGAAAGCAGAGAGAACAGCTGGGAGACTGGAGCAATAATCTGCGCAAGACACGTTGGTGTCTTGAACCATAGTGGTAGTATGAAGGTGTGAACAGTGTTTTGATTTTGGAAACATTTTGAAGGTGGAACAGACAAAATTTCCCAGTGGACTATATGTGGGATGTGCAATGAAGAGGAGTCCTGAAAAGCACAAAACTTCCGGCCTGAGAAATTGGAAAGATGGTGAATATCAAGATCCTGATTTTGGACAAGCTAAATTTGAGATGCCTATTAGGCATCTAAGTGGACAGGTTATGCTGGCAGGTGAATATACAATTCTGGAGTTTAGTGGAGAAATCTGGGCTGGTGGTTAAAATGTGTGAATTGGCTGCCTACCAAAACCAAAACCAAACCAGTTGCCATCAAGTCAACTCTGACTCATGGTGAACCTACATGTTTCAGAGTAGAACTGCGGTCCGTAGAGTTTTCAACAATTGTAATGTTTCCAAAGTAGATTGCCAGGCGTTTCTTCCAAGGCACCTCTGGGTGGATTAGAACTGCCAAGCTTTCAGTTAGTAGCCAAATGCTTAACCATTTGCGCCACCCAGGACAACCTCAGCTGCCTACATAAGGTATTTAAAGACTTAAGACATTGATAGCATGAGATCATCAAGTCAGTGAGTGTAGACAGAAGGTAGTTTTCTTCTTAAACAAATGAAAAGTTTCCTCCTATTTTCCATTAACTAAATCTCAAATTAAATTAGCGGCAAGTGTATTAATCCTGTAGTTACATCATGCCACTAATTATCCCTCATAAATATGTTCTGTGTGACACCTTGCACTCATTTCTCATTGTTGTGTCTTAGGTCAAAAGAAGTCCTATCTTCAAGCTGCCTGTGTGTCTGCACCACAACTTTCAACATTCCCTTATCGCTAAATTACAGGCAAAGAGGAGCTAAATGTTGGTGCCAGTGTTTGGTGGGGAACTTGTTTCAGGGCCTCTGGCTATGGTCACAGGATGAGAGAAAATGTAACAGGGAACATCACACATGGGCAAAGTGAGTAGGTTACAGACCTGCTCTAAACCACAAACTGTTGCGACTCAGACTACAGTGCATCAGCTTAGGTATCACTGTGAGACTCACAGCAAATACTAACTTTGGCATCTTTAATAAATCAAGCAATAGATTAAAACCTGTGTTTACAGCTCATCTAACTCATCTGACTCATTTCCATCAGCGGTAAGTGGATTTTAGCAAAAGCAATGTCAAGGGACCACAAATTTCAAGGCTGCAGCCGTGATAGCTGGAAGTGCTGATGAATTCTGGATTTGTTAGGGAGACAAACATAGAGTTGTGGGGTGGGGTGGCACCATATGAATCATGAACCTTTACAGAATATGGTGATATAATTCGTGTCTCAATGGCTAAGCACGTGAAAACGTTGATGTAGAAGCGCTGGTGCATCCATGCTTTAAAAAAACTAATAGAAATAATTATCCAGCTAAAATTGAACTGATGGTTTTATTATTATTATGAGGAGAAAAATAAATACAAGTTTAAATATTAAGAAAACTCTATGGATCACAACAGTCCAATTCCATTGTGCATGGCATTGCCATCAGTCTGGGGCCAATTCCAAGGCAGCTAACAACAAGAGTAATTAGGAGTCCCTGGGTGGTACAAATGGTTACAACAATCAGCTACTGACTGAAAGGTTTGAGGTTCGAGTCCACCCAGAGGCACCTGGAAGGAAAGGCTGGGTGATCTAACCAGTGAAAAATCAGCCACTGAAAACTGTGAGCACAGCTCTACTCTGATACACATAGGGCTGCCATGAGTCAAAATCAACTCGATGGCAACTGATTTGATGATTAATTTGGAAGTGTGTAAAACAGCTATAATTATCCAATTTTGATAAATACATAATCAACAGTGAAGAGATATAATGTACAAAGTCTTCAAGTATGTTCTCCAAATGAGCAATTTTAAGGTTAAGACCACTTTGCCTACATGCCCAGTATTGAAGACAATTATTTTAAAACGGTCGTCTATTAAATTTGCATTATGTCTGGTAACTACTTGGAAATTAAAAGGAATTGAAACTTATTTTCTACAAAGTTAAATTTAAAGGAATGTGGGAAAGTCTTGAAATTTAAATTCTTAACCTACTTGAATTTTTTTTTTTAACAGATATTTGTCTTCTAATTCTGCAAAAAAAAAAAAAAAAAAGAGGATAAAACTTGACTGATAATTTTAAAAGAAATGTTTAAGAGCCACTGTAGGAAGCAACACAGGGAAGAAAATAACTTCCCAATTATAATTACTGAGAAGACCTTTTCATTCACATTTGGCTAACAAAAAAAAGTATAATAAAAATCTCAAAACCAAAGATGCTATGTTTAAATATCAGTTGTATGCTTTCCCCAGACACGTCCATTCTCAGCCCAGGATCAGGTGTCTTGGTGCATTCGGCATGCTTTCTAAAAGAACACTCATGAGCCCAAACCTTGGACAAGAAGTTTGGTTGGGAACGGTTTTCTTCTAACACCTTACAGCTATGCAGGTATCTTGATATTTCCATCAAAAATCTAACTCTACACTTAGAGGGCAACACAAAGAAATAACTAGCTCAGTTTCTCTTTATAATCCAGTTGTCTAAATCCATCTGTAGAACATTGGATCTTCCCCAAACGTTTCATGCATAAGCAGAACAAATTATCCCTTAAATAGTAATTTACCTGAGTGCATTCTTTTATCTAGTGTACAAGAAGATGCTTCAGAATACGTATAGCGCTTTTTTGTGTGTGTGTGCTTTAGGCGAAGGTTTACAGAGCAAATTAGTTTCTCACTAAACAATTAATACACATATTGTTTTGTGACACTGGTTGCCAACCCCGTGACATGTCAGCACCCTCCCCTTCTTGACCTTGGGTTCCCCATTTCCATTTCCACTCGTCCAGTTTTCCTGTCCTCTCCTGCCTTCTCGTCCTTGCTCCTGGGCTGGTGTGCCCAATTAGTCTCATATACGTGGTTGAGCTACATGTATTATTGTTTTATAGGCCTGTCTAATCTTTGGCTGAACGGTGAACCTCAAGAGTGACTTCAGTACCAAGCTAAAAGAGTGTCAAGGGGCCATACTCTCGGGGTTTCTCCAGTCTCTGTCAGACCAGTAAGTCTGGTCTTTTTTTGTGAATTTGAATTTTGGTCTACATTTTTCTCCAGCTCTGTCCGGGACCCTCTGTTGTGATCCCTGTCAGAGTAGTCAGTGGTGGTAGTCGGGCACCATCGAGTTGTGCAAGACTCAATATAGCACTTTTTTTAAGTGTCAGGTTTATTCTCTTTTTTTAAATACAGCAAATTCTTGATTAACCACCCCCCCACACCCTGCCCTCTACCCCACCCCACCCCCCGGGCAGGCGAGTGCTAGCCACAGCAATGTTTTAACTGGGACTGGATTCTTCCCAGTCAACACAACATTCCTGGGCTGCCTCTCTTCAATTACGGTATCAGGCTCAAAAACGGTCAAATTAAATGACATTATTTAAATAAAAACACTGGGGAGATAAATCTGCTGGCTTCCTTTCTAATATAACGCATTCCAAAATAAAATACATATGTTTTCAGTTTAATAATGTACATACAAACCTTTGTTAAACCATAAATGACAAGTTTTATTAGAAAGTCATCATCCTCGTCACACATACATAATGCACTCTAAAGCAATCTTGGGGGTCTTTCTTATCAGGTTTGGAGTTACACGTTATCACTGCTCTACTCCAGCAGCATGGTCATTAGAAAGTACACACCCACACACAGACTCTAATTCATAAACTATGAGCTATATACACTTGGATTTTTGAAAATAATGTACTTCATGAGGCAGAATGGGAAAAGGAGAATTAAAACATATAACTTATATTCAACTACAGAAATATTTCCCAGTTGTGAATTAATTACAATGCTCAAAAAATGCTAGTGTCCTCATGAACATTTTGATTATAATATGGTATAAAATCAGAATTTTGCCATCTTTGAAAAGGCACATTTTTATACCATCTCCTGAGCATTCCCCTGAGAGCATAAGGAAAGTGATTAACATAATGAAACATTTCAGCCCATAGAAGAGTCTTCATCACGGAGGTATCTCAGGGGTAAAAATGTTCTAAGGATTGTAAGAAAAGTCTGTAAGTTCATAAACGGAAGAAAAGAAACAACTGTGAAAAAACAGGACCAGCTTAGAACTCACCCTGAGGAAGTTGAGATGTGATCCCAACATGTTAACTTCCTTCTATAAACGAATGGAATGTTTTTTCACTTCACTTTGAAACACTGCCGTACTTCTATGAATGAGAGAGTCATCTGAGTTGACGCATTCTCATAAAAATGCAGCTGTAGCACTCTATGCTAACTGCACACGGCAGGTGGTCAATAAAAAGTTTCAGATGTGGGTAAGATGATCACAAGTCATTCATTCTTTCCTGGGAAGGAGTTTAATAAGATTACTTTCTTCTTAACACCATATCAGCTGTACTAAGAAAAACTGACTGGTGGGAGTAGAAAAAATTCAGAATATGAAAAACCTGTCGGTGAGGCAGGCTAGGAGGGAGGCCTCAGCTGGAAAAGGAGGAGAGCAAAACTTGCAGGAGTGTACACAGACCCCAAGGACACATGAACTAGGGCATTAGGAAGTGGACCAGTTGCCATGGAGTCGATTCTGACTCATGACGACCCCATGTGTATCAGAGCAGAACTCTTTTCCATAGGGTTTACAATGGATGATTTTTTGGAAGTAGATTGCCAGGACTTTCTTCTGAGGTTCCTCTGGGTGGACACGAACCTCCAACCTTTTGGTTAGCAGCCACATGGTTAACTGTTTGCACCAACCTTAGAAACCATTCCTTAGAAAGTGGAAGGGGATGCAAAAATTGAAGTGCAAAGGCATCAAAGACCTTGTTCTTAGGAAAAGAAGTGGAAACTTGCTTTCTTCTATCTCCAAAATGTTCACACTACCTTGTTCCCACGACCCAAAACTCAGGCAGGTATCTTGAGCAGTATAGGTCAGCTACATGAGGGTTTAGCCTGCTCTAGAAGCTGCCTGGGAACTCATTCGCCAACTCACAATAGTGTTTCTGTGGGAAAAAGTGTTTCAAAGTCTGCCAGTGGTCTGAAAACATGACAGACAATCCCTTCATAAAGTGGAGATTATCTACCTGGGCGCAATTCTTTAAGTGATTCTTTAAGTTTTACAATGTAATCAATATGCTTTGAATCTCCAGAATATATTCTAAGATATATAGTAAAAATGAACCATAAAAAAAAAAAAAAGCGCCTAACATTTATGTCACCAAGATGAAAATATAGCAGTACTTTCCTACCGGCATTTATTACTTAAATGATACTTAGACACTGCTGAATAAATGTCTCTTTGCAGACACACAGCATATCCAATAATCTATCACTTCAATAAGCAATTCCATTACTAGGGAATAGCTACAAATATTTTATATGCAAGGACTTTGTATCATTCTGCAAACTCAACAAGAGATATTGCTTTAAGGCTATACATTAAGGCTACCTTGGCTATTCGAAATATGTATAAGCAACAAGGACACTTTTACAAAAGGTAATATAAATTAATCACTGTTGCCATCTTAGGGCAGGGAAAAGCCATTACAAGCCAATACAGACATTCAAAATGCTATCTTGAAAGTTAATTGCTATTATTCTGTTGCAGGACGGAATATTGCTCAAAACTGCCCATTTCAAAATACCAAGAAATTCTCATTGTTATTTTTTTAAGCAAGAATACATCAGAATAAAGACTTCTAAAATTAAACCTTTCATCTGTGTTAAAAGTGAAATTTATTACAATACAATAAATGTCAGTGTTATTAAAAATGAAGGTTAAAAATCATAAAGTATATTATTTTTCTACTATAAATACTGGAAATAACAAAAACAATTCTATACATACACAGGACACTAAAAACATACAATCATGCAGGAGGACAAAAAAATAACTTTACATGTTACCTTTTAAGTATTACATTTATCTTTTCCTAGCCCCAGCATCATACCAGAATATGAAGGCTGAGCTAAATAATTACTCAGACTGCAACCTCAAGGTTTAAGTGTTTTGCATGTACATCAGTTGTCATACATTGACTATGTTTAAAAATCACTGATTGTTTTGATCATGTTGTTCTAATTCCCATATTTTCTTTCCTCAATAGGTCTTGGACAAAAAATTAGTTGACAAGAAAAACTGTGATTACAGGGTTCAACACGAAATGTATTCCCAATGATTCATTTAAAGGTGGCATAAAGTTATAAAAAATTAAAGTCCTACAGGACTTGAAAGACAATGAGTACAGGAACATGTAGAAAAAATGAAGCAGTTCACCCTCTGCTTGCTTACGTGGCTCCCGTGTCTCCATAGGAAGGAGAAGCCAGAGTCATTAAGAAGAGTACATCAGAACTTGTGGGGAATGGGGGTGGGGTGGTACAGGCAGGGAGCTAGGGAAAAGTGCTGGATTATACAGGGAAATCACAAAATATTACGTATCTATTCTTTCCTCTTCGGCTAGACGCAGGGACAGGTTCCAGCTCCTCCTCTCTCCCCTGCACTTCACCAGCACCCTCTCTGGTTACTCTGTCCCTCCCTGCTCTGTGAAAACAGCCACTCCTTTCAGAGATGATATAAAGTATCAGAAAACAGCATATTAAATTTCATAGTAAGATGCCACATGTGTAGACATATACATAGAGTATGAATTCTAAGAAATTCAGTGCATTGTATCAGAAAAAGTGCTACCACTGCTCCCAGCTAAAATCATCTCCTCTTCCAAATACAAGGAAAAAGCCTTGAATCGTAAGGAAAATGACTGCATTGCCTGCCAGCACAAGGCCACAAGCTCCCCATTTGATCTGAAACACAAGAAAACAAGGGTTAACTCTTTACTGTCTTCTTATTATGCTAGCTGCAAATATGTTATTTTCTGCATTAGAAACATCCAGTGAAATATTACATAAAGCTGCTAAAAGGCTTAATAATGTAATAGGCAGGATACATAGAACTATTCAGTAATTAGTCTAATTACTTCCATGATGGTTATTAATTAAGTCTAGTACCATCCATAACATGTTCCCCATTAAACAAATTTTTCTACTTGTTTTCAGTAGATAATGACTGCCTTAAGTAAACTACTTGTAGCAAGATTATGAATGGTCCAATGACAATATTGGGTACTAAAAGTTCTGCACGAATTGCCTCCTTTTGTGGCAAATAGAAATTGAAGAGTTATGGGTTTGTTTGTTTCTTTTCTAGGCAGGAAAAGACTTTAAACAATAATCTGCATACAAATGAAAGCAGCTTTCAGCTTGGCAGATTGATTTTTCAGAGGCCTAGTTGGAGGTGAGAGCACCCTCTAGTGGGCATTGTTTGTTTTTATTTAACCAATAGAAACACCAGCGAAAGTTTCTTCACAAAACACGATGCAGTACTGAAAAACAGAGTATTTACAGCACAACTTAACAGTGCTGGCTACAGCACACAAGAAAAAGGTCATGACAATCTTTTCATCAATAACATTCAATGTTTCTTCATTATCTATATCAAGTTCAAAACTGTTCCCAATCAGGCTTTACCAACTTTTCCAGCCTCAATCTCAAGTACTCCCTTTTTGCTGCATCATACTGGACTGCTTTTTTTTTTTTTAAATTGTGGTGAAAATATACACAACAAAACATACACCAATTCAAAAATTTCTACATGTGTCATTCAGTGACATTGAGTACATTCTTCAAGTTGTGCAACCATTCTCTCTATCCTCTCCCAAATTATTCTACCGTCATTAATATGTTGGATTGCTCTTTATTCTATAAATTGCATTTTCACACTTGGGTGCCATTGCTTATAACAGCCTTCCCTACATAAGTCAAAACCCTATTTATCCTAAGAGCCCCATATCAAATGCCAGTTGGAATTTTTCTCCTCTTGGTGCTCCTATCTTATTCTGATCGTATTTCAATTATCATACAATAGTACATTTATAGTATACAGGCAGTCTCTGGTTACATCTGACTTACGAAGTTACAAACCAACCCCCATAAAGCCTAATATATTAAAAATTCGAGGTACATACAATGGTTTGTAATAACAAACAGGCGCTACTTTGTGACCCACATCAAAACATTATACTGTGTTATTATGTTAAAGATGTTTTAATGTAACTTGAAGTGTATTTTTAATGTTTTTTATGCATAGAAAGGTGTATCATATACTAAGACGAACATCTGACTGATGTTAGATACGAACTGTACCTAACTGTCCCCATTTACGTATAAATTCAACTTAAAGACAGAAATGGAACTTGTTCGTAATGCAGGGACTGCCCATACTTAACCATCGTGCTAGTTCCTATGCTCTTATTCATGGGGTTATACAAATAGCAGATAATACAAAAATATTTACTGAATGAATAAGCAAGACTTGTGCATATCTGATACTCAACACCCCAACAAGTTTCACAAAATTGAAACAGAATGTCGTCTGGAAGGGGAGAAATAAAAGCAAACAGTAGGAGAGAGAGTAAGCATCAAAGGACTGAATAAATTAAACCCACAATGTGCTTTTTGGAGATGAAAAGAAAATTTCTACACTGGATCTAAAAGGATGTCATCTTATTCACTGTATCTTCTAGTCCCTACACAGTTGTCCTTCAATATGTGCATATTATTGACTTGAGAATTGAGTACATGATCCTATTTGCAGGAGAAGAATTTGATTATGATCTTAACTTTATAACTAGAAATATATTACTATTGTAGTCTCTGTGGATTGCCGTAAGATTTAGGAAGCAGGGATATAAGAAGAATTCTAGGAGAACAGCTTCAAGTAGAAAACACAAGAAAGGGCATGGTCTGGCTAAAGGCTATAAGAGAAACAAAGAACACACTCTAAAAACGCGGCCATGATATCGATAGATGTGAAAAGGAGAAACAGAGAAACTAAAAAGACGTCTGGTTTTGAATATGAAGTATAAGCAATGAAAATGAAACTGAGGACTCAGACACAGGTCTTTGAAGTAAACTCAGTGACAATCTGGCCAAACAACAGAAAATAAAACTTACCACAGCCACACGAGCAAGAATAACAGGAAATCCAAAGGCAGAAACAACAATTCCAGTAGTGAAGAAATACGCCAGTTCCCGACAGGCACTACTTGTTGCATCAGAGTCATATGTTGCTCTTTTGGCAATAAAGTGGGGGATGGGGGAGATGGCGTGAAATATCAGGACGAACAAGGGCCAGTACACGCTGTCAGATGGACCCAGAAAAAAACACAAAAAGAAAAGTTAAACGAAAGACATGCTATTGTTTTTAAAATATAACAAAAACTTACTTGTTCAATTGTTAATATTCGTACATCAGATGAGCTTTACTATGACTATCTAAGTACTGATGATTTAAAAATTACTGGTTCATTGATATGTAGGTAGTTCATATTGTGTACAGAAACAACTGGACAATGCATAATTAATACACTTTATTGTTCTCTGTATTGCTGTTAAGAGCCATTGAGTTGATTTCGATTCATAATGACCCTATATGACACAGTAGAACTTACCATAGGGTTTTCTAGGCTGTAATCTTTATGGAAGCAGATCGCCAGGTCTTTCTCCCACAGAGTTGCTAGGTGGGTTCGAACCGCCAAGCTTTCAGTCAGCAGATGAGCACTCACCATTGAGCCACCAGGATTCCTTGTTTTTTGTATTACTAAGCTGTAATTACCTTAAGGGCAGAATCTTGTCTCAGTTGTGTTTGCTTTTGCTACAGAATATACTACAGCGGCTTGCACATGCTAACTCAATGAAGATCTTTTCAGTAAGCGCAAGCTTGAAACCTTCCCATGGCATCCTATCACACTTAGAATAAAACCCAAACTCCTTGCCCTGGCCTACAAAGCCTTATATGATCTGGTATTGTTTATTTCTCTCATTCATCTGGTATCATCTTCCCATCTTCCTTGTGGCCACACCAGCCTTCTTCCTGTTCCTTAAACAATGCAAGCTCATTGCTGCCTTGGGGCCTTTGCACTAGCTGTGCCCTCTGCCTGCAGTGCTCTTCCCCTGATGCTCCACTGGTTGGATCCTTCTTATCATGCAAATCTAAACTGAGACGTCCCCCCTAAAAGTGGCTTTCCCTGACCATCCATTCTAAAGTACTCCCGAGTCACTCTTAGCATATCACCCTCTTTTAACTTTTGGCACAGTACTTACTCCTGGTATTTTCTTGTTTATGAGAACAAGGATCTGATCTGTCTTGGTGAATCACCATTTATCTCCAGTGACTATAATGAGATGCTCCATTAATAACTGTTGAATGAATAATAAATGGATTTTAAGTATATTGTTAGGTGCTGTTGGGTTGATTTTCGACTCATAGCGATCCCATGTGACAGAGCAGAATTGCTCTGTAGGGTTTTCTAGCTTGTAATCTTTATGGGAGCAATTGCTAGGTCTTTTTCCCGTGGATCCTCTGGGTGGGTTTGAACCGTCAACCTTTCGGTTAGCAGCCAAGTGCTTAACCACTGCGCTTTAAGTATGGAAGGTATGCTAAACTGATATGCTCACTAATAAAAACTTTATAGATACACTCTAATCTTTATTAATGACCAAAAGAATAATGTAACACAAAACAAAAAATGTTTTCTTTCAAAATCCAACGTTTTGTATTTATTAAAAACTGTCATCTGGTTCCCGGTTATCTTTGCTCTATAAATACTTCAAAAATAATCTATCATCTCTTTCTCCATCAGCTACGCATTTATTACGCTTTATTTTTTGAGGGAAAAAAAAAGCTTAGTCACTACTCATTTATATATACATGTGTACGTGTGTGTGTGTGTGTGTGTGTGTGTGTGTGTGTGTGTATGCACACATACCACGATAATACAATCACCACAATACTGTGATAACAGAGATCCACACAGACAGCCAGGCACTCTGAGCAGGAGTGGTGGTGATGTGATGAAAGCAGCCCATTTCAGCCACAGATGTAGGTGGGCAGGATGGCAGCCAAAGAGCAAGCAGAAAAGTGCCCTTCATCAAGAGGACTCAGGGTGGAAGTACTGAGTTTGGATTCCTAATTTTAAACTAGAGGAATATTAAATATTCGGTAAATATGTAAGTCGAGGGTTTGAAAACTTTTTCTGTAAAAGGGCCAGGTAATAAATATTTTAGGTTTTACAAACTACATGGTTTCCATCTTAGCTATTCAACTCTGCCATTGTAGCCCCAAAACAGCCATGTTGTTGTTGTGTGCCGTCGAGTCGATACCGACTCATAATGACCCTATATGACAGAGTGCTGTTGTTGTTATTAGGTGCTGTCCAGTCAGTTCTGACTTACAGTGACCCCATATACAACAGAATGGAACAATGCCCGGTCCTGTGCCAATCTCACAATTGTTGTTATGTTTGAACCCACTGTTGCAGTCACTGTGGCAATCCATCACATTGAAGGTCTTCCTCTTTTTCGCTGACCCTCTACTTTACCAAACATGATGTCCTTCTCCAGGGACTGGTCCCTCCTGATAATATGTCCAAAGTACCTGAGACAAAGTCTTGCCATCTTCACTTCTAAGGAGCATTCTGGCCATACTTTTTCCAAGACAGATCTGTTTGTTCTTCTGGCAGTCCATGGTATATTCAATATTCTTCGCCAACACCATAATCCAAATGCGTCGATTCTTCTTCGGTCTTCCTTATTCATTGTCTAGTTTTCTCATGCATATGAAGTGAATGAAAATACCCCGGCTTGGGTCAGGCACACCTTAGTTCTCAAAGTGACATATTTGCTTTTCAACACTTTAAAGAGATCTTTTGTCCAGTGTAATAATTTGATTTCTTACTGCTGCTTCCATGGGTGTTGACTGTAGATTCAAGTAAAATGAAATCCTTGACAACTTCAATATTTTCTCTGTTTATCATGATGTTGCTTATTAGTCCAGTTGTGAGGAGTTTTGTTTTCTTTGTTGAGGTGCAATCCATACTGAAGGCTATGGTCTTTGATCTTCTTCAGGAAGTGCTTCAAGTCCTCTTCACTTTCACAAGCAAGGTTGTATCATCTGCACATCACAGGTTAACTCATCTTCCTCCAATCCTGATGCCACATTCTTCTTCACATAGTCCAGCTTCTCAGATTATTTGCTCAGTATACAGATTAAATAAGTATGGTGAAAGGATACAACCCTGGCACACACCTTTCCTGATCTTAAACCACACAGTATCCCCTTGTTCTGTTTGAAGGACTACCTCTTGATCTATATACAAGTTCCTCCATAAGCACAGTTAAGTGTTCTGGAATTCTCATTCTTTGCAATGTTATCCATAATTTGTCATGATCCACACAGTTAAATACCTTTGCATAGCCAATAAAACACAGGTAAACATCTTTCTGGTATTCTCTGCTTTTAGCCAAGATCCATCTGACATTAACAGTGATAGCCCTCATTTCATATTCTCTTCTGAATCAGGCTTGAATTTCTGGCAGGTCCCTGTCAATGTACTGCTGCAACCATTTCTGAATTCTGGCACAGGAGAACATATGACTGTCCAATTCAAAATGGCCAAGACTAGTCCATTTCAGCTCATTATTGCCTAGGATATCGATCTTCAGGCGCTCCATTTCATTTTTGACAACGTCCAATTTTCTTAGATTCATACTTTGTACATTCCACGTTCCGACTGCTAACGGATGTTTGCAGTTGTTTCTTCTCATTTTGATTCGTGTCACATTAGCAAATGAAGGTCCCGAAAGCTTTACTCCATCCACATTATTAAAGTCAACTATACTTTGAGGAGGCAGCTCTTCACCAGTCATACTTTGAGCACCTTCCAACCTGAGGGGCTCATCTTCCGACACTGTATCAGACAATGTTCTGCTGCTATTTATAAGGTTTTCACCGGCTAATTTTTCATAAGTAGACTGCCAGGTCCTTATTCCTAGTCTGTCTTAGTCTGGAAGCTCCGCTGAAACTTTTCCACCATGGCTGATCCTGCTGGTATTTGAAATACCAGTGGCACAGCTTTCAGCATCACAGCAACACGTAAGCCAGCACAGTATGACAAACTGACGGATGAGTGGTGGCATGACAGAGAACCAAACCAAAACCAAACCTGTTGCTGTCGAGTCAATTCCGACTCACAGCCACCCTATAGGACAGAGTAGAACTGCCTCATAGGGTTTCCGAGGAGTTAACTGGTGGATTTGAACTGCTGATCTTTTGGTTAGCAGCCAAGCTCTTAACCAATGAACCACCAGGGTTCCATGACACAGTAGAACTGCCCATAGGGTTTCCTAGGCCATAGACATATGTAAACAAATGAGCGTGGCTGTTTTCCAACAAAATTTTAATTACAAAAAGAGACTGGGGGCAGTATTAGGCCTATAGGCCCTAGTTTCCCAATCACTGATGTAGATGATAATCCTGGGTCACCATAATTAAGATATAAAATGAATTTCTTTTTAGTAGCAATAAAAGGGTCATTTTCTTACCTTAGAGAGATATAGTGTATCACTGAGAATCTAAATACCTGAGTTTGGAGTCAGTTGGAATGGAAAAATCTCTAGTCAAGGGAGTCAGAAGACATGAGTTTCATTCCCATCTCTGACACTTACTGCCTATAATTTAGGTAAATCTTAACTCTGGGTTTTGGTTTCCTAGACAGAAATGAGGATAATACGAACTTACATCTCTAAAGCTAGAATAAAGTATTATCTGTGAGAGTCCTGGACAAATATAATTTATTGCTAATATTTGTGTCTAAACAATTTCTGTGGTAGTTGGCCAGGACTGCGGCAACACATCTGAATTCATCAGTATCATAAAAACTAGCTCCAGCTGGTCTCAGTTAATGGCCTCACCTTCTATCCAGCTGCTCTAGCAAGTCACCTGGGAGACTTCTGGGACCTCTCCCTACTTCTTGACCATTGACATTTATTAACAAAATCTGTTGATTCTATCACCTCTCTTTGTCTCTCTCTCCTCTTTCTTTCCATTCCTACTGCCAGGGCACTAAATTTTGCTTGTTTATGATAATACTCACTTACTATCCTCCGTGACTGCAGTCTAAGCACTTTCCTATCTAATCTTGGCCAGAATGGCCATCTTAACATAACCCCCCAGGCGTCCTGTCAAACCCATTCTCAATATTCTTCCACAGCTCCTACTGCCTGAAGAATAAAGTCTAATCTCCTTTACAGGGCATACAGAGCCCAAAAGAATTGACTCTACATCCTTGATCCTTGGCCAACCCCTTCTCCTGCCACTCCTTCTGCTCTATCACAACGAACCATACGTGCTTTCCTGAATAGTCTATTCGCTCTCATGTCTTTGAGCCTTAGTATATAGCTTTCCAGCTGCCTAAAATCCTCTTAAGGAACCTTGGTGGCACAGTGATTAAGCATTCGACTGCTAATCAAAGCGCTGGCAATTCAAACCCACCAGCCACTCCGCTTTATGAAATGAATAAGTAATAAAAATTGTTTATTAAATGAATAAATCCATTTTAAAAAGCTTTCCTCTGCACAAAGACAAATGACTTATCATGGGACTGTGTTCAAAATCTGGGCTTTACTAACTCAACTGGCTAGAGCTTCATGCTAAATTGACCAAACTCTAACACTCATACAAATACTGACAAAGACGCAAAAAGAAAAATAGTTCTTTTTGAGATGGTAACTTACCCATAATCCTCTAAGGCACATCCCAGCATAAGAAAAGTCAGCCCAATAGCTCCACTGAAGGATAATGCCACAAGAGCTGTGAAAAATAAAATTAAGAGTTAAACGCTGAACCCAGATCAGTGGGTGACAGAATCTAGGTGGAGAATGACTACTAATGGGTACAGAGTTTCTTTTTAGGGTGATGAAAATGTTCTGGAATTAGACACTGGTGATGGTTGTACCATGGAGCTCTGGTGGCACAGTGGTTAAAAGCACTCAGCTGCTAACCGAAAGGTCAGTGTTTTGAATCCACCGGCAGCTCCATGGGAAAAAGATGTGGCAGTCTGCTTCCGTAATGACTGACAGCCTTGGGAACCTTATGGGGCAGTTGTACTCTGTCCTATGCGGTTGCTATAAGTCGGAACTGACTCAACAGCAAATGGTTTGGTTTTCTGGTTTTGGATGGCTGCACAATCTTGTGAATATACTAAAAACCACCAAATTGAATGCTTTAAAGAGGTTAGTTTTATGTTATGTGAATCATATCTCAATAAAAAGTTTTAAGTAAAAAGAAGTTAAAGATTTCAAACTTAAGCAAATCCCCATTTGCTGTCAAGTTGATTCCAACTTATAGTGAGCCTACAGGACAGAGCAGAACTGCCCCACAGGGTTTCCAAGAAGCAGCTGGTTGATTTGAACCGCCAACCTTTTGGTTAGTAGCCGTAGCTCTTAACTATTGTAATTTATTTCATTAGCTGATGTTACATTTGACTAGCAAATGACTGCCTATGCCCACCACTTTAAAATCATAAGGTAGAGAAAAGTCTCAAGCATCTAAATACCAAACCTCTAAGGTATGAATTTCCTCTATATTTGTCACAAAATAAACCAGCCAACTAGTCTGAACGTCTCCAGGGAAGAGAAACTCACTATAGCCTAAGGCAGGCCATTTCATTCTGACTGTTTCTAAATGTTGAAAGCTTTCCTCCTTCCTTATGTCCAAAACTGCTTCCCTGTAATATATACCCTTTGGTCCCTTTGCCCCCTAAAACCACAGTACTCCAAGTTTTTTAAGATCACTTTCATGGCTTCATAGAAAATTATTCCCAACTAGTATCCACTGAATAAAGATATCTATGCCCTGCATCTGCTGGACACTAAGCTCTGGGGGGTAGAACCTATTTGCCCTTGTCACACTGCTGAGTGAGAGACAGATTATCATCGTTGTTTAAAACCTTGAGCTCTGAGTCACAGTTTAAGTTAAATCTTTACTCTGCCCCACTTGGTTGTATGACCTTGGATAGAAACTGAACCTCTTTAAACCTGATTTCTCACCTGTAAAATGAGAAAAATGGTGCCACCTTATTAGGGAGTTTATGGAAATTAAATGAGATAATCTATGTAAAGTGCCTGGCAAAAAGTAGGTGTTCAATAAATACTGCTCATTTTAGCAATGTTCTTTGATAGAAGTACGAATCAAAAGCATAGAACACTGAATTAGCCAAACGTTCTTCTGAAAAAAAAAAAAAATCCACAACATTCAAAATCAGTCATTGATTAAACTAATTAATATTTTTTATTGTTTCATTTTACTTAAGAGGAGATTCAGGGAGACTAAGAGGAGATTTGGAGAGGTTGTTTTCTAGGAAGATGGCAACGTGCTTTTTTAAAAAACATCTGGAAGTATACATACCAAAATGTTAACCTGGTTCTCACTGGGGGAGACACTGGGGGAAAAAGAAGGACTGTCCGTTTTAATTTATATCTTTTTCAATTAGTACATGTCACTTGTTAACAGAAAAATGTACCAACGTGGAAGGAAAGTAACTTTCCACATATTATTTCATTACAGAAGATGACCTCCCTAGTAAGCGCTATTCCACTCCTCTATGCCTCTTTCATGAGACCTCTCAAAGCTAAGAATCTACAGCTTTCTATCCTATGACACTCGTCTCTCAAGATTCTCAACCATATCTCTTATTGGTTCTTCTTACTCTTTTAAGTCCCCCTCACCCCGGAAATGTCATCCTCTGCCATCTTTTTAAAGTTGGAGTTGACCAGGAATCCAACTCTATCCCTCTTCTCATTCCACACACTCTTGCTGGGAAATTGCATTCAACCAAAAGCTACCGTTACTGTAAGGGCCTGCTACATCTGACGTTGCAGCCCAGAGTTGGTCCTAAGAACTAGGTCTGCATGTCCAACTTTAATCTGGACTTCTCTGCCTGGAGGGCCAACCAAAACAAAACCAAATCCACTGCCATAGAGTGAATTCCAACTTATAGTCAACAAGAACCTCAAATTCAACATGCGTAAAACTGCCTCCCCTCCCAAACCCCATTTATTCTTCCCCTTGAAGGACCTATCTTGAAAGACGGACACTATCACCGCACTCCATCTACCAGTGAGTCACCAAGTCCAGGTGACTCCATCTCCTAAACATCACTCAAATCCACCCTCTTCTCTAAAACCCTCTGCCATTGCCCTAGAGCAGGCCTTCATCTCATGCCTGGACTATGACAAGAATCTACCTGCCTACAAGTGTGACTCTTCCAATCCATCCTTTCCATATCAGTGATCTTTCAAATCTATCAATCTGGCGTTACACCTTTGTAGCTGCTTTCACTTTTACCAGTTGCGCAGACACTTGAGGCTCACCATGGTCTAATTCCTGACTGCCTTTCCAGCTTCAACCCTCACCACTTTTCCCCTAAGTACAGTCTTACTAAGCAGCTTAAAATGAAGAAATGTGCTCTTTCATGCCTACTCCCCTCACCCCACCCCATGTCACGTTGTTCTCTCCACCTTGAATGTATCTGCTTTCCTGCATAAGGTGAAACACTTACTCGCCCTTTCTGATTCAACTCAAGCATGCCTCTTCTGTGAACACAGTCCTTCTCTTCCCTGGAGCAGGGTTAAGTAATTCCATCCATGTTCCCACTGTACCTGAATATACTTTAAACACTTATACGATAATATAATTGTTTCCAGCTGCACCCCACAATAACTTCTCATTTATATTTTTACCTTAAGTCTCAGGCATACAGTAGTCGCTCAATAAAAGTTAAATGGAATTAACTGCAAAATGCTCCCTCCCCTTATTCCTTTTCTAGTTCTTATCTTACTTTTTATTATGTCACAAGTTCTAACCTGTTCACATTTGAACATTATTATTTGGAAGTTTCTGGTTATGACTAAACACTATGTATTACTTAGATACTACTTGTCATCTGTTTTTTGCATTGGCTTCAAATCGACATAGTACACACTGGACACAGTCCAAGTAAACCATGTTTACTAAACTGACAGTGAATTTACAACTCAGCCAGAAATAATGATACAATGTATCTGCTCCTAACAGCTCACACTCTCAGATAAATTTCATAGTGAATACACACACACATATACTGTATATATGCTTTTAGCAGATATTGGTCAAGTAGGGAGAGAAGATCTTTTGGCACAAATTTTGGGGAGGATAGGAACTTCAACATGGAAACAAGTTATGCTATTCTATTCAAAAGATTAGAAACATAAGGACTTCCTACCAAAATATTTCTGATAACCTCTCTCATCCCTGCTATCTCTCATTCCTCTCAAGTCACACAGATTAAGGGAAACGGTGTTGTTACTGTGTGCCCTCAAGGCGATTCTGACTCATAGTGACCCTACAGAACAGAGCAGAACTACCCCACAGAGTTTCCAAGGAGCGACTGGTGGATTCAAACTGCCAACCTTTCTGAATAGCAGCCTGAGGGCTTAACCACTTCACCACAGGTGTTCTTGGTACCCCCTTTTAATCAAATGTCCCACCCAAAAACACGTATTGCACAAACACTACTTTCTTGTCTGTCCATAAATGGAGAAAACACTGAAGAAAACAGTGCTAAAATGCTCCTCGTCTCCACAATTAAGAAAAACACAGCATTTCTGGGCGCCTTCTGACACCCGCCCGCAGTCAACTCTGCCCAATGGAAAAAAACCACTAGGAACATGAGGATTAAGCTCCCCAGCGAAAAGAAAACTGGAGAAGGAACCAAAGGCTTCTCTGTAAGAAATGGGAAATTCTGCTGAGAGGGAGTAAAACGCAGGAGAGGCTTTAGGAGGACAAACCGGGCAGTGGAAACCTTGTTCAGAAACTCAGCAGCCTGCAGGGGGAGGGGCGCTCCGAGGTCCTGAGCAGCAGCCAGGGAGGTGATGCTCCCAGGGCTAGCCCGGGTCTCCCGGGGAGACAAGACTCCGCGGTGAGGCCTCTGCCTGGAGGGCGCGGAAATACGCCGGGTGCGAGCGTGGTCTTACAGAAAAAAGGGTTGACGTTCCACCCGAAACTCCCCTCCACTCGCACCCCAAGGGGTAAAGAGAAGCAGGCGGGCGCCTGCCCGCCCGCAGAAGCGGGAAGAGTGGCGAGCCTCGGGGTGGCTGTTCCCCGCTGGCGTGCCGAAGGCGCAGCTCCAGGCTCAGCCCGGAGCAGAGGAGCGACCCCACCGCAGAACTACCAGGCCGGGACCGCGGATATACCTTTAATGCCCGCCATGTCTCCAGAGCTGCGGCCGCGGCTGCTTCCGGCCTACTTCCAAGGCCCCGGCCTTAGCCACACAGAACCCCGCCCCCGCCGGTCCAGAACTCCTCCTTCTTGGGTCCAGAGCCCGCCTCCACCATGCGTAGCCCCGTCCCCGCCGGTTCCGATCCTGCCTCCGCCGCGCAGAGTCCCGTCGCTGACAGGCTCGAACCCTAGTTCGCCACGGAAATCCCCGCCTACGCCACACAGAATCCTGCCCCTGCCACGCATAGCCCTGCCCCTACCCACAGAATCCTGCCCCCCGCCACGCACAGCCCCATCCGCTACACAAAATTCTTCTCCTCCTTACACGGAGAATCCTGCCCCTGCCACACACAGCCCCGTCCCCCTACACAAATCCTGTCTCGGCCACGCATAACCCCCACGCACGCACATCCTAAACCTGCACGCAGGGCCCCGCCCCCTTACACGCAGAATCCTGCCCTACGCCACGCACAGCCCCGCCCCGTTTAGAACTCCGCCCCCAGCATGGCCCCGCCCCTCTCTGTTCCTAACTCCGCTTCCTCTCATCCTGACCCCGCCCCTGCTCCCAGCGTCCGCTCCCGGCGGGCTGAATCCGTTCCTGGGCCTGCACCGTGAACTGGAGTTCGCCTTGTGTAACCCTTTGACTTGAGCCCTGCTGGTAATCTGCGAACTCGTCCCACGGTTCGCCCTTCAAGTCAGTCGGCTGGGAACTCTGCTTCTCCCGACCGCTGTGTCCTCAGGCCCAGATGCTCCCGCTCGGCCGGAGCCCGCTGGGCCGGAGCTGGGCCGAACACCACGGGTCCTCACTGCCTGGAAACCCAGCCCAGGAGTGGAGATCAACAAAGAGGGGAGAGGGAGGAGGCTAGTGAAGGAGGAAAGTTACAATCCTTAACGGAGGAAGGGACGCTCATACACTCACCAGCATTATGATTCTGAGTCCAACCCGCGTTTGTGTGCCTATCAGTGTTTACGTAGCTGTGGCTTTGGCAGAGGTCGGCATGCGGGGACCAGAGAGCTAGGCCTCGGGGCAACAGCCCCTTTTTCATCCCCAGGTGTATTTGTAGAGACAAAAGCCTCGTAAGCAGTTTGTGCCCTAGGCTTTCGTGCACCTTTAAACAAATAGCTTTTCTTTTTATACGTAGGGGCCGCAAAGTCTGCAGGTAACTCAGACCAGTTTAGGTCACATAGGGTCATTTTGTACTTTCACAGAAATGGAGAGTTTTCTCTTGGTGGACACAATCTGAAGTTGTTGTTGTTGGGTGCCGTCTAGTCAGTGGCAACTCCTAGCGACCCTATGTACAACAGAACAAAACACTGCCCGGTCCTGGCCATCATCACAATCGTTGCTGTTTGAGCCCATTGTTGTAGCCACTGTGTCAATCCATCTTATTGAGGATCTTCCTCTTTGTCGCTGACCCTCTTCTTTACCAAGCACGATGTCCTTCTCCAGGGACTAGCCTCTCCTGATAACATGTCAAAAGTATGTGAGATTCTCACCATCCTTGCTTCCAATAAGCATTCTGGCTGTACTTCCAAGACAGATTTGTTAGTTCTTCTGGCAGTCCACGATATAGTCAATATTCTTTGCCAACACCATAATTCAAAGGCTTAATTCAAAGTTCTTCAGTCTTCTTTATTCATCGTCCAGAAAACCAAACCCGACTCATCGTGACCCTATAAGACAGAGTAGAACTGCCCCATAGGGTTTCCAAGGAGCATGTGGTGGATTTGAACTGCCAACCTTTTGGTTAGCAGCCATAGCTCTTAACCACTACACCACCAAGCTTCCCCATTCATTGTCCATATGAAGCAATTGAAAATACCATGGCTTGAGTCAGGCACACCCTACTCCTCAAAGTGACATCTTTGCTTTTTAACACTTTAAAGAGGTCTTTTGCAGCAGATTTGCCCAATGCAGTACATGGTTTGATTTCTTGACTGCAGCTTCCATGGGCATTGATTGTGGAGCCAAGTAAAATAAAATCCTTGACAATGTTTTCTCCGTTTATCAAGATGTTGCTTATTTTTACCGTGTGGAAAGAGACTCAGAAAGGGTAGGACTGGCCTGATTCACACAGCTCTTTGGAGGAGGTTGGATTACAGGCCACTTTCCCCCTCATTCTAGCAGAGGACGCACTCCATAGTACTGTGAGGTCCCTTTTCTATTGCTTTTTCTCAGTTGTCAGCAAGACTGAAAGAGAAAGGAGTCTGTGGGAATCCTGGTTCTCTTGACTACCTGAGAAGTAGAAATTCTCATCACTGCCCCCTTTCAGGATCCCCACTCGGTTTACTTCTTCAAAACCACACATTGAGCATTTTATTGTCTCAGAAAATGTTTAATTACCTCTGAATTTATTTTTCTAGCTCCTCCCATTTCTCATCAGAGATGAATGGTATGGTACACTTACTAAAAACATTTTGTTGCTAATACCTGGCTCACTGTAGACCCCCAAAGATCCAGGACTTCACTGCACTCTTTTCCTTTGTAGCCTGCAACCTATTCAAGATTATCAAGAGCTTCTGTTTCCCTGTTTTGAGTATCATATTCTAATACTGTTAAAGCACACAGCGGAACACTGCATATCAGCCAAACACTGAAAGCCTGTACTTTTTAGCTCTTAACTGTAGTGCTCAGCTAGTCTCACAAGGAAGTAACGCTTTTCCTCCTTGTAAGGATTTTCTATGGAGTTAAATCTCCTAATATCTCCTCCCATTCTCAACCCAGTGCGTCTCTGCAAAGTCATCTGGAGCCTTCCAGGTCAGCCTGAGGCCAGTCTGGCAAAGGGGAAATTATTTGGCAAAAACTGACACCACTCAGAGGCACAGTTTTGGTTTGAGTGCCTTAGGCTTCTTACTGGAAGACCGTGAGAAACAAAAAGATGAAATATTTGTCCCAGGGTGATGTCTGGAATCAGGAAAATAGGCAGTATGTCTCCAACAAGTGTCCTGCCCAGACAAGATGTCCTTTGCAGTTTCCCAAACACATAAAAGAGACAGTGATTTTATCTTGCCAGAGGCTTTAAACATGAATCTGCTTTCCTCTTGTCAAATGTTACCCTGGAAAATTGTTCTTCCACTTATCCATTCCACATTTCACTAAAAACAGAAAGTCAAATCGTAGGCACTGAACCCTATCCTGGACTTGCTATTGGTGTGTTACTTGGATGTACAAGATCCATGACCTCCATCACACTGCCTGGGCTACATCAGACTTCTTAGGATAAACTTTTATGTTCTCTCCTTGCACTCCATTCTCTTGCACTATGAGCTAGGTTTTACAGGCAGCCTCTGGGTTGCGAACGAAATCAGTTCCTGTGTCTTTAAAATGAATTTGCAGATAAGTAGGTCAGTTGGAACAGGTGCATACGGTTCTGGTTCTTATTTGCCTTACTTTAGGAGCCCTGGGGGCACAGCGTTTGAGAGCTATGGCTGCTAACCAAAAGGTAGGCGGTTGGAATCCACCAGCTGCTCCTTGGAAACCCTATGGGGCAGTTCTACTCTGTCCTATTGGGTTGCTATGAGTTGGAATTCACTCGATGACATGGGTTTGGTTTTTTTTTTTTTT
>NW_004443939.1:11980823-12014289 GCF_000243295.1 Trichechus manatus latirostris | reverse complement strand
AGGTTGAAAGGTTGGCGGTTTGAACCCACCAGCCGCTTCTCAGGAGAAAGATGTGGTAGTCTGCTTCTGTAAAGATTTACAGCCTTGGAAACCCTGTGGGGCAGTTCTATTCTGTTCTATAGGGTGGCTATGAGGTGGCAATGGGTTTTACTTTTGGATAGTGCAAGAAAACGCTCGAAGCCTTTTCAATGATTTAAAAGGTGTACCTGCAGCGAGTGAAGGTGACTGTAATGAAGAATTTGTTTTGAGTAGGGGTTGGTTCAGTTGTTTCACAGTGAGGGCAAATTTACATAACATTAAAGGGCAAGTACAAGTTGTCTGTAAATCAGATGTTCTTGTAACCCAGGACTTACTGTATTTCCATCTTAAGATGAGCAAACTAAGACTCAGACAGTAATTACCAGTGAGCTGGGAAGTTGGGATCAAGTCCCGGACTGCTCAACTCTAAAATTCTTTCAGCACTTGTACTATTCTCCACAGTATATCTTATGCACCAAGAAGGCAGGAACTGTTGTAGTCTTACAGCTAACCCCATTCATTGATTTAATATCCCCATACATATTAGTATACTGCATAAAGTATACACAAAGTTATTGGTTGAATTATCCAATAAGTACATATACAGGATCTACCCTATGGAAAAGATCTAGACTCAGACCTCAGTTCTGGGTAAACATCTTCATGCTTCAGTTTCCTGAGGTAGGATTTACAAAATCTCTCTCAGAATTTTTTTAATTTTAAATGAGAAAAATTAATATATATAATAGCACCTAGGGCAGTGCAGTTGAATATATATAGATGTGAAATAGATGGTAGTAGTATCACATCTGTCACTGGGTAGACTCTGCAGTCAGTGCATAAGCTAAATGCAAGTATGACACGACACGATTGAAATCAATAAATGTTAGTTTTCCTTCCTAACCACTGCTTCTTTTTACACAGGCATCCTCTTTAACAACCTCCAATGTGTCTTTGCCATTCTATACAGGTAGATCTGTCAGCCCAAGGAGACAGGAATACGGGCCACGGCACAAGTGACTTTTGGTTGCCTTTTCCTACTGATGTTATCCACTCCCCACAATCTGAGGTTTCAATATAATTCCAGCCCCAGCACTGACCTGCAGTGATACACTGTCTTATCTTCTCCCAGTAGACAGTGTAATAGTTACTACTTAGTGGGTACTTACTTGGTAACAGGCAGTGTACATACACAGTCCCTAATTCCTCCACTGTACGGTTGTTAGGGTTATCTCTATTTTACAGATGCTATAGGGTCACTGGAAACCCTGGTGGTGTAGTGGTTAAGAGCTATGGCTCCTAACAAAAAGGTCGGCAGTTCAAATTCACCAGGTGCTCCTTGGAAACTCTATGGGGCAGTTTTCCTCGTCTTATAAGGTCGCTGTGAGTCTGAATTGACTCGATGGCAACAGGTTTGGTTTTTTGTTTTAGGATGGAGACTCAAGAAATCTAAGAAACTTGTCCAGTATGACAGTCCATAAGCGGTGAAACAAGGATTCAAACCTGGTTCTTTTGATCTCAAACCAACTCTGTACCACTTTGCTCAAGAACCGTGGTTTCTTTAGCACAATCAAAACCTGTTTACTTGATCTATCTTCCCTGCAGGTGTTTCCAGCAGAGAAACTGTCATGTTGCTGTGATGTTTATGGAGTTCAATTTTTGTTCCTTCCATTCCTGACACAATGGTGTTTCAAGATGGCATGAGGATCCAACTTGAGCATTTTTTCAGATGTAGACAGTACAGTGATGGCTCAAATGCTTTTGTTTTGCCACATTTCTTCCCAAATAAACATACTGCTTCTTTCCTTAAAGAACTAAAATATCTGAAACTTTGTTTCTAAGACAAGGTCCCATGCTCCCAGAATCAATCCCTTTGCCTCAGCATACAAATGCGCTTTGAAAAATCCATCCACATTCTAGATAGGAGGCCAGGATTTCTATGCTGATTCTTTTTGAAACACAATATTCAAGATCACCAAAGTGTGCATGTGTATGTGGGCAGGGGGAATACGGGTGTTTACAGTATAAATCCAGAAATCCTGTCAGATTACATTTCCATGCAAATGTATTATATGTTTTTCATATCCTTTCCCCATAACTTGCCTGAAAAGTGAATCACATTGGAAACTGTAATTCAAGCTTCTTATCATAGTCCCACAAGTATGAAAATAATTTAAGTTTCTACAAATATTTTTGAGCCTTTTAATATACATTACAAATATTTTAGACCAATCACGTTTTGTTGTGTGTAACATATTTATAAAACAAAAAATATATTACAATAAATATGAATGAAACAGCGAATCTGACCAACAACAAGCTCTGTCACAACCAGATATTTAAAAGAAATGCAAAAACCTGTTGGTCTGCATATGTTACGAGTTTTGAGATAAATAGGGATCCAGAATTATAATGTATCTGGAAAAGAGATATGTGGAAAAATCCCCAAATTTAAGTTAGGTAAGATTCTTTCTCATTGCTAATTACACAGCATTAATTTGATGATGTTTTAAACTGTGAACTTTGATGAATTATCCAAATGTGATACAAAGCTAATATAGGTCTATCATTTCAAAATGTACGTGACATCCACATAATATCCTTTTAATTATTATCGTTATATACTGTAGGTCACACAATATCTACAAATGTGAATGAGAAAGAAAAAAACACAGGTCACAGCAACATGTCTCACATTCCGATTTTAAATAAGACAAGCACATACTGGATCAAACATTACATCATAATACATTAATAAATAATATCTAGTTATGGTTATCTTGAACAGTTTACAGTTGTATGTATTTTAAGAGAACATTTTCTGTGAGTTTCACATTGTCAGTTAAAGATAAAATAAATAACAAACCTTTATAACAAAAAAAAAAAGAGTCTATGTAGAACATAAATAATTTTTGACATGCTGCTTTTCTGGTATAGTTTGCTGCAAGAAAATTAAAATAGAAACAAAAAATGATTGTCATTTAAAAACAATTTTTGAAAGCTTTTCACAATATTGAGTACAAACCTTTAAGATTAGCATGGAAATCTTTTTGCCCATTTGCTTTGCATATGTATAATATGCACACGGTATATGTGTACCCCAAAACTGATGTACTAGAGTCACAGGATACAAACTGCTTAGCACTCAGAATGAGAAACAGCCCAAACACTGAACTGAAATCCAGCTGGTCTGAGGTCTGGAAAGGTTTCATTCTTGTTTTGTTTCCACAGATGCCCCTGTGTGAATGTTGTTCCTTTGGACCTCCAGCTACTTTTAAAATAATATACTCCATTGTATTGATCCAAGTGGTCCAGATTCTCCAGGTGGGGTGGGGGTGTGGAGCCTGGTTCCTCAAAGCAAAATACTGATAAGACATCTGAGTCGGTCTGATGGTGAGAGCACAGCTCTCACTGCATCTGTGCATTTCTCGGGCCAGGTGTTCAGCGTTGTCTTCTTCTATTCTCTTACCACAACCACTCATAAGCCCAGAGAATACTGAGTCCACACTGGACGTCAGTCCTGATAAACTGTGAACAGGCCAAACTGCTTCACAATCTGTTTCCAGCTAAGAACATTCTTGGCTAAGCAAAAGCAGAGCATCAAGCCTGATGGCAAAATTAGAAGTTTCTTTCAAGTCGAGTTTAGAGTTGTTATGCTATTTAAGATTTTTTTTCTTTAATCGACCACAGTCTTCTGAAGGGAATGGAAGGTAGTAGCCCAACCCCTTGACCAGGAATAAAGGTTCTGACATCCTCACAGTCCCTATTTTCTTTAGCCAGCATGTTCACTAATTTTTCATTTACCCAGGAACAGACAGTGGTACTCAATGGATTGTAGTATAATCACTTCCCACAATTCAGGCTCTTTTACATTTGTTAGTCCTCTTGACCAAAAGAAGTGTACAGTATGCTAAAGGCCATAGTAAATTTCCATTAAAACAAACAAACAAAACAGAAAAACTTGCTGGTTGTGTTCCTCAAGTCTATGTAAAACCGTTGCTCAAATTACATCTTTTCCAGAAAATCTAAAAACCATTATTTAAAACCATCATATAATTCTATTATCTTAAGTTTTGCTCATTTACTCCTATTCTCAATGAGATGGGTGTTGTGCCTTTTGTGGCCTCTATTTCCACTTTTCCGGGGCAAAATGCTGAGTAGGCTCCCCAAGGGCAGGCTGGAATGTTGTAACTCTGCAAGGCCATCTGACTAAAATTCCTCTCATGCTTTGGACATTTTATGCTGGGGACTTCGAGAAACCAAACATCCACATTCCTTATCACTGAGGAATTAATTCACGAATAATTTAAAAGTTTAGTATGGGAAACGTGTTACTGGAATTTTTGGTTCATCTGTGAACACCTCAGAATTGTGACACACACTAAGCATTAGCACAGGTCTGCAGCAGAGATGGGGAAGCTCACTGGTTAATACAAGGGCTTCTGGCCCTGATTTTCAAATTCAGACCAGGCATCATTCAGTTCCATGAAAATCATCTTTGCATACTGTTCGTAGGGTTGCCCAGTAGCCTACAGAAAGAACAAAAACACATTAGACACCACAGACCAAAATTTATTTATATTAAAGTTTTTACTGCTAATGTATGAGCTCTGAGTAATTGAATTTTTTTTTTTAATTAGGCCATTCCTCTTTTCACAGTTTAGTCTATGTGGCCTTAATTACTATGACATCCCCAGGACACCCTCCCACTAGAAATTCACACATGGTGGTGATAATAAGTTGATGAATGCATAACAGAGAACTCATGGGTAGCGAAAGATGCATCTTCATTCTCCGGAAGTATCTAGCAACGTGACAAAGGTTCCTGGCAGCCTATCTCCAATTGATTATCTGTATTTCTAAACTCCCATTTTTCCCATTTCTAAAAAAAGTAAGTTCTTTGAGACCCGTAATAGTTTGTGGATTTTTCTGGGCTCCCATTCCTTTTTCTCTTTTGATTCATCAAAACTCAAGCAGTAAAGTTGTTTCTCATTAATTCCTCTATTCAGACTAGTCACAAAAAGTAAAAAAATAAAAAAGATGAAAATCAAATTTAAGCATGTGTTCCCAAGGGGCACTTCAATCATAGCCTCATGTCATATAATGGGTATAGTCCATATGACAGCAAGATGACTCACTTCTGTCTGGGATGTTTCTACGTATTATGCATAGTTTGAGCTTTCATAGTTTTTCAACTCGGCCATAAGGTATTTGAAGTTTCTGACAATATACATCACTTGTATTTGTACATAGTTCAATGAAAACATAAACTGGCATAATTAGCATAGCAATTAATTTATTCCATTTTGAATATTCTGTTGATTTTCTCTAGTTTTGACAAATACATTCTAAGCCTCTTTTACTACAGTCCTGGCTACAAGCAAAAAAGCTTTCTTCTGTCTAGATCTTAGCTTATCCTTACTACTATAAGAGGTTAGGACACAATTTACATTTGAGCCCTAAAAATTTAGTCACTGGTGAATCTAACACCTTTCTAAGTAAAGCTCCCATTCTGTTATTTGTAATATGGAGTTTGATTTATTTTCACCCACTTCATGAAGTATAACTATTTGTTTCAATATCCAATTTTACCTCATGGATTTTTATATTAATTAAATGGCATAGATCACAAGCATACTGCAAGTATGATGTTCATAAGAGAATGAAATGAAGACAGGACAAATGATACAAAACACCAGGCTATACTTACTTTATCCGGGTGCACCACCAGGACAGCCTTCCTGTATACCTTCTTCACCTGCTCTGGTGTTACCAGGTCTGCCATGCCAACTGGCTTCCACTTGGTCTCCCCAGCCCACAGCACGGTGTGCATTGTGGAGAGAAGCGCTCTGATGTTTCTTTCTTTGCCTTCAATCCATTCCAGAATCTGTAAGTGCAGGGGGAATTAAGAAATTCAAATGCTTTCTAGTCCAGAAGCTCTCCATTGGGACTCTGGAGAGTCCTCCTGCGCCAGTGACATCAAAGTACTTGGGCTTCCTATATGCTTTAAGCTGTTCCCGCTACTTGGAATGCTTTTCCACCTTCCACCTTCTGCCTTGCTGATCTGGTTAATTCACCATAATCCTTCAAATCCTTGCTCAAGAATTTCATACGTTTAGCCTTTGACAGTTTGAATTTCCTCCTCCCTAACCCCCAGAGTTAATTAACCAAAACCAAACCCATTACCATCAAGTTGATTCCAACCCATAGCAACCCTCTAAGACAGAGTAGAACTGCCCCATAAGGTTTCCAAGGCTGTAATCTTTACAAGAACAGATTGCCACATCTTTCTCCCCGGGAGCAGCTGGTGGGTTCAAACTGCTGACCTTTGGATTAGCAGCCAAGTACTTAACCACTGAGCCACCAGGGCTTTTCCCAGAGTCAATTACTCCCTCCTAAAGTACAAATTCCATGAGGGCACACACCATATCAGTTTTGTTCCCTGCTATATGCCCCTATGTAATGGAGCCCTGGTGGTGCAGTGGTTAAAAGCGTGGGCTGCTAACCAAAAGATTGGCAGTTCAAATCCACCAGCCTCTCCTCGAAAATCCCGTGGGGCAGTTCCACTCTGTCCTATAGGGTTGCTAGAAGCTGGAATGGACTCAATGGCCATGGGCAGTAGAGTGTCCAGTATACAGACATACTCAATGACTATTTCTTGAAAAAAAATGTATTTCTCTGGGTTACTCTACCTTATACATGTTTCTATCATAATATATGCTACATTTTATTGCAATTGTCTGTGTATTTGTCTTGCCCTGCCATTAGGCAGAGCTTCTTGAGGAAAGGTACTGTTTCTTATATATCACTGTATCTCAGGAACCAAATAACATGCCCGGCACAGAGTCGGGCTAAAAATATTTGTTAAATGCATTAATCCATTAAAGTTGTTCATAGGTCCGTGGGTGGCCCAAAGCGTTTGCACTCAGCTGGTAACCCAAAGGTTGGTGGCTCAAACCCATCCAGTGGCTCCACGGAAAAAAAGCCTTGGCAATCTGCTTCTGTTAAGATAACAGCCAAGAAAAACCCTATGAAGTAGCTCTACTCTTACATGGGGTCACCATGAGTCAGAATTGACTCAATGGCACAAGACAACGAAAACATTCAAAATATAAACACTCATAGTTTGAACAAATGAGGTGACTGAAGTGTTATCAACAATGAATCAGCACCTAGCACATAACAGTAGTTAAATGAGTAGCTGTCATTGAACGAATGGTTTAGAAATGGTTAATGATGGCTACTCTCCTGTATAAAATAAATATCTTTACCTGTTAGATAATCAAGCACGGTTTAAAAGAAACAAACAACTCTCTTTTATAGAAAAGAACTGCCAAACTGTTAGAGTTTACCTAAGGAATGTCTTTAAGCAGCAAAGTTTATAGAAATGGAAAGGGAAGTTTTAGGAGGGAATAGAAAGCCTCTGTGATGTTGTGTGACATGAAAAGCAAAATGTAAACAAAGGATCTGCCACAGTACTCAAAAAAACACCAAAGAGTCTAGGCATCTACAACAGATGTTTGAATCTCTCTAAAAATTATGTAGAAAAACAATAGTTTTTTAAAAATATACTCTTTACATTTATATTATATATATATTTGGAGCCCTGGTGGCACGGTGGTTAAGAGCTCGGCTGCTAACCAAAAGGTCAGCAGTTCGAACCCACCAGCTGCTCCTTGCAAACCCTATGGGGCAGTTCTACTCTGTCCTATAGAGTCGCTATCAGTCAGAATCTACTTGACAGCAATGGGTTTATATATATATGTTTAGATTTATATATTTTTCACAATGTGTAAGATTGAATGCTTTGCTAGTCCTGGTTTTGGAGCTGCTTTAATGCAGTAACAGACCCTCAATCTTCCAGTTTGTTATAGTGCCAGCATATTTAGTATTTCATCACATGGGGACCAACCTCCATCTGTGAAGAGCATACTAACTCTCTGGATCTTTACAAACTCACACTGTTCACCAACAGAACTGCCCTTCTCTTTCCGAGCTAACCCGTGTCCACCTCGCCACACAACATCCTCATTTATGGAGTAGCAGCCATCTACTACTCATCTATGAAGTAAAAGGGTTAAACTCATGGGTTTGCAAATGATGAGAAATATTTTTTTTTTCCAAATGAAATGTTACCTAGACTTCTAGAATGAAAAAAAAGAAAAGTGGAAGTTCTCCGGTAGAAAGTAAAGAATGGCACTAGAGAAGCCCGGATCCATACCTCCCTTAGCCTCCCCTGCCTCCACTTCCCCACAGCAGCAGATGGGGCATCACATGAGTTGGTGATTCCCAGGTATATAAATATTTCTCTATCAACAAAGAAAAAACACTGTGGGCTTCAGCCAATCTGGTTTGATATAAAGCTCTTAAGGCAGAAAGAGAGGGCATAAATAACGCATCCTTCTTACTACCAAATTCTCATTAGCTATCTTTAGAATCTGAACACCATATGAATAACAAAATCACCTCTTAAAGAGTGTTATCGCCCATTTGAACATTTAAACAAAGGAAATCTATGTTACCATACCACAGTATAAAATGTATTTTATGAAAGAGGTTAAAAAGCATATGCAACCCTGTGCAAAGCTGCTTTGCTATTAAAGGGTAAGGCTGTACTCAGATCACAGCTCTGGGAACCAACTGAAACACAGTGGTTGCCAAAAAATCTACCACAGTGCCTTCTACAGGTTAGCTTCCATGCTGATGGCTTCACACACATGACCTTGTGATACAGGATAATGACACCGGGCAAGGGGCTGACTCACCTTTAATTTCTCAGGATCCATTTCCTTAGCCATTTCCTCCTTTCTCATCTCAGCTATTGTTCGAGGCCCCTTTTTGTCTTTGTGTGCATTGAAGCCTTGACCAGAGAGCAGGTCTTCAAAATCAGCTGCTTTCTGTTTCCCATCTGCAATATGATTTTTGAAAATCATTATAAGCTTTACTTTTAAACATAATATTGTATTATCTCAAAGCACTTAGGGTTTTTAAGTTGCCTTCGTGTGCATTAAGCCCCTTAATCCTCACACTTACACTGTGAGTAGGGTAAGAAACTGTTACACCCATTTTACAGATAAGGAAATTAAGCCTGAAGAATTTAAGAGACCAGTCCAGACTCATATAACATGTCCATGGCAACACTAGAATTTAGGGCTAGATGTTTAGACTAACTCTAGTTCCCTTTCCACTCTATCACCTTTTGTAGATGAGGATACGCATGATTTCCCCAGGTCATACAACTAGTTAGTAGCAGTGATGGGACTAGGCCTGTGTTTTGTACTTGAAATCAAGAGGTGGCAAATACTGGATACACATGCCACCACTCCTCACACTCAGCTGATAATTTTAGTCTCATTGCAGCCTCACAATCTTTCTCAATCTGTTTGGAGAGGCCGCCTAGCATGGTGGCAAAGAGCACAGACCCTGGAGCCAGACTCCCTGGGTGAGAATTCTAGCTCTGCCATTTATTAGTGATGGGACTTTGGGGAAGTTACTTATCATCTCCATGCCTCTATTTCCTTATCTGTAAAATGGGGATGATGTTAACAATATTATCTACCCCATAGAGTTGTTGTGAGAAATAATGAGTTAACGTTTTAAAGTGTTTAGAACGGTGCCTGGTTATTTAAATGTTTGTTAAATTAAAGCAAAACAGAACAAAAACACAGCATTCTATGCAACCAACGCCGATCAACCAAAGTTGGAATATGAGTTGAAATCCACTTCCCATCTCTAAACTGTACGCCTTGCTGAACACACACTCGCACAGGCACACATTAAAATCTAAGTACTACAAGACTAGGGATTTTGTTTGTCTTGTTCACTGCTGCATCTCCAATGCTTTCTATTCTGAAGATGCTCTGTGAATATCTGCTGATTGAAGGTACTCATCCCACATCTACCAGAAAGAGAAATGGAGAGGAAGCACATGAATGACTGTATGGAATTGTGCAAGGAATATCTCTTGCTAACCAAAGAATATATGTGATATTACATGTTACCAACAAAAGAATTCCTATCACGTTAGTACTGTGAGAAGGCCAGTAGAGCATGGTGGTTAAGAGCAAGGGTCCTGAGAGGGGAGCCCATGTTTGGGAAGCAGTGAGTTTCTGTTTATGGCATCGGGAAATTTGGTATCAATTAAGGGTAATGAATGGTTGCCCAACAAGAATAATGTAACTGGTATTACTAAGTTGTACAACTGAAAAGTGTTGAATTGGCAAATGTTGTATTATATGTATATTTTTACAACAAATTTTAAAAAGACAAAGAACAGGGCTCCTTGAATCAAACTGCCTAGGATCAAATCCTGTTCTGTCAATTACGAGCTTTAAGAACTTAGGAAATTACTTTATCATTCTGTACCACAGATTCCTCACCTACAGCCTAGGGTTGTTTTGAATATTATATGAAATACTACATGAAAAGTGCTTACAACAGCACCTGGCACATAGCAAACACTCAACAGATAGTAGCTACTGCTACTAGGAAGAGTAGAACTGCCTTTTCCATCTTCCATAGAGAGAAAGGCTGCTCCTGCCTCACTTCTTTCTAGGGGATGGTCAAATCAACTGAAATATAAAATGCATCACAATAGGGCTTTTAACAAAGTCAAAATTAACCATCTTTGCTATACAAAACATATTTCTTTCTACCCTTTGTTAAGAATCTCATCCAGAACGTTCGCTAGCCCTGGCTGTTGGCCAACTTTGTGCTCTTTAACTTGGCTCTCAGAAGAGAGGAAAAACTCATCAGAGGTGTTCTGCTGATCTCAGGAACATCCACAAACCAGAGCATAAGAAGGACCAAATGTCCAAGACACATACACTGCTCTATCTAATTAGGATCCAAGGGCAAATCTGAACACAGTCTTGAAAAGTTCCAAACTCTTCTCTAAAGGAATAACAGCCCCAAGATTCATCCACTCACATCCATTCAATATCCATCCAGTGCCTACTATGTGCCAATCACCATGCTAGGTGCTAATGATAATGTGGTAAATAAGACATTCCCTGCCCTGAATCTGGTCTCAGTGTGGAGAGAAACAGGCAGGTGGGCTAGCAATTATAAAAGGGATAAGTGTTAGGAAAGTGGACACCCAAGGTACTCCAGGCACAGCACTAGGACTGGGGATCATACTGTGTTTCTACAACTATAAGAATGCCTCAAAAACTACCAGAATTGTTTTCTGTCTCCTTCCTCAGGCATACACACCCAGGCTGGAGAACAACACAGACAAGGCCACCGTATAGCCAAGCCCCATGCCATCACCCTTACCTAAATTAGTTGATCCTTTCCCACGTTCATTCTGGCCCCCAGGCATGGCCGAGAAGCTCACGTTGTAGTTGGGTCGGTTCTGTGGCGACGAGTGGGGCATGCTGGGCTGTGGCTTGGGCTGTGACTGCTGCCAGCTGTAGCCCCCACCCTGCTGCCACCCTCCACCCATAGGCTGGGGAGATGCCTTCTGTGGTGAGCTAAGAGGTGGAAATCCTCCACCCAATCCAGTTGGTGTGGTGGGTTTGCTGGCAAACGAGGAACTACCTACAGAAAAAAGAGAGAAAGGCGGTCATACTACTTGAGTGGCCTCGAACTCCTGTGTCCCAAGACATCGTTTGTAATGACTTTAGTGGAAATTGCCTTGACTGATAGAATAATTAATATTCTTAAGAGTTAAACAATTCGCAGGCACATATATTATTTCATTTAATCCCCACAAAGACATTCTTAGGTATGTATTAATAGCTCCATTTTTTTTTTTTTTTTTTAGATGAACAAACTGCAGCTCAGGGCAGTTAAGTGATTTTCTCAAGGATATGTAGACGCAAGTGGCAGAACTGAGACTTGAATCCAGGTGTCTGACTCCAAGCCAGGAGAGCCCTCCCTAACCCTTCTCACTGTGCCATCCCTCCCTCCCTCCCCACCACTTTCTCAGCAGATTCTATTTCTTCACTGGAGTGAAACAATCAAGTGACAAGGACAGGTAATAAAACAGAATAAATTCATTCATTAAGAGGCTACTAAAATTTTAATTATTAGGATTAAGCACTGTTTGTTATAAGTATAAGCATGGTCAGTTCTCAAGAGTAAATAAAGATGTTTTGACACTTCACAAGTAGGTTTCAATTTCACACTTCTTGCATTTTACTGCAAGACAGCAAACTCAGCCAATACTCTCTGACAACTTTGATCAAGACAAAGGATCTTATCCAAGCTTTAAAAAAACGATATTATTTTGTGCCAGGAATCTAAGTAGAATCCTGATCTCATAATCTCCGAACTTTTAAGCACTCACTGCACACACACTGGACTCTTTCCAAAATATTCTGAAGACCAGCTGTGGTTTGTGTTTAAAGAGGTAAAACAAGAAACTGAAATGAGGTGATCTTTCAGGCAACGAGGTGATTTTTCATGCAACAAGCCCAAGGTAGCAATGATAAAATAACTTAACATTTATATAGCTCCTTAGACTTTACTAAATGTGTTTGTGTACATTACTGCCTTCCATCTACACAACACCCCTAGGAGGTATGGAGTATTCTTGGCTCCACTTTAAAGATGAGGAAGTCAAGGCTCAGAAGGTGTACTGACATGCTAATGACCACAGAGTTAGTTAATGGAGCCAGGACTTGATAACAGAGCCCCAGTCCACATCTCCTGCTCATTTGCTGCACTACCTCTCATTTGCCTAATCTCTAATCCCCCCCAAATGCCTTTTAACAGCAACTCTTCCCTTACTGTCTCTTCCTTCTGTAGATATATTTTCTCTCTATTCTGATCCTGGGACTACTCTTTTCTCCCCTACTAGGAATGTTGTGCAATGGCCACTCAGCTTGGAGTCCATCTGAGTTTGAGTCTCAGCTCTATCACTCATTCATGCATGCATCCATTCATTGGTTCATACATTCATTCAGTCAGACTTGCTGAGCACGTACTATGTGCCAGGTACTGTGCTGAGCACTAGGAATATAGCTGAAAACAAGCTATAGAGAATCCTTGCTCTTCTGAAACTGGGTGAAAAACTTCACCTCTTTGAGCCTCAGTTTCCTCATCTGTGAAATAAAAACATATCTACATCACCAGTCTGCTGTAAAGACACAATGGCCATATGAAAGTGCTTCACAAACCCTGAATTAAGAGGCACTAATATTACAAAATAATGCAAGTTCATGTGCCCAGCACATGCCTGGTACACCATAACCAGTTAACCACTGGTTAACCAGTTGCCGTCAAGTTGATTCCAACTCATGGTGACCTCATGTGTGTCAGAATAGAACTGTGCTTCGTAGGGTATTCAATTGTTGATTTTTCAGAAGCAGATCACCAGGCCTTTCTCCCAAGCTACATCATAAGGGCTCAATAAACAGGACAAGGTAATGACGGGGCTTGTACTCTGATGCCTGGCATTGACCCCTCTCAGTCTGAAACTCAGAGCATGAAGCCTCTCTTCATGTGACCCAGGGCCCTCCTGCCAACCGCACATCAACACACCTAACGCTGGGTATTCATTCTGTATTGGAGTTTCATTTTATCTTTTTAAGAATGCTTAATATCTTTTTTTAATGTACATGCTTATTATTTAAAATTTTTGTAAATACGGAAAAAATCTAAAGGACTAAAATTAACTCCATATTCTCACCACACTTTTTTTATTTATTCATTCTGTTATGAAACACTATTGGGCATCTTCTAAATGTCACGCTGCAGATACAGTGGTGAAAAGGCAGACGCTGACCTTGCTCTCAAGGGGCTCATCAGCATGCTAGAACTTTCTTATGTCTACCCTTTCACTCATGTTAAGCAATTCTAATTGTTAATGCAGAGAACTGAGAGAAATACAAAGCAGTAGCCAAACTCTGAGGCCACTGCTATCCTCATTAAAAGCTAAAGCAGTGGTTCTCAAACTTGGCTGTGTGTTAGAATCGCCTGGGGACTTTGTAAATCCCTGGGTGGTGCAAACAGTTTGCCCTCAGTTACTAACTTTAAGGTTGGCTGTTCGAACCCACCCACGACACCGCAGAAGAAAGGCCGGGTGATCTGCTTACATAAAGATTACAGCCAAAAAACCCTACAGAGCAGTTCTACTCTATAACACATGGGGTCACCATGAGTTGGTATCAATTCAAGGGAAACGCGTTTTGCTTTTTTTTTTCAAAAAATACTCAACCCACATCCCAGACCAGTTAAATCCGATTATCTATGGGAGGGACTAATGTTTTGGTGTTTGTATCAGAACTGTTTAACGTGAAAATACCTTGAAGAGAAGGACACTGTCTTTCGTCTCTTCTGAATTGCAGGTATATAATTTGGAAGTTTAATTTTTACTCTCAGAACCCTTGCCTAGCAGTCAAAAACTGACTTGTAGCCCTTGTTCAGAAACCAAATCCATCTGACCAGCCTCCTCTCTCACTGGTTCTCTACATGTTACCTTTGCTGCAGCCAATCTCTGTTGTCAGATGCTCCTTAAGGCTCTAACTTTATTCATGTTACTAGTCCAAACTTAGGCATTCAGAAGTGGATTAATAAGTGTTATTTATAACCCAATATTTGATGTCTGTTTTGTTTGTTTTTATACCAATCTCAGGTTTCAGAATGCAGTTTAAGAATACACACTATTTTAGGTCCCAGGTAATAATACCAGCTCATTGTAACACCAAAGATTTAGATCTGAAGCTTTGTAGCCATAAGTAAATGTTATTTATATCTTAACCTGCTAAGTTTGTACCAAGTGCCCCAAGGTCAGCAAAAGGGTCCAGAGTCTGGGGTTTATTCTGATGGATGGGAGTGCCATGTGAAGATCCTGTTGGGCTGGTGGCAGCTGACTTGCTTCCCATTCCAAAACTTCCTGAGAAGGAAACAAGATCATTGAAAATGAGGTAGTTGTTCGAGGATGAATTCTAAAATTCAGAATTCCAGAGCTACTGCCCACCTTGTTTCTAGGATAAACCAGGATAGGGTTTAGAAACGTGTAAGAAGTTGCTAGCCCCCGTTTCTCTGACTTAGGTGAATGATGGCCTGCAGCAAGGACAGGGCACGGAAAAGACGCCTGCTGTTTCCTGACCATACCTGTGAGCTGCTACAGCCCGTGTTTACTTCTCATGTTACCTCACTTCATGCCTTCCTATGGGCTTTGCAGTCAGACCTGGATCTGAATTCTGGCTCTGCCACTTCCTAGCAGAGTGACCTTGGGCATGTTGCTTAATGTCCCTGAGCTTCAACATTTTCTCATTAGTAAAAAAGAGGAAACAGCAATGGCTTCAGAGAGTTGTTGTGATAAGCACAGAGTGTATGGATCTGTGTGTACATATTGGTGTGTTTGTATGGATCTGCATGAATGTGTATGGATCTGTGTGTGCGTGTTTGTGTGCATGTACATGGAGCTGCGTGTTCCTGTTTGTATGGATCTGTGTTTGTGTGCATGTGTATGGATCTGTGTTTGCATACTTCTATGTGTGTGTATAGATCTGTGTGTGTGTATGCATCTGTGTGTTTGTGTGCATGTACATGGAGCTGCGTGTTCCTGTTTGCGTGAATGTGTATGGATCTGTGTGTGCGTGTTTGTGTGCATGTGTATAGATCTGTGGATGCGTGTTTGTGTGTGTGTAAGCAACCTGCACAGGGTTGGGAACACAGTCACACACAAGATAGCTTTCAATAAATGCCACAGTAGCCAGGAGGAAGAGACCTTATCGATTACAGATGAATCCAACCCTGAAATAAGTACTCTCTGAAGAAGGAAGACTATTCATATTCATTCAGCACCTGCTATATGTTAGAGTTTTATATAAAGTCATTTCACTTAAACAACTATTTGGAACAAGAATAATTAATCCCATTTACAGACAAGAGAACTGAGGCTAGGACATGTCAAAAAGTGGTAGAGCTGGATATACACTTAGGTCTGTCTGATTATATTATCAAGGCAGAAATTCAGCAAATGAGACTTAGAAAAGTTAAATAATATATAATAGGCAACACTATCATGTCATCACGTGCCACCGGAAAAGCTCAGCCAGAGTAAGTCTTCAGAAAAAAATCAACCACAAATTGCATGGGTGGACTATAATTCTGTGTAAGCACTCACTTCATACTGTGTGAAAGATTATGCTTTAGCAACTGGTTAAACATGTACAAAAAAATAACCTGCTGATCTTTACCTGGTTTAGCATGCCAGTCCCAGCCTCCTGAAACATCTGGCTGAATGTTCACAGCTGGTGTACTAGAAGCTGCAAATGCGGAGAAGAAAAAAGAATAATGAGATAGCTCAGAATCCACTTTTCTGAGTCCGTACAGGAAAATGTCATCTCTTCCACAAAGCCTGCATGACCTCCCAAGGGATTCCTTCCTTCCTCTGGGTGACACCTGAGATTTTGTGCCGTCATCCACGGTACTCGCATGTGGCTTGGTAGAAACTATTATTTGTCTCTGTTCCTTCTTTGGCTCACCTATTTTTTACCTCCATATCCATCATATAATATGTGCTCAATCCATAAACTCTGAATTATAATGGTGCCTATGTCTGTCTTCATTAACTTGTGAGTTCCTCAAAGGCAAGAACTATCTTCTTCATCTTTGTGTATCCCGCTTTTACACTTAACACAGAGTCAGTGGGCAGTAAGAAAAGGGGGAAAAACTTAAACTCAATTCACCTGAGCTTGACATAAACAAGTATACCACAGGCATTTCTTGGAAAGTAAAAAGTAGAGTGGGTGAGTCGGTAGTTTGGGGTAAGGGGATGAGTAGTGATTTGAAATGGAGCAGTCAGAGTAGACGCCACTGAAAAGGTGACATCTGAGTAAAGACTTAACCTACATCACTGTATCCTTCCTCCCCTGAGAAACCAACATCCAAACAGGAGACTCTTTTAAGTGGACACTACTCATGGGTGAAAGGTGAATTTCTTGTACGTAGTCCTATGGACCCACTTCAAACAATTTGAGATTAAAAACCAGGAAATCATCCATAAATGTTGTTTCTAGACTGATTTCTCTTTTCTAGTCAAGTTATAATTTGAACAGTGTTGCACAACTCATCTTCCTTTTGTATCTGCATGGCTTCAGTGAAGTCAAGCTGGTGACTAGACTGTATTCTCTGGGCAAGCTCAGGATGCTTTCAGCAATGCATCACCCCGAAAGATTAGTCCAAAGGACACATGGACCACATCTACTACAGTCTCTACCATACTGAGTCCAGTATAACTGGATGGTGCTCAGCTACCACCACCAACTGCTCTGACAGGGATGATAACAGAGGGTCCCGGACAGAGCTGGAGAAAAATGTAGAACAAAACTCAAATTCACAGAAAAGACCAGACTTACTGGTCTGACAGAGACTGGAGAAACCCTGAGATTATGGCCCTCGCCCTTTTAACTCAATACTGAAGTCACTCCTGAGGTTCACCCATTAGACAGGCCCATAAAACAAAATGAGACTAAATGGGTACACCAACCCAAGGGCAAGGATGAGAAGGCAGGAGGGGACTGGAAAGCTGGTAACGGGAAACCCACGATTGAGAAGAGGAGAGTGTTGACACGTCATGGGGTTGGCAACTAATGTCACAAAACAGTGTGTGTTATTAATTGTTTAATGAGAAACTAATTTGCTCTGTAAACCTTCATCTAAAGCACAATCTAAAAAATTAAAAAAAACAAAACAAAAACGAATGACGCATCATGCTCTAGGTTGAGGCCACTGTTGTTCAACAGCCTTCAAAATCAGGAACGAGCTACAGTTCTCCAGCTCAAAGCATTTCTCCTTCACTGATGATTTCCAGTTTTAATCAGTATTACCGTATTTTACGCAAATAACACACGCCTTCTACGTTTGTTTGCCAACAGCACCCTCCCCCTGCCAAGTATTTCCCTAAGTGTTCTATGCAAATGTCTTTTTTATAACAACATGTAAAAAAACTGGCATAGTGGTGCTTATGAAAATACTTCACGGGGAAGGGCACAGTTGGCAAACAAATGTAGAAGGTGCACGCTATTTGTATAAAAATACAGTACATATGTGAAACACTTTTGCACTTACAAACAGATGTGATTACTATTCTTTCTACACAACATAAGTCTCTAACATAGAAATATAACATAGGCCACATACGTCATTTTAAATTATCTAGTAGCTACATTAAAGTAAAAAGAAACAGATGAAATTAATATTAATAATATATATTTAACCCAAAATATCTGAAATATTATTTTAACATGTGATAAGTATAAAATACTAATGAAATATTTTATATTCTTTTTTGTACAAAGTCTTGAAATCTGGTGCGTATTTTATAATTAGATTACATCTCAAATCAAACTAGCTACATTCAAGTACTCAACAGCCACATGTGGCTAGTGGCTGTTGGACAAAACAGCTCCAATATACTAAGGTGATGTATTCCAAAGATTTTTTCTGAGAAATATTAACTTTGTGGAACATTAGTACCATATTTTATTAATTCTAAGACATAATTTTTCCACATTTCAAACATTTCTTCAATCAGATGCATCTTCCAGTCAATTAAAAGTGGCAGTGTTTTTCTTACTGGTATATAAAATAATGATAGATCCTGCAATAAATGGTGCTTTATGTTGCAACACAAATAACTCAATGCAAAAAAAAAAAATTCCACAGTCAAAAAGTTTTAAGAAGCTGAGTAAAACAAAGTTAAGCAAGTTTCTTTCCTGTAAGGCATCCCAGAGCTTTTATTTATTTATTTTCTTTTTAATCTTTTAAAATAGTATTTTATTGTGTTTTCAGTGAAGGTTTACATAGCAGCTTAAGTTCCCATTCAACACTTTCTACCCAAATTGTTCAGTGACATTGGTTACATTCTTCACAACACGTGAACATTCTCACTATTTCTGTTCTGGTTGTTCCATTTCCATTAATCTAGCTTCCCTGCCCCCTCACATTTTCATATTTGTTTTAAAGTAATTGTTGACTGTTCAGAGCTTTTAATATGTTGTTGTTGTTAGTTGCTGTCTAGTCAGCTCTGACTCATGATGACCTTAGGGGTAACATAACGAAACGTTGCCTGGTCCTGTGCCATTCCACCTGTCAGTTTGTCATACTGTGATGGCTTGTGTGCTTCTAAGATACTGGAAACTATGCTATTGGTAATTTAAATATAAGCAGGGTCGTTCATGATGGACAGGTTTCAGCAGACCTTCCAGACTAAGACAAACTAGGAAGAAAGGCCTGGCAATCTAGTTCCGAAAATTAGCCAATGAAAACTCCGTGGACACAACAGAGCTTTTAATTATGAACTGTTAATTTCCAAATGAGAGATGTAATATGCAGTTTTTCCCCAAAAAGCATAAACAGGATGATTTTTCTATCTGAGCACTTACTGATACCTTGTAGAAAACTATGTCTGTGAACACAACATAAAATACTTCTTTACCGTGCACTGTAGGTGAAGGACTTCTTGTAGGCTGAAGGAAGGGGTCACTGGATGCACTGGATGTGTTCAGAAAAGAACCCAGCAAATCCTGACCTGATGGTTTTGAAGGTGCTCCAAATGGGTCAAAGGTGGCACCTAGAAAACAAGGGAAAAAATGTATTCTTTTATCCTTTAAGTTCATTCATTCTATAAATACTCAAGAGTTGTCACTATTGCCAGGCTCCAGGCAAAACACTTGAAAAATCAGGATGACATCTGCCTCCCTGGCTGCTGTGCAGGACCAACCTATCCATAAAACTTCCTTCAGGGATAAGAACGGATCCCAAGGGTTTCTGACCACACAGCAATCACCTCATCTCTGTGGACAAAGGAGGAGCCCAGATTTATCTGTTAGATGAACCCTAAAGACTGTGTAAATAAGGGTCCCTTTGGCCTTTGGTTATCTTAAGAACATGAAATAGGTCAATCAAGCTTACAGACTAGCCAAGGTCAACATAAATGAATCAGTAAGTGGCAGACCATGCTTAAAGTATAGACAGGGTTCAATAAAGACATGCTGAATGAATCAGTAGACAAATACCAGGCAGGGGGGACTCTGTTATTAAGATGAACAGCAGGAAAACACACTTAGCAGGCTTTGTTTTGTTTTATTTTTTAGTGGTCTCTGGCTCACTTGAAGGTTTAAGGAGAATAAAATGAGTGTAACAACAAAAACTGGACTTCATCATGTATCATGTCCTACAGCACTCAAGCATTGTTTCCAGAACACTCCCTTTCAATCACTTGTTACAAACTAGATGAGAGCAAATTTATGAATGAGCTAAGAAGACTAGAACAAAGTGGGAAGCCAAGGTTACCAGCAACAATGCAACGACAGCTAATATTGTATAGTTTCTTAGGGTTTACACTGCCTTTGATAAAAAATACCTCCAATGATCCTCAATATCACTCTGTCAGACAGAAGTGGTATTATTATCTTCAGGTGATGAAACTGAGACCCAGAAAGGCTAAGTTTCTTGCCCAAGTTCAAGTAAATAATAGGTCTGGAATTCATGCTCAGGTGTTCTGACTCCAAATTCTAGGAATATTTCCAAAGGAATATCATACTCCCTCCATGTGTGAAATGAATGTAAAGAAAACACTGCACAGCTGCATGTATGTAACTGGTCTTTATTGTTACTGGGCAAGGTACAAAACTCTCTGTAGCAACCTGTAGCAAGACGTCACTTCCTAAGCTTTATGGTTAATGGGCTGATTGGTTCCTGAAGTTGGACTGGCTCATTTTAGGAACAGAAAACTAGAATAAAATAAGTTAATGAATAAATCCAACTCTTAAAATCCAGGTAGGATAAATAGTTTAACATGTTTGTAGCTATCAATCATTGGAATAATGCTCCCCTAATATCTGCTGGGTAGCATTGTAGCCTTGTGTAGTAGCAATGCTATCGACTGGGTGTCAGGCACTCTGCTACACAATTTGTATCCCTTCATTTTATACTCAGAAAATTTTATCGCTTCTATAAAATGAGAACACTGAGGTTTATAGAGGAACTGCGAGAGAACACTGGGTTATTCCTTCTACATCTAGTTTTGACCAACTGAAGCCAATCAGTGGAAGAGGCTAAAATCTTCTCACCATTACTTGGTATACTTTTAACATCAACTTATCTTCAATTGTTTCTGGGTGGTACAAACAGCTAAAGTACTTGGCTGCTAAACAAAAGGTTGATGGTTTGAGTCCACCCAGAGGTGCATCAGAAGAAAGGCCTGGCAATCTACTTCTGAAAAATCAGCCACTGAAAACCCTATGGAACACAGTTCTACTGTGACACACATGGGGTCACCATGACTCAGTTGACTCAATGGCAACTGGTTACGTTAAATTAGAAGCAATTTACAGAAACTGAAAGTGAACTACTCAACGTCACATGAGAAGAGCTCAAAAGTCAGTCTTTAAAATAATGCTAATAAGTAGACATTAATTCTATTTTACAACTACAGAGGTTAAGATTTTTTAATAAGATTAAACAGTTAAATGTTGGTCCTGGGATTCAAATCCAGGCCTTTGAATCTACACCCAGTGCTCTATCTACTCTTGGAAGTAAAACTACTTGAGTTCTAGACCTGGGTCTGCCATAATTAGCTGTATCTTCAGAAAATCAACCAATATATCTAGGCGTCAATTTCACTGCCTATAACTAAAGCACAGAATTAACTGATGTTTAAGGTCCCTTCTTGCTCTGACATGGGAACAAAACTATGTACATAGGCCTCTGATGGATGAATTAAATTATCAGGACTCATACAGGTCCATAGTCCTAAAACATGACCACAGAGTACTGAGCTATCTTTGATCTCGGGTAATTTCTTTCCTGACAAAGTTTTTACTCATTTTGGTGAGTTAGTAGCCTTGGCATGGAACTCAGGGAACCTGGATTCACACTCTGGCTACAATAACTATTTATAGGTCCTTGGGCCTTAGTGCCTACATTCTATGACCCTGAGAACCACTCTCATCAGAAATGCCTACAGCCGAATTACCATAAATGAAGACCAACCCAAAGCCTTCTGAGAAGAGAAAGATGGGCTTAGAAAATAATTTTTCCCTAGAGGATACCATAGGACTGGAGAGTTGAGGCATTTCTTTACCCTCTTGCTAATGTGATGCCATCTTGGCTAATAGTAACAGCAACAAGGGTAACTAGTTTGAGCTGGTTCTGTAGAAGCTGTAAAGGATCTTTGCTTACCCAGCTACACTGTCTGGTAAATGTCAAAAACCTGTAGATGACTAGTCACAGAAGGGGTTAAGTCTGTGGCAATGAGCAGAGTGAAACCAGCTAAGCAACATGGGGTTCAAACTCTGCTCCACTTAGCTGGGCTGCCATGAGTCCCTTAAACGTATCTTCAAGTAACCAAATATTTCTCTGGGTAGCCAAAATGTATTCAGAAAATTAAGATTTCAGGAAAACTGAAGGAAGAATCTGAGTCAAATGGCCTACTTATGAACCTGGCCCCATTAATTACTAACTGCTATGGATTGAACTGTGTCCTCTCAAGATATGCACTGGAATCCTAACCCTACCTGTGGGCGTAATCCTGTTTGGAATAGGGTTTTCATTGTTATGCTAATTAGTCCATACCAAGTAGGGTGGGTCTAAATCTAATCACTTCTGAGTTATAAAAAGAGCAGAAAGACATGGAGACATGCACACACAGGGGAAGACAGATGCCATGTGAGGATCCATCTATAAGAAAAGAACACCAAAAATAACCAGCAAACACTGGAAACTAGGAGAAAAGCTTACAGAAGGAATCGACACAGCCGAGATCCTGGTTTGGACTTTTAACCTCAAGAACTGTGAGAAAATAAATCTGTTCTTCAAAGCCACCCACTTGTGGTATTTCTGTTAGTGCATAATTAGGTAACTAAGACACCAGCTGTATAAATTTACACCACTCATTTAACTCTAAGCCTCCATTTCCTCAGTAATTAAATGAGAATAATAATAGCACCTATATATTGGGTTTCTATAAGAATTGAATCCATATTTAGTGTTAAATTCCATGTTTGGCAAGTACTCCATAAACGTTGTCTGTTATTAATAATAATTCATCTTTCTATGTTTCCAAGTAGAAGTAGCTAAAGCAGCTCGAGAACTGATGTCCTAAAAGAAATGAAAAGGAGGGATGAGGAGCTCAAATACTCACTTCTGCACTGTCCTTTTAAAATGGACAATATTTCTACTCCTCTTTGTGTTCACCATTTAAACGAAGGTTTAGACCTCTAAGGGACTTTCTGCGGAAACCGGAAAAGTCTAACATAAAAACCAAACCCATTGCCATCGAGTCGATTCCGACTCACAGCGACCCTATAGGACAGAGTAGAACTGCCCCATAAGGTTTCCAAGGGGCGGCTGGTGGATTCAAACTACTGATCTTTTGGTTAGCAGCCTGAGCTCAACCACTGTACCACCTGCCTAGCCCAAAAGCTATAATTCCAAACTGGGAAACACAGTGCTACACGAAAAAAGTTACCTTCTCCCACTCTTAGGGTTGGCGACGCGGAGGTGGAGGTGGCAGAACGGCGTGGTGTCGTCTGGGTGGATGCAGGTCCACTAGGATGAAAGACGTCGTCCACCCCTGACTGTGCAGCCTGGGCCGGGCCAGCCACGCCTCCACCCCCAAACAGGTCACTCAGCAGTTCAGAATTGGTGGGAGGAGCCGCTGGCGGAGAGAAGGTCTTACTCACAGCAGATCCTTCTAGGCCCAGAAGGTCCACGTCCTCGGGGGGCGGAGGCGCAGCTGGTTCCTGCTGCTTTTTGCTGGGCTTCTTGGCTCCATGATGTTTGTCACCATTGGCATTACCATGTGGACTAGAAAGAGTCAGAAGTTCATCGTCCGACTGCTCACTTTCCTGATTCACCAGGGCAGCGTGGTCCTCCTCGCAGAACGACTTCTCTGATTTCTGATCTAAAGAAGGCCAGTATGCCAATAAATGGTTAGTTACTGACCATAGCATTGTTTGTTTTTGTTATATGCACATAACTCCAATAAGAGAGAAGGATTCATCCCTGAGCAAATAATGCTTTCAGACCCTTACCATTGGAGGAACTGATGTATGTCAAATTTCATTGAACTCCCAAATTACAGTCAACTTTGTAGAGCACCTGAGAGGCAGTATAGTGTAGTGGCGAAGAGCAGGAACTCTGGAGCCAGATGGCCTGGATTTGCATCCCAGCTCCTTTATTTATGTCTCTGTGCACTGAGCACGTTCCTTTACTTGTGCCTTGATTTCCTCCTCAGTAAAACGGGGATAAAAAATGCTACTTAACTCACAGGGCTGGACTGTTCTAAGAATTACATGAGATGATATATGTAAAGTGCTCAGATAAACAGTAAATAGTACTTAAATCTTTATTATTATTATACTTATTTTCCAGGCACTAAGCTAGGTGCTTTGAAAAGGTGAAATTTTATTAAAGGTTATCTCCTAGTCCTTTGCTGATACCTCTCACTGTCTTTTACTTCTCCATGTGGCCTGCAGCCAAAAGCAATGCCTTTCTCCCACGGTCTACAGCAGAAGTGAACCACACGCCTAATAAGGGAATGGAGAGAATGGTTCTGCTTAGAATGGTACTTACACCAACCTCAAAGGAGATACTGTGAACATAAAATGGGCAGCAGGAAAGAGGCCTCGTCTGGGGAAAGAATGAGGAGGCTACAGAGTGTCTCTCTAGGCCCTCCTTGAGGCAGCTCTTCTCAGGGAACTTTGTTATTTTTGTTTTACTGTTGGATAAACAGACCCACGTTCCAAATGAAATACAGATGCGCAGCCCCTTACTCCTAACTCTGAAATGTGAAAAGCTATGAATAGGGAAAGGCTTTCCCAAGTTTGGCGCAGACTCATTTGGCAGAAAAACCTGACCAGAACCGCTGTGACAGTAATGATTATCTTCATTTATCTCATTCAGGGTTATTATTTATACATTTTACTGCAGAGATGTTATGTGTCTGATTACAGGGTATTATCTGAGATGTGTCTGGGGATGCTAAGTAATACATAGTTTACGTACCATGTTACCTTTCTAAAATAACAAAAATATAAAGTGCATTCCTATACACATATGGCTCTTAGAGTTCTGGAAAAAGAAACTGTGCATCTATGCAGGAAAGATGTGATCCAAAACACGGCACAGAGAGAGAGGTAGAATTCAGGTTATAGTGGCATTTTGTACTAGTCTAAGAGCTTCCTTGAAGTTGAAAGTGAGGAAGTCTACACCAATAATTACTGCAGCACCATTCACAAAGTCAAAAGGTGGAAACAACCTAGATGTCCACAGACAGATGGACAGATAAAACGTGGTATATACCTACAACGGAATATTACTCAACCATAAAGAAAAATGAAGTCCTGATACATGCTACAACATGGACGAACCTTGAAAACATTATATCAAGTGAAATAAGTCAATCACAAAATGACAAATATTGTATGATCTCACTTACATGAAATATATAGATTAAACAAATGCATAGAGATCAAAGTTTGTTAGTGGTTTCCAAGAGTGGGAGGGAGGGCAAAAGGGAAGTTACTGTTTAGGAAGCACTGAGTATCTGTTTATGGTGATGGAAAATTTGGCAGTGGATATGGGTGATGGTTAATATAATCAGTGTCACTGAATTGTACATGTAAAAAATGTTGAATTGGTAAATGTTGTGTTATATATATTCTTACCACAATAAAAACTTTTTTAATGCAATAATAGAAAAATCCACTATCTCTGTTAACATGTCATAAGATTCATATGTATATTTTACATATGTATATGGACCGTGTAATGTGGATACTTAATATACTTATTTCTTCATGGAAAATTCAGGGAAAGAAATCACATGGAGATTACATAAGGCTTTTTTCTTTTTTTTAGATGATTGGCAAAATATTGAAACTCTCTCTGAAACTTATAATGCAATAATTCTACTTTTAATTGCATATGTTCCTTGACAGCCACAGTCAAAATAAATATATGTGTTAAAAAAAATAAAGAAAGTGGGAAGTCACCTGATTTGAAAAAGGATTGAGCAGGAACAGTGTGAAATAAGAAGGAAATTGGATGGTTTCGAAGTGCTGGTTTGCTGTAGGATGCTTTGAAGGCTAACCACTTTGCACAAGCACCATGTAACTTAAAGACATACCTTGCCAGCAGAGAGAGGAAAAGAAGCCACCTTGCCCAACATGCCTGGGGTTGTCTGGAGGGATATCGACTGGAGCCTGTCCTGCAAGACAAAAGGCCATGCAGCATCAGTGAAACACAAGAAAGAAGTCAATGTGATAAATAACACAGAGGCTTCATCCTGAAAAGCAAAACCACCAGGTAACTTACCTCCTAAGACCAAAGTGTCCTGATGCTCCTGATGAGAAGAGAAGAGGATGCTGGGATTGACATCTTTTGTGCAGTAATGCTCCCAGGGCGGGGTTAAGTCTATCACTTTGTCTTGGGGCTGTAGCTCCACATCCAGTGTCACCTGAAACAGCTGAGGATATTTTTCTGGTACATCACATGCATCCAACTCAGGTCTAAATAGGGATTTAAAAGAAGACCACTGAAATGCAATGGAACCAATATGATGCTCATCTTACATTGATGCTGAGACTCATTTTTAGGAAAGACTTAAATCGTTAACCAAACAAGTTACTTTACGTTTTTGAGATTCAGTTTCCTCATTAGAGAAAAAGGTATAATACTGCCTACTCAAAGGATTTGGATGATGTTGCATGTGAAAGCATTCTGGAAGGCAGGGCTGATACATGCAACCAGTATACACTGGTATGGTGATGACGATAGTTAAATGGTGTAATAGGTCCATAGTCACTGTCCTGAGCCCTTGAAAGTCTATCCTTATCCAGCTCTTGCAACTCCCCACCTATCACCCCATCCATCTCACTGAGTTCCCTAGACCACACTATGATACAGCAACTAAGGGTTAATGTCTGGTGCAGAAGGACCGTCCAGGGTCCTGTATACAGCCGTATCCATTGTGATGGGTCACTGCTCATACCATTTTACTGCCATCTCTTCTGAAAAGCAGAAAGAGATACACAGATACAAAGCATCAAAGTTATTGATATTTTGTTCCCTCACATGCAAATTTTAGACCTTTCTACTTGAAATTCTTTGATCCATCTGTACTTCTCAAGACAAACCATATTTAACTGAAGGATTTCAAATGCAACCAGCCTCAAAGTGCTGTGAGCTACACTCAACGGTCCAGCAGCACAGGATTGCAGGGAAGGACGCAGCACAGTGCTAAAGAACTCTCAGACGCGTAGCTCCCAGCATTTCACCTCAGCACTGACTGAAAGGCTTACAGCCGAAGCAGTACTTACTTAGCGAACTTCAGAACTGTTGTGTCCAGTGGTATGAATCCAGTATGAAACTGAAGCTGGAATATCTGTGTGTTGGTCACCTAAACATACATGAGAAAAGCACATTACAAATGATCAGTGAAAAGGGAATCTGACCAAAAGATTATATTTTGGAAAGCCATGCACCTTCACCTGTTTCTGCATCTGAACCTTTGTTTACTATGAATATTAAGTGACTTTGCCCTCTTGAACTGGCGCGGCTTCATTTCTAGCCTCTTTTCTCCATGAACTCTGCCTTGGCAAGCGATTTCCTCACCTGCTAATGCCCCATGTTTTTGCACACTGCCATACTTTGATTCATGTCGTTTCTTCTTCTCAGGATGCCCTGCTTCAACCTGGTGAATGCATTCTTCAAGGCCCGTGTATAAAGGTCATATCCTTTTTGTAGCCTTTCTGGGCCACCAATGGCTAAAGCAAACTGCTCCACTCATAGCACCTCACACCTCCCTCTACTATGGCATTATGGATATTTGCACACATGCAAATCTCCCGTGCTCCACTGAGTTCCTTCAAGGCTGCAACACTATCTTATTCTTGTCTATTTTAAACACCTAGGCAACGCCTGGCACAGAGCATGCACTTAGCAAATATTTGATACATTAAAGTAAAATTACTCACAGCATTATTCATAATAGCCAAAAGTGGAAAAAACCCAAATGTCCATCAACTGATGAATGGATAAGTGAAATGGGGTATATCTATACACTGTATTATTATTTGGCAATAAAAAGAAATGAAGTACTGATTCATGCTGTAACGAGGATGAATCTTGAAAACATTATGCTAAGGAAAAGAAATTAGTCACAGAAGACCACATATTACATGATTAGATTTATATGAAATGTCCAGAACAGGAAAACCCACAGAACACAGTGTAGATTCGTGGTTGCCAGGAGATGGGATGAGAGGAGGGAAAGTGACTGCTAACTGGTACAGGGTTTCTTTCTGAAGCGATGAAAATATCTTGGAATTAGACAGTGCTGATGGTTGCAGAACACTGGCTATACTAAAAATTAGACTTACACAGTATAAAAGGGTGACTTTTCTGTTATGTGAATTTTATCTCATTAAAAACTTTGAAAAAAATACAATTACCTAGGCTGACATCCTTAATGGATATCTATTCCCTTATACTAATCCAAATGCAACACTATAGAAAAGGCATACACTTCTAAAGGACATAGTTGCTGGAAGTTCTAGGGCTGCCACCTCTGACAGAGTCATCATGTCAAGGACTTTGGGTAAGTCTCTAACTCTCTGAGCCTCAGTTTCCTCACCTTTAAAATGACGGTTGGACACATAAGCAATCTTTAGAGGGTCTTTCCAGTTCTAAAATCACAAGTCACTAAACCTCAAAGTAGTTTGGAGAAAATACTCAGAAATACTGACATCAAAGGCTTAGGTTTGCTTATCCCATGATTCTTCCTTTAACCATACCTTAGCCTGCAGTCGACTCCCAATGGTTGACCTCAAGTGATACATGGAAACAATCACATCTCCTTGCACAGTGATGCTTAAAGGAATGAAGATTTTTCCATCTTGGACACGATATTCTCTTTAAAGAGAGACAAAAGCCTACATTTAAGGAGAGTTCAATCTTGTACAATCACACAGCCCCCCACACAGGTACAGTCGTCTGTGGCTTTGGCCAAGGCATCTGTATGCCGAGGCCTGGATGCAGGAACCATCTCCTATCTTGAGCAAAATCAGGAGTGCAGCTAGTCCCAATTCAGTGTAAGCTGGTTCAAAAACGGGATGGTATTGGTTTGATGCCAGGCCCTCTCTGTCCATCCTATGCAGACTTCCCGATAATTCAACAGTCCATCTTTACTTTGCAGATCCTCTTGTTTGCCTCAAATACAACTAGCCCTGGCGTATTTGTCTTTTCCTACCCTTAAATTTCTAGTAAAAAGTTGAGACAGAGGGAACAAAAAAATTCATCCAAGATAAGTACAGAAACAGCAATGTCATGCTCTATGAGGATCTTGGATACCGATCCCCAAATTCAATCTATTCCAGACTAATTTCATTTTATGTTACCACCTCGCCAAACCCCTTCTCTCCACATCCCTTCCACCTCCCAGTGGCACCTACTCTTTTATTCTGGATTCTGTATCTTCTTTAATTGTATCACCTAGTTGCTCTAGCCAGAAACCTCATTCATCTCTGATTCTTCTGTTATCCTCACCAAATCCCATCACAGCTATCACAACACTTATGAAAGCATAAATACCCAGGTCCTCTGTCTCCCACCATTGTCTCAGCCCTCATTATAGCTCATGCTAGTCTTTCTTGAAAAGTTGACTCTTTTCAAGTCCTTCTTCGTATCGTGAAAAGTAGCTATGGCATCCCCTGGTTTAGCTGTACATTTCTAGGATTACCACTGATGGTGAACTTTTTTTTTATATCAGCAATTTTCACAATGATGCACTCCTCACAGGAAGACTATGCTCTTACTTCTGTAAGAACTGGGCAATTCACAAGAAGAAATGAAGAAAAGTATCATGACTTACTTCATTCGTTCAAAATCTGTGCAGGTGGTATATATTTTAGTTTCTCCAATCAATACATCACAGTAAGGGCGACATCCATTTCTCTGTTTGTTAAAAAAAGGAATTGGACTGACAGTGATCGACTTAATCGTGAGAGGTTTGAAATGAGGGCGGTAGGGTTTGTCCGCAAGTAGGTCACACATATAGCCCAGATATCTGAAACAGAGAATTGTCACTCTATTGGGGTCTATCATGCCAGGAGAAACAAGCAGCCAATCTTTGGGATGAAGTTTATTCTTTCAAATTATTAAGTTACAATGAAAATTAACTCCATTAATTTCTTAAACATTAACTAGCAAAAGACAATGCAGCCAATAATTTAGAAAAGCTTTTATCTGGTAACAATGATATACTTTCCCATGGAACTGATAACTGAGTATTTATCAAATGAAAAAGCTTATGGGAGCTTTATACTAGCTTAATATTTGAACATCTATTCCTATTTGATCCAGTAGATTAAATTTATCAGCTAAAGGCTTCTCTGAACAGATTTTAGAATTTCATCATCAGAAGCAGTTTTAGTATAAAAAAAAAAAAAACTCCAAAAACAAACAAAAAAACAAGAGATGGAATTTAAATATGAGAAGAAATTGTGTCCAAAGGGAAGAAAATAATAAAAGTTATCTAAAAACAGTTTTTAAGCCACTTATCAGATTATCTTTTGTAATCTATTTCCTTGTTCCTATGTCAATATAAAATTTTTAAAAACCCCTTATCCCATGCATACTTCTACATTTCCTTTTCTTCTGGTAATTGTGTACCCCACAGGACAATCATCAGTGGTAAATATAGCCCGTGACTGCTTGTATTCCCATAAAGACCTATACAGTGAAAGAGGAAGGGAATGGTCTTAGAGCCTGCGATCTGAGACCATGTTCTGACTCTGTCCATTAGGTATTTTTAGACCCAGAGAAAGTCACAATCTGCCTGAGTCTCAGTTTCCTCATCTGTAAAACGACAGAGGTAGACATAAATATTCTTTAAAGAATCTCTCTAAATTTACAATGACAAATTCTCAAAGGGAGCTATATAAAACCAAACCAAACCCATTGCCATCCAGTCGTTTCCGACACATAGCAACCCTACAGGACAGAGTAGAACTGCCCTATAGGGTTTCCAAGGAGCAGCTGGTGGGTTCGAACTGCCAACCTTTTGGTTAGCAGCTGTCAGTCTTAACCACTGCACCACCTGGGCTCCAAGCTGTATGAAAAACAAATATCCTAATCTGATTCAATTTTTTCCATAGTTCAAGATAATGACAGATATCCAATTAAAATAACACAAGTTATGAAAGTACCTATGAGGTGGATTTCCAATAGTAAATGATACCAATTAGACCACATTTGAGTCTGACTCTGCATCTAGTTTATTCTACCTTCTGTGGGATGGTGAAAGTCCGATTCCTGGTCGCTTTGCATATAGCAATCGAACAGCTGGGCCAGGAGAAGAGTAGAGATTACAGAAAATGAACATAGCACCAACCAGAATTGACGATGCTGCCCGTCCATCCTGCCAAAGAAAATACATAAATTCATCATGAACATGGTCCTATCAGCCACTCTCCACTGAGAATGGTTACACTTGTAATAAAGAGAGAGGAGGGGAGAAGGAGCTCTGAGAAATTCTCTTATTAACCGGGGGTGTCTAAGTTCACTTGAAAATCAGAATCTGTCCCAGCTGTTTAACTCACAAAGCAGAAAGAAAAGACTTATTCTTAGGATAAAACTGACTCTCTACTAACCTAAGAAACCTAAGCAATATAAATGTGATCCTTTGGGAAACTCTTTTCCCATTATTTGCATATATTTACTTAAAATATAATTTAATCTTCAAAGTAACGTTGGACTTGAAGCATCAGAAGAAATAGCTGAGGTCTCTTGGTTTTAGGACCAGAGGTAAAAAGTTCCTAGGTTAGGCAAATGCTGCTTTTTAGAACATACCACGTATATATTTCACCCAAAGTATGGTCCTAGATTCATATAAAATAAAGAAGCTTCACTTGATTCAACCCTCATTCAATACAGGAAACATCCAATAACATTCCTGATAGATGGTTACGTGGTATCTTCTAGAATACTTTAAGTGATAGGGAGCTTACTGATACTTGAAGGAATAGTCCATTCCAGTTTACAAAATTCTTCCTTTTACTGAGTATATTGAGTTGAAGTTTGTTGCCTCATAGCTTACACCCAATGATCCTCATTCTTCCTTCTTTCAGAACAAAGATTAAACCTACTCATTTCTCCCAGTGACAGCCCTTCACGTATCTGAAATTCCCTCTCTTTCTATTAACACTTCTCTTTTCCAGGTTAAAACATCCCATCTCTTCAATTCTCCCTCATTCAATAGTCTATATCAAGAGACATCACTTGGTGCCCTTCCTCTGAACCAACTCCAGTTTTAAAACAACCACCTTAAATGTGTTGCCAGATGTGAAATGCAATATACCAGATGTGTTCTGACCTAACTAGAGAGGGAATATCACCTCCCTTAGTCTGGACATTATGCTTTTTACTAATATAACTGCAGGCCAAACTAGTTCAAATGCAGGCTAAGTTGGACCATACACTCTTATTCATCTTTCAATCCACTGAAATTCTTATTTTTTTTTTTTTTCAGATGGAAGTTGATTTTTAAAGGATAGATAAGAGGCCTCCAGAGGAAGAGTTGAGAAAGGAATTCTAGGAAGTCAGTTGTTAGAAAAATCATCAGTTCCCCTAGGAGTTGCTCTAAAATGCACTTAATCCATTAGACTACTTACAAGGGCATAAGTCTCTTTTTATTTTTGTTCAAACACAAACACTAAATATACATATACATATATATTTACATATGTCAACACATTTATGACAATTGTACTAACACAAATTTCAATGGCATTGTTATTTTACCCATGTACCCATAGTCCTTGTTTCTACCTCTTGTATAGTACTTAGCACATTCTAGAATCTTTGCATTATGCGGGTTATGTACATATCTAACTCTCCCACTAGTACTCAAGCTTTAAGGCAGCAATAGTAAATTTCTCCCTCATTTTTACATCTTTCACATCACCTACCTCCTAAGGGGCTCAATAAAAGCTTCCTGAACTCAAATGTCACCTGCCCACCATTCTGTACAGGGTCAGGTGGTTTGACTAAACCAAACCACCACCACCACCAACAAAAGGTTACTTACCAAGCAGTGTACGACACAGACGTTTTTGGGGTTCTGTAGTAGCCAGTTATACATATTCCGACACACAGCAAAGAGGTTGTGCAAACTGGGCGCCTGCCTAATGGGCCAACTGCATTCTGAGACCTAAGAGAATAAGGCAAAAGGAAATTAATTTCCCAGCAACTTCCTCTCCATAAGCAGGTATCACACCAAACAACATCTTCTGGAACAGATACCACATCCTCTGTTAACATAGCCGGGAAGAGTTGGGAACAATGTCCAGACACAAAACTAAGAAGTGCTTAATATGGCAAATTTTTTTTTTTTTAATATTTTATTGTACTTCAGGTGAAGGCTTACAGAACAAATAGTTTCTCATGAAACAGTAGTACACATGTTGTTTTATGACATTGGTTA
>NW_004443939.1:11945432-11980672 GCF_000243295.1 Trichechus manatus latirostris | reverse complement strand
CTTGTCCCCTTCTGCCTTCTGGCCCTTGTCACTGGACTCCTGCACCTCGTTAGTCTCATTTGGTTTTACAGGACTGTCCACTCCCAGGCTGAACAGTGAACCTTGGAGGTAACTTCACCACTGAGCTAAAAGGGTGTCTGGGGGCCATACTCTCGAGGTTTCTCCAGTCTCCTTTAGGTAATACAGCAAATTTTTAATTAAAAGATTCTGTTTCAATAAATGTGGGAAAACACATTTTAAATTAAGCTACCATTTAAAGTACATATATAGGTTTTTAAAAATTCTCTAACATTACATAGAACTTAATTTCTATTAACTGTAAAATGTTTTGACCTGCCTACTAGATGTTTAATTATAGGATTATCTTATAAATCTTGCATTAGCTCTAATTTTATCTCAGCTCTCGGGGTAACATGAAACGTGCTGCACAGAAAGCCAAAGGCAGGTTTGGGAGGCACTCTTATTTCTTTCTCTTTCAATGGAGACCCCTCTACGGGGGCATCTATATTCGTTCATTTCACACACATATTACTTAGTATATGACAGAGTATTGACTATGCTCCGGGGATGCTGCTTGGCTCTGATCCACACAATTACATAAGTCAGATGTTAGTATGATCCCCCTTTCGCAGATGAGAAGACTGACTATCAGAGGTAGTTTTGTCCAAAGACACACCACTGGTCACTGCAACCCAGCTCTTCTGAATACCAATCCTGTCCTAGTGCTACCACAGCATACTGGTTAAAATGATCACTTGCTTCAAAAAGGTACAAGACCCAATCGACTAGATATTTATTAATTTAACTAAAACTATATGGAGCAGCTTGGACTTGGGCAAAGTTTGTGACCTCTGTAAGTCTTTCTTCATAAAATATGGCTAACGATACCTCCCTCCCTCCCAGTGCTGTGGGCATTAAATCATAATGAACTTAAAGGGATATGCTTAGTGTCTGGCACACACAGAGTAATCCATAAATGTTGCTATTATTATTAACATTATCATTTTACTAAGTAACTGCCAATGCAAAGCCCTGAGATCAGATAAAGCTGGCTATGCTTGAAAAATATGAATGAAACCCAGAAAGGTGAGAGTGTAGAACAGTGGGGTCAGATCACACCAGGCCTTGTAGCTTGTAAGGAGCTGGGAGAAGCATTTAAAGCTTTGGTGACCCAATTATTTTCTGCTTGAATTTTTTGTTGACACAATGTGTTTTCATTAATGGAAGCATGCTGAATCACTGAGTGTGTCTGAATTTTTGGTAGGTAATACGGATTTGGAGCCCTGGTGGTGTAGTGGTTAAGAGCTCAGCTACTAACCGAAAGGTCGGCAGTTTGAATCCACCAGCCAATACCTGGAAACCCTATGGGGCAGTTCTACTCTGTCCTATAGGATCGCTATGAGTTGGAATCAACTCGACGGCAACAGGTTTGAGTTTTTACAGTACGGATTTTTTTTCTTGCCCCCTCCCACAAGCCTACCCTAAGTGTTTAGTGGCACATATGAAGTACCACTAATTACCCCCAGAGTATCCACTGGCGTCTATTGGTACATATATGTAAAAAATTAAAATGTTCAGAATTCTTATTTTTCTTACCAAATATTCAGACACTTCATACAATACACTGTAAAAACAGTAATCTGTGGCACACGCCCGTTTCTTTGGTTTCAAATAGTCATAAAGGCCCCTGCCTTGCAGCAACATGCGCTGTCAATGGTACAAAAGCTTCCCACGAAACCCCAGAAGCTGAAAAACCCATGGTCACTATATGTACCACCAGGCACAAAAGGGTGAAGAAAGAGAGTGACTCTCAGATCTGCCTTTTCCAAAGATCTCTCAAACTCCAGTATGGAGGATGGATGTGAATGACATGAGTAAAGGATGACGGTGGCTTAGATAAGTTAAGTGGCCATGGGGTAAAAAAGATCAGAGGGATTTAAGAGATAAAGAGGAGGTGGAATACCTGTACATAGGACTCAGAGACTGAGTACATGGTGGCAGTACGTGTGTGTGAAGGGGCATACTTCAGAGAGAGTTGGGGGGAAGAGTCAAGGATGACTACCAGTTTTCCATCTTGTAGAGCTCAGTGAAAGGAGGTGCCATTAACTGAGTAGAGCGTTCTGATAAAGAACGGTTTTAGGTGGATGGCTCCATCAGAAAGTGCTCTGCAACACTACCACCACAAGCCTAAGAAACCCAAATGTCTCAAATTCCTTTGTTTGACAGCAGGAAAAGGGAGGCAGGAGGAATCTCTTTGGCTGGCCCTTTTCCAATAACCAAGTAATAACTCATCAAACTATGAAAGGGAAACTATCTGTGGTCTCTGTCAAACTGACATGTAAAAGCAAACTTGCGGAGGTCTTTCTTCAATTTCATTCCTTTCGGTTAATTTGTAACTATTTTTCTACCAGATGACTGTGGGGTGGTGGCAAAGAATCTTCCAGGATACTCATTTCCTAGACCTTTGGAAATGACAGGTGTGGTTTATTAAACAAAGTAGTTTAAATGCTTGGCATAGCTACCAAGCAATCCAGGGTGACCTAGTACTGGGCCTCTGTCAATTTAAACTCCATTAACAGCTTGCCTCTTTTACTCAACATGGTTCAGAGGTGTTTCTGACTCGTTCCTTACTCCCAAACAGATTCCCCATTAACATGTTCCGAAGGAACGAAAATGAATTACTGGTTTTTTAAAAAAGAATAATTGGGAAGATAAATTTTGCCTTCAGAGGAACTACAAAATACACATTTATACAATCTGCTCCGTATCTGCAATGTTTTCTTTCTCTTCATCCCTTGGTAAACTCCTACTTATCCTTCAGAACCCAAGCTCAACTGCTCTCTTGCCTCTGACAATTTCTCTAATACCCCCAGGCAGAAAGGCTTACATATCTTTGTACCCCCACACTAGACCATTTACATCTATTGAAGCTTCTTCATCAGTAACAACACCGTTAAGGTCACAGCCTGGGTTTTCACCTTGGCTCTCTCCACTGATTACCTGATCAACCTTAAGCAAGTTGCTAACCTCTCAGAGCCTCAATTCTCTGTGTGTGAAGTGCAAATCAGCATTATATGACTGTTGTAAGAATTAAGTAGCACAATGTAAACATAATAAATACTAGCTTGATTCTCGTTACATTCAAATCAACTGTTTATCTCTGTCTTCCCTCTAGACAACGAGCTCCATGAGAAGAGAGGCCATAACCTCTTCATTGACACAGTGTCCAGTGTCCACGTGTTGGTCATAAGGTGGGTGCTCAGGAATGAACCCCATTTGCCACTCCTTCTTATAATAAGATTTGTCGTCATGTGCAGTATCTTAAACAAGGAACAGGTGAATCAATTTCATTGTTTCTCAGATTGCAACTGTATGAAAGTATAAGCAACTTGTTTTCTCAGGCAATAATTTTTTAAATAACATTTTTAAAACAGTATGTTACCCTTCCACACATGCCAAATGTCAATTTGTTTAATGATTCTCAGCTAAAAATTGGATAAGTTATCCTTAGCACAATAGGCTAATAGCTCCAGAATCATTAAACCAATCAAGTAAATAATATTAATTTAAAGTACTCCCTAATTATATATTTACTTGATATATAATTACACACCATTGAGCAAACATACAATTAGAATTTTTTAAAGGCATGTGCTCTGTCTAAAAGGGGAGGGCGGGACATTAATGCATAAACAAAACCAAAAAAATAAAAAGCAGAAATTCAATCACAGCAAGCTATTTTTGTAGCTCTCTGGGGTTCACAGCTTCATGCAATAAGCACAATCCTTAGTATGTGACACTTTACGATGCCGTCTTCATTCTCTCTGAACACCTCCTGGAGTCGCTGAGCATCAGAGAACACCATATGGATTACAAGGCTGCCATGATACCACCAGTGGGAAAAGATGCCAAAACATAACCAGGGCTGGATGCCATTCAATTTTCATCTCTTCATCTCCCCAAGCAGGAGATAATCTGCATGGCAGAAGCATCCCGCTTGCTGAGCATAATAGAAAAAGGTGCTATAGAGAAAATCAGACTTAAGTGCCATACTCTGGTGGTTTAAGGATCTAATACTCCTTTTACAGGACAGAGGTATTTCAGTGAACCATTTATTGTGGCATTTTATTATTATCTGTTAATAACGGCTACCACTTACTGAACGTTTAAGCCAAACACTGTTATTAAACTTGTTCCTTACAACAAACCTACAGAAAAATCTTTTAAGAGTACTTGTGAAATAGGTGCTCTTATTGTCATCCCCCCTTAGACAGGAGGCTCAGAAGAGGGGATGTGACTTGCCCAGGAAGAGGCAGAGTTGAGATGTAAACCTAGGGTATTTTTTAAAAGTTTCAATTTCATGTATATTACGTGAATTTCACCTCAAAAAATAACAATTAAAAAATATTGTGTCCTTTCCAGTAGACCATGCTGTCTGGTGATTGGTTACTAACTGTAATTCTATCTTGCATTTGTGTGGTAGTTATGGCTTCAAGTCATGGCTGTATTTTAGCAAGTTTAAGACATTCAATTCACCAAAGGCCACAGAATCAGAATGTGGGGAATTGCCACTACACTCCCTGGTCCTCTGGCTCCCCAGCCAGTGATTTTTTTCTAAACCAATTTTCCTGTCTTGACACTGACACATGGTGGCAGAAGCAGAGACGGAAATACTGGCTGTAAAGTCACTGTCTACAGCCATCCTCCTTCCCCAACCAAGGAACCAAATCAGAAGCAAGTGGGAGCTACAGCAACCTCTCTGGTGAACTCTGGAAGGAAAAAGAGAAAAAAGAAAAAAAAAAAACCAGGGTGTTCTCCAAATAATCATGGGCCCTTTAAGAAGCCCAAGTTGATAATATCTCTTTAAAAAATGAAGTTTTAACAAAAAGGGAAAAAAATCCTACAAGATTATATGGTTTAGAAATTGTCAACATCATGGAAGAGTCTAAAAGACCCAGCTGGGCCCTGGGTATAGCATACCTGAAAGAATTGAAATCAAGAATTCAAACAGAAACCTGAACACGAACAGAAACCAGCACTATTCATGATAGCCAAAAGGTGGAAATAACTTAAAAGTCCATCAACAGATGCATGGATAAACAAAATGTGGTATATACATACAGTGGAAAATTACTCAGCCATAAAGATAAACGAAGTCCTGATACATGCCACAACATGGATGAACCCTGAAAACATTATGCTGAGCAAAATAAAGACAAATATTATGATACCACTTATATGAAACAGGCAAATGTATAGAGACCAAAGCTTATTAGTGGCTACCAGAAGTGGGAAAGAGAGGGAAAGGGGGAGTTATTGCTTAGGGGGCACTGAGTTTCTATCAATGTTGGTGAAATAATTGAGAAAAGGATAATGATAATGGTTGCACAGCATGATGAAAGTAATCAATGTCACTGAATTATACATGTAAAATTGTTGAGCTGTCAAATATATATATAACATATATAAATACAAATATTATTTATTATTAACATAAATAAATAAATGAATATACATATGTGTATATAATATATATATATAAAGAAAATGAAAATAAGTCCACGTAAGCCAAAGTACGACCTTGAGTATATTCCACCTGAATTCAGAGACCTCTCGTGAATAGATTTGACACATTAAACACTAATAATCGAAGACTAGATGAGCTGTGGAATGACATCAAGGACATCATACATGAAAAAAGCAAAAGGTCATTAAAAAGACAGAAAAGAAAGAAAAGACCAAAATGGATGTCAGAAGAGACTCTGAAACTTGCTCTTGAACATACAGTAGCTAAAGCAAAAGAAAGAAATGAAGTAAAAGAGCTAAACAGAAGATTTCAAAGGGTGCCTTGAGAAGACAAAGTAAGGTATTATAATGAAATATGCAAAGGTCTGGAGTTAGAAAATCAAAAGGGAAGAACATGCTAGGTATTTCTCAAGCTGAAAGAAAGGAAGAAAAAATTCAAGCCTCGAGTTGCAATATTGAAAGATTCTATGGGCAAAATATTGAACGACGCAGGAAGCGTCAAAAGAAGATGGAAGGAATACAGAATCACTGTACCAAAAGAACGGGCTGACGTTCAACCATTTCAGGAGGTAGCATATGATCAAGAATCAGTAGTACTGAAGGAAGAAGTCCAAGCTGCACTGAAGGCACTGGCAAAAAACAAAGTTCTAGGAATTGATGGAATACCGATTGAGATGTTTGGTCTCAACAAACGGATGCAACGCTGGAAGCATTCACTTGTCCATGTCAAGAAATCTGGAAGATAGCTACCTGGCTAACCTACTGGAAGAGATCCATATGTGTGCCCATTCCAAAGAAAGGTGATCCAACAGAATGTGGAAATTATTGAACAACATCATTAATATCACATGCAAGTAAAATTCTGCTGAAGATAATTTAAAAATGGTTGCAGCAGTACATTGACAGGAAACTGCCAGAAATTCAAGCCTGATTCAGAAGAGGATGTGGAACAAGGGATATCACTGCTGATATTGCATGGATCTTGGCTGAAAGCAGAGAATACCAGAAAGATGTTTTCCTGTATTTTATTGACTATCCAAAGGCATTTGACTGTGTTGATCAAATGGATAACACTGTGAAGAATGGGAATTCCAGAACACTTAATTGTGCTCACGGGGAACCTGTACATAGACCAAGAAACAGTTGTTCGAACAGAACAAGGGGCTACTGCATGGTTTACAATCAGGAAAGGTGTGCTTCAGGGTTGTATCCTTTCACCATACTTATTCAATCTGTATGCTGAGCAAATAATCAGACAAGCTGGACTTACATGAAGAACGCAGCATCAGGATTGGAGGAAGACTCATTAACAACCTGCAAAATGCAGATGACACAACTTTGCTTGCTGAAAGCCAGGAGGACTTGAAGCACTTACTGATGAAGATCAAAGACCACAGCCTTCAGTATGGATTGCACCTCAGCTAAAGAAAACAAAAATCCTCACAACTGGACCAATAAGCAACATCATGATAAATGGAGAAAAACTGAAGTTATCAAGGATTTCATTTTACTTGGATCCACAATCAATACCCATGAAAGCAGCAGTCAAGAAATCAAACGATGCACTGCATTGGGCAAATCTGGTGCAAACAACCTCTTTAAAGTGTTAAAAAGCAAAGATGTCACTTTCAGGACTAAGGTGCACCTGACCCAAGCCATGGTATTTTCAATCACCTCGTATGTGTGCAAGAGCTGGACAATGAATAAGGAAGACCAAAGAAAAATTGATGTATTCGAATTATGGTGTTGGTGAAGAATACAGAATATACTATGGACTGCCAGAAAAAAAGAACAAATCTGACTTGGAAGAAGTATAGCCAGGATGCTCCTTAGAAGCGAGGAGGGGGAGTTGTCATCCTACATACTTCAGGCATGTTATCAGGAGGGACCAGTCCCTGGAGAAAGACATTATGCTTGGTAAAGTACAGGGACGGCGAAAAAGAATTTGACCCTCAACAAGATGGAGTGACACAGTGGTTGCAAAAATGGGCTAAAACACAGCAATGATTATGAGGATGGCCCAAGACTAAGCAGTGTTTCATTCTGTTGTACACAGGGTCTCTGTGAGGCAGAACCGACTTGATGGCACCTAACAACAACAACATGTATATATTTTGTATTTTTATGCAAGTAACATGCATCTTCTACGTTTGTTTGCCAACTGTGCTCTCCCGCCAAGAGGTATTTTCATAAGCGCTGCTAGGCCAATTGTTTTACACATTGTTGTAAAAAAAAAATTAGCATAACACACAAAAATACTTCGTGGGGGGAGAGCATGGTTGGAAAATAAATGTATAAGGCACACGTTATTTTCGTAAAAATACAGTATTACCACAATAATATATACTATTGTATATATATAATTATATATATGTATATTATATAATTATATATATATATATATATGTAAATAAAACAATACATATAAAGACACAGCTGGGCTTATTTTTTCTATGCTACTAACATGGCACCTTCAGCATACTGTCCTTCCCAGCTAGGCAAAGTGCCACTGGGATAGTATTAATCAGGATTTAAGAACTTTAGGGACAGATATTTTCATAAGCGCTGCTAGGCCAATTTACCTCAACATAGTAAAATCTTCCCAGAAACAGCTTGTCTCTGCAGCCATCTCCCACGCCCTCCAACACACAAACACTCCCATCATCAAAATGTAAAGTGACTGAGTTCAGGTTTCAAGGCACAGAGGTATATGAAACAGACAGAGTTGGATTCCCGTGAGTGTGGAAATAAAATTAGTCCCACGTTTGGTCCTCCAACACTGGTATTTATGGAAGACTCTTCCTATCTACATTTATTAAAATGAGGTTTAATTGCTAACTTAAACTGAAAGTAGGAAAAAACAGTTCTAGTCCTCAGGGACTAGAACCTGAGAACAAAGAGACATTTTCTAAGAAAAGTAAGGACGAGATACAAATCAATTCACAGTGTTAGCGCTGCAAAAAGAAAGGACTAGCGGCTTGAAGGGAGATGTGTTGTTGTTAGCTGCCATCAACTGTACCCCGATTTACGGCAACCCCATGCACAGAGGAACAAAACACTGCCCGGTCCTGTGCCATCCCCATGATCGGTTGTGGATCTGACTATTGTGATTCATAGGGTTTTCACTTGCTGATTTTTGGAAGTAGATCACCAGACCTTTCTTCCTAGTCCATTACAGTCTGAGAGCTCTGCTGAAACCTGTTCAGCATCATAGCAATGCACAAACCTCCACTGACAGACAGGTGAGGGACACTGGTGGAGAATCGAACCCAGGTTTCCTGCCTGGAAAGTGAGAATTCCACCACTTAACCACCAGTGCCCACGAACAGAGATACGGTCAAGTCAGAAAACAGAGCTAAGATGAAGATACTAAGACTCTGGGACTGTCTTCCTGAGATACAAGGGTTGAAGGAGCCAGGTCAGAAGGTCCAGTTCCATTCTGCCAAGTTCTAGGACTATCCTGAGAGGAACTAAAAACGTACTACAACCCTGTGTTTTAGGGGATAGAACTGGAAAAACTTGTGGCATGTGGAAATTACCACCTTAGTGAAATTAGGCTAATAATGAAGTGGTGGAGCTAAGGTTGGTATGGTTGACTTTTTAGGGAGAGGGAGAAGCTCATGCAGAGACCGTATGTGATTGCACGCACACGTACAAGCATGCACGTTTGAGGACGTGTGTGCACGCGTGTTCTCCTGGTGGGATCTTACGGTGCTTGGGTGATGGAGAGCAGCGAAAGATGAAGTAAAAGAGCAAGCAGAGGCCAGTTCATGAAGAGCCTCCTAAGACACATTCTACAGTTTGATGAACAAGAAACAGCCCCTCTACTTTCACCTACACAAGTCCTACTCATGTTTTAAGGCCCCGCTCTCACTGTGTCTCCCTTCACTAATCTCCCTCGGCAGGTATTGTAAATACTATGTGTGTTTGCCTTTAGAATGTCCTGGGTTCTCTCTCAACTAGGTTTAAGTGCCTTGAGAACAAGAACAAAGTATTTATGTTATATCTACATTGTCTAATAATTCTTGGCATATTTATCCTTTTCAGAAACACCTATTAGCCACGCCAAGGCACTGTTCCAGGCAGCAAATAAAATAAACATGCTACCTGCTCTGCCAGAGCAAATGAGAGCAGCCCAGGGTACAATATGTAATTCCAGGTTCCTTTGGAAAAAGCAAGTCAAGTGACAAAATCTTTGTTACGTCATAGATACCTTTCTTTAAAGATATCTTTTCAGAGTGAAGATCTTTAATGGAGTGATACCTTTACAGAGATACCACTCCATCATATGTCAGTTCTGAAGTCGAATGCCTTTTTTTTTTTTTTTTTTTTTAGTTTTCATTCTTATTGCCTTATATTATCAGTATCTTTATAAATCTGATCTTTCTTTGTCTTTGGGGGTTGGACACATTTTTTCTGAGAATGATAACATCAGTAAATTACACGTTGCAACACTGTATGTAGTACATAATACTAACGATAAGATTTACAAAAAAAAAGGAATGATGGTTAAGTGCCCTTTGTCGCAACTCAAATACATCATAAGTTGGGGACTATATTATACAGAAAGACATCTTCTTATGTATGACTACTTCTATAATATTATATTTTTATTTAATTTTGTGGGGAAATGTTCCAGAATATCATAGATCTTTCAAGATCATATAATATTTCTATGAAATACTATGCAGGATATCCATGTTCCATGTTCCTTCATTTATGAAAATTATGGTATTGACTGAGTCTCCACACAAGAAAAATCAATTCAAAAGAATTTGCATCATAGTTAGAAACACAATATCTACTCACATTTCTGTCTGATGTTAATTCACTTGCTCTAAATTATGTAATGGATGGAATAAAAGTTGGAAGAATAGTTTATTCTGTGAGATTTTAAAGAGCTGCATTAAAATCTCCACTGCAAAAGGTCAATTTAGACTAAATCAGTTCAGAATGCTTACATCAGAATTTCTCAAAGGATGGTCCCAGGGCAGCAGCACCTGGAAACTTTGTAGAAATGTAGATTCTTGTCCCACCCTTAGAAGCCCTGGTGGCACAGTGGTTAAAGCGCTTGGTTGCTAACCAAAAGGTCAGGGGGTTGAATGCACCAGGCGCTCAGTGGGAGAAAGATGCGGCAGTCTGCTTCCGTAGAGATTTACAGCCTTAGAAGCTCTATGGGGCAGTTCTACTCTGTCCTACAGGGTCACTATGAGTCAGATTTGACTCAACGTTAATGGGTTCCATTTTTTTGGGTTCCATCCTTGTCCTATTGAATCAGAAACACTGGGGCTGGGGCCCAGCAATCTGTATTTAACAAGTCCTCTAAGTGATTCTGATGAATACTAAAGTTTAAGAACTACTGGCTACATCTTGCCTGTTCTAGGAACAATCTGAGGAAACAGTTTTTAAAAGAACTATCCCTTATTTTACTGAACATTAGAGCAGGAAGGGGTCCTAGAAAGCATACAGATCAACCTTCTTGTGGTTCTTACAGATATGGAAACTGATGCCCAGAGATTACCAGTGGTAACTGGAATTTGGAGCAAAACGTGCTCCAACATCAAAGATGTGAAGCTTAGACCCTAGACAGAAGGCGTGGGCACCAGCTATCATTCTGTATATCTGACATCAAGTTTTACTTTTAATTTAAAGGGTTCATATGTAGAAAACCCTTTCTCTTTCTTAACAGACCCAGATGTAGTTGCAGAACCCAATCATATCTAAAGGCAAAGTCAAAATTATTTGAAGATGTTTGTGAGAGAGAAAAAGCCTTATTGTTGTGAGTAAATCAAGAATCTAGTGGCCAGAAATATCAGGCTCAGCTCAGATTCAAACCTGGCTAGCTTTCATAGCTCCTTAACCAGCCTGAAACAAGGAATAATTCTGTCTAGTTCAAAAAGCTCTTTAAATGGGTAGTCCAGCTTTTCCACGTAATACGGTCAGCCTAGGACAATGGCTGAAAACACAAGCCTTAAGCCACTTAGTAGTTGTGTGATCTTGGGCAAGTTAACTTATCTGTCTGTGCCTCAGTTTCTTCACCTACCTCAGAGAACTGTTGAGAGAACTAAATCAGATATTGCATGTAAAGTTCTTGACACAGTGTAAATTTTCTATAAATACTGGCTGCTGCTCTCACTATTATTATTAGAAGCAGTAGCAAACCTATAGTATGAACACTGTTCAAGTAGTACCCTTCCCTTATGAAAAGGGCACCTTTACTGAATGTCCAAAATATATTTCCGTTAACACTGGTGTGTCTGTACTGATCTAGCCACACTGTCTCATCTTGATGCCCAACGAGCAATAAGGAAGGGCACTGGGGGCTCAGTGGTAGAATTCTCACCTTCCACGTGAAAGACCTTGGCTCAATTCCTAGCCAATGCACCTCACGTGCAGTCACCACCCCCACCACCGCCACCAGTGGTAGGGTGGCTTGTATGTTGCTATGATGCTGAGCTGACTAAGAGAGAGGAGCTTCCAGACTAAGTCAGACTCAGAAGAAAGGCCTGGAGATCTACTTCCAAAAATCAGTCAGTGAAGATCCTATGGATCACAATGGTTCGATCTGCAACAGATCATGGGGATGGCACAGGACCAGGCAGCATTTCCTTCCATTGTGCACGGGTTCTTCATAAGTCAGGAGCTGAGTTAATGGCAGCTAACAACAGCAGCAAGAATAAAGCGTAACTAGTGATACAGCGTAAGAGTAGCCAAGTGCCCTACCCAGCAGTTCAGCCTTTAATGTGAGCCTCATGAACAACAAGAGTTGTACCCTAACAACTGAGCACCCAGATACCAACTGACTGAAGCCCTAAATTAGATAGTACTAATTGTCCTGATTTTATTGACAGACAAACTTTCCTGAATATATCCTTATCCAAGGCAAATCTTCAGAATATCTTGTAAGAGCCTAATAAATATTTTGTGGACAGAAGTGTCCAGAGTTTATAGCTTTTCAGCTTCATAAACCTAAGGCTTTGAGGCTAACTCTTAAGGTGGAAAATACCCTGTGATGTCTTGAAAACTGATCGCAGGTCTAAAATTCCTTACCCTGCTGTGAAACTTGGCAGTTCGATAAGACTTGGGCGACAGATTGTACACTGTGTAGTGGTCAAGATGTCTGGAATCCAAAAAGCTTCGGATGTCATCAACCTGATTCCTGAATCCTATGTCAACACTGTCCAGAGGAAAGGACATCACTAGGAGGGGTCATACAGAAAGAAAAGAGGTTAAACAGGTCCACTGTCACTATGGGCATCAATTTAAAGCTGAGCTATTGAGTAATTACTAAATATGAGAGACTTACCAATAATTCTTGAAGTAACGTAAGTGAAGTCTAAATCTCCCTTCGTGTAGCTAAAAGCAAGAAAGGAAAGGACACTCATTAACATGATTCAAATATCCCAAAATATTTCTGCCTTAGCCACCTGTACATCATGACTTGTGATACTTCTGTCCCACCCAAAAAAAAAAAAAAAAAACCCAAACCCACTGCGGTTGAGTTTATTCTGACTCATAGAGACCCTACAGGACAGAGTAGAACCACCCCATAGGGTTTCCAAGGAGTGGCTGGTGGATTTGGCCATGGCTCTTAACCACTGTGCCATATTTTGACTCCCCTGAAGCCTCTCTCTCAAGGGTTGTTGAGAAAAGACAGCCCTCGTCCTCAGGAAGGTAACTCTACCACACCCACAGGCACATTCCAGTGCCCTCTTTAGATGTGACTTCATAAACAGAATCAATCTCAGAATAGAAAACGTGGCTTATTGATTAACACATTGTTCCACCCTCTCTGCCTTCATGGAAATCTCCGAGAAGTGTGAGCAGCTAAGGAGTAGGGGAGGAAGTGAATGAGAAAGAACAAAGGATACCTTTTTTCTGCCCACCAGGCCCTAATTGGGAATTAAAGGTAAGGGATAATTTCTACCTTTCAATAAAGACTAAAATATGGATTAATATATTGGATTTGATATTTGAATTTCTGATTTAAGATTGCTTAACTGTAACTTAAAATGACATAAAACTTTCTAATACCTATAAATAAAAAAGAATTCATGTGGCCTGTTTGCCAGAATTTTTACTTAGTAGAAGGGTAGTGAATGTCTCCCCCTAAATAAATGTTAAAAGGATAGTAGGATACAAAACCAAAGTTATGTTGTGACTACAGTTCATGAGTATTGCTTCTTCTGAGTGCTTGTGTATTATCTCATTTAATCCTCACAACCACCCAAAGACAAATCCTATCAAAGGTTAAGAGTAAAGTTCAGAGAGGTTAATTAACTTGCCATTGGTCACATGGCTAACAAAGGCAGATATCACACTGTTGTTGTTGTGTGCCATCAAGTTGATTCTAATTCATAGGTATCACATTAGAACCCAGGATATTTGATGCTAAAGCCTGTGATGGCAACCTCTGTACTCCAACGAGTTCTCCCAGCTGCATTTGTAACTTCTAAAGGGTTCAACTTTATGGCTACATGACATTCTGCAGCCGACCAGATGTATGGTCGCAGCTCCTGTGTAATTACATCACAAATGTCACAACCTTCGAGCCAGACAAGCAGTTGAAGGTAACCAAATCTTTTGGGAGCACGGAGCTCTGTTTGTTTAACTGTGAAGAATGTACACACCTGGTAACAGATTGTATAACTCTAGAAGATGTGTCTTTGAGGGTGTCTTTCAAGTTGTCCTTTAGATTACTGAAGAGCCTCCCTGCACCTCCTTTCACCATGTCAAAGAGACCACCCCCATAGCTGGGCTCCATGTCTGGAGCTGAGGCACCTGTCAATGAAAAACAGAAAAGGAGGTCAGATGGCACAGACTACAATCACCACCAATCCTTCTTCCTTTCTAAAACATGCACAGACCACCTTTGGAAGTCTGGGACAGATATTCCTGGAAGTAACGTCTTGCTCTTAGAACATATCAACTCTGGGTTACAGCGTGCACAGTCCTCAGAGTCCCAGGAACCTCCTGAGGGGCACCATCCAATAATGCAACCACTAACCACTATTGGCAACTGAGCACTTGAAATGTGGCTAGTCTGAAGTGAGATATGCTGGGAGTATAAAATACACACCAGATTTCAAAGACACAGTGCAAAAAAACTGAATGTGAAGTATCTCAATAATTTTGTTCATTGATTACATGTTGAAATGAAAATGTTTTAGATATACTGAGTTTAATAATGTATATCATTAAAACTAATTTCATCTGTTTCCTTTTATTTATTTTTTAATGCGGCTACTAGAAAATTTTAAATTACATATGTGGCCTGCAATATACTTCTTTTGCACAGTGCTGATCCAGAAAGACTGATCAGGAAGAGCAGCGATCAGGGGGCTCCTCTCCCCTCAGTGGGGAACTGACTGTATTAGAAGACCCTCAGTTGAAATGGATTTGACAGAGATGGGTTTGGTCAAAACAATAGTCATCTTCCATTATGGACATCTTCTGAAGGACCTTCATAGAGCTTTTAGGTATGAGGATATATGATAGTCATTAGTATTATTTGCCAAATAATTCAGGTTCTTTCAACCAAAAAAAACAAAAAACAAAACTCTAAACCCATCATATATTGAAATGCATACTGTTTTACTACAAATACGTATATTACAAATATGTCTTTCACTTCTCCTTTATATTACAGTTGGAACATTTTATATATATATATAGATAGATAGATAGATATTTTAGATATACCTATACATATTTACTTAATTATATGTTACCCATTGCCTAAAAACTCCACTGTTGTCGAGGCAATTCCAGGTTATAGCAACTGTATGGGACACAGCAGAACTGCCCCACAAGGTTTCCAAGGCTGAAATCTTTACAGAAGTAGACTGCCACATCTTTCTCCCACAGAATGGCCAGTGGGTTTGAACCACTGACCTCCTGGTTAGCAGCTGAACACTTAACCACTGAGTGACCAGGGCTCCAGTCTCCCTCCTTAAGAGCATCATGAAGACGTACTTTCTGGCCCCTTGTGTTTAGGCGAAGTCATGTGAATAACTCTAGCTCAGGGTTTCTCAGCCTTGGCCCTACTGACATGTTGGGCCAGAAACTTCTTTGTTGGGGGCTTAGGGTGGGAGTAGGTGCTGTCCTGTGCACTGTAGGGTGTTTAGCAACATCTCTGGCCTGTACCCACCAGATGCCAGTAGCACACCCCACACCCTCCACTCAGGTTGTGACAACAAAAAATGTCTCCAGACACTGCCACTGTCCCCTGGGGAAAAAAATCACCCAGTTGAGAACCACAGCTCTAACCTATGATGTATGAGTGGGAGTGTTGGGTGTCACTTCCAGGATAGAGTACTTAATTGTGAGTGCAAGACTCTCCTAGCTTTCACTCCTTCTTTTCCTTTGCCTTGGAAACCGGCAAGGACTGAGATGGAGGCTACCCTGTCTGGGGCTCCTGGGTCCTGGAGTGAGGAGATGTGGTACAGAGTTCCCATCTGACCTGTGATGAATATGTAGCATGAGTAAGAATTAATTTTTGCTATTAGAAGCCACCAATATTTTGGGAATGCTAGTTACTATAGCACAACCTGGTTTAGGAAGACTAATACAGAAAGGAAGAAAGAATCTGTGTAAAGGAGGCTAATATTAAGGATGGCCTAGTAGTCAAGAGCATTAGAACTGCTCTCACTCGGGTTCTGGCCCGGCTTTCTTACTCCCTAGCTATGTAACCTTGGCAGGTCACAGTCTTCTAAGCCTCTGTCTTCCTGTCAATAAAATGGGCATAATGCCTACCTCATAGGGAAAGATTAGATGAGTTTTTGTAAAGCTCTTAGCATAGTACCTAATATATTTGGGGATCAATAGATGATAGCTATACTATTATGTGCCACATCCAGAAATTCCTACATTGATGATATTATTCTATCTTTATTAACTTTTCAACTACATAATGACAAAGGGCAAGAATGACATTTATAATATTTAAGATTTTAGAAATTAATAAAATACTCATGTAGTAAGAACTGTAATTGCTAACTCTTATATAGTACTTACTACATGCTAGGTACAATCATGAGGATTTTACCAATATTAATTCATTTAATCCTCATAGCAATCCTGTGAGGTAGATAATATTATTATTCCCATTTTACATATTATGAAACTGAGGCACAGAGACTAAGAAACTTGTCTAACAGCACAGAGCTAGTAAGTAAATGGTAGAGCTGGGCTTTGAACTCTTAGGCAAACCTCCCCAATCATATTCCCCTCCTCCTTCCAACCCCATCCTGAATTTGGTATTTATAATTTTGATTATCTTTAAACTTTTATTTTATATATATAGTTCTCCCTAAGCAATATATTAATATTGTTTCCCATGCTTTCTAAATATATATAAACGATTTTCTGTTTGCGTTCTTCTGCAGCTTTATGTTTTCAATGACCACTGTTTATGCGGGTACCACATGTAGCTCTAACTCAATGCATTTTTACCCCCTTGATGAACACTTAGGTTGTTTGCTATAACAAACAATGCTGCTATGAACACATGTCCTGATTACATATGGGAGACTCTCTCTAGGTTATACCTAGCAGTGGAATTTGCTAGTAGGTAGAGTATGCACATCTTCAAATTTCTAGATATTGACCCATCTTTTCCAGAGTAGTTCTATCTGTTTAAACTCCTACCAGTGGTACATCACTCTACATTCTCCTGAACATTTGGTACTGTCAGACTTAAAAAATTTTACCAGTCTGATGCGTATGAAATGATACCTCATTTTGGTCTTCTTTTGTGATTACTTCAATTATAAATGAGATAAAGTACTTCTTTTATTATTTTATTGGCCATAGATCATATTTCAGTAACACTCCTATGTGCCATTTTGATGCTCATACATACATCTATAAATACCTGTCGACTATCATGTGCCATTTAGATGCTCATACATACATCTATAAATACCTGTTGACTGTCATGGACTCACATCCTGGTCATAAGAGCTACTGCTACCTAAGTCACTATTAAGCATCTATTTGAACATAAGATTTAATTAGAAATTGCGAAGAACAATCAAGGCTGGTAAATAAACAAACAAGATACATGGATAAATATTATTAATGTCTACTAGTTACTGAGCTATCCAATACACCAGGAACTCTGCTTGGACCTTTATCGTAGTATAATTGCATATAGTGGGAGAGCGGGAGAATGTTTTTATCCCCAATTTTACAAATGAAGAAATGCAGGCTAAAAGAAGGGAAGCAACTCACATAATATCTTATAGCTAAAACAGGAGAGCCAGGGATTCAGACCCAGATCTATGCAATTCCAAAGCCTATGCAACTTCCACCACTTCACACTATTTTCACAGCTCCATATTAACTTACAATTCTGACAGCTGTAATCAGGATGGTCCTTACCTACCTTATACACAACTTCCTCTCTTCCTATTCCTTGTTCTCCTCCACCTCCCACCTATATGCCTTTCATATGGCTGCTCTCAGCAGCAGATGTCCCTGCAACAAGCACTCTCAGAAATCACTGCATCTGCCAGACGAGCCAAACCAATCTCATCATGTAGGCAGCCTGAGCCTCTGTCACCTCACTGAGTAAAATGCCAGGAACTGGTCTGATGGGCAGCTGTGCGACTAGAGCTAGAGCCACAAATCTGAGACTGCTCTCTTGTGCTTTGTTTCCATATGATGTAGTGAACATTACATCAAAGTGAAAATAAAATAAAAACTAAGAATCAGGCACATTTCCCCACGTGAACATCGGTATTATGTCTTCATTTTAAATACACAGAGGATAGAGTGGTACAAAACATTTACAACTCCCCCATCTCCATCCCTAGTTACTACTCCAGCCAGAACACCCCTCTGATACATCAATGTTCTAAGAGGTGCCACCAAATTGATTATCGAGACCTCTTTCCAACTCTCAATCTCATGCTAGAACAGAACTCCAAGGCATCAACCTATTAAAAGATATAAATATCCTTATCTAAGAAATCAGATCCTCACTATCACTCAAGCTGCACGCTCTATTTATTAGAGCCTTGGAACGCTGAGGAAACCAGAACAGTTTGCCAGAGTCCATCTGTAATGTTCATACATCCAAGTTGTATGTATGAAGGTTATAATACATATCAGGACACAAAATCAGGGCACAAAAAAGAGAAGAGGGACATTATTTGATTTTGCCCTAATGATTCTTTCAGGTAAGTATTCTGGCTCTTCTTGACGAACTATGTGAGGGCCAGAAGCAAAGGTTCTACAAAAGATATTTGAATCTCAGCTAGTGGAGAGAAAAGACAGAAAGGTTTCCAAAAGAGAAAAAGAAAAAAGAAAAAATTACACAACTAAGAGGGAAATGCTGCAGTCAGAAAGGGACATGCAGAAGAAAAACAATGACTACACCAGATCAGAGGACTAAAAACTATCACTGCGGGTACAGTCTATGAAATAAGATTAGTTTTTAATCTTTTTAATTGTTGAAAAAATCAAAAGAATAGTATCTCCCAACACATGAAAATTATATGAAAGTCAAATTTCAAAGTCCACAGATAAAGTATTATTAAAACACAGTCACATATTGTCTCTGGCTGCTTCTGTGCTACAATGGCAGAGTTGAGCAGTTGTGACAGAGACCTTTTGATCCACAAAGCCTAAAGTATTTACCATCTGGCCCTTCACAAAAAGTTTTCCAACCCCTGCTCTAGACGGTTGAAAACACTCGCTTTCTTAGAAATCTACAGCTTGCCGCCTCTGACCTCTCCCTAAATGCTTTGCCAAAATGGCACCCAGTGAGAAGGACATCGCCGAGCTTATTAAAAGGTCCCCAGGGATCTGAAGGGTTGTAGCAGGTGGGAGTGAGGGGGCCAGAGTTGAGAGAGCATGAAAGCACCATCCAAAGAGAAAGGTCTAGGTCTCTACCTCTAAGGCTCCTGGAACATTCTGGTTCCATGACATCTTATCATTTTAAAATCTAGGTCCACATAAGGCAAATGTCAGAGAACTTGCCCCTGCCCCGAGTCATTTCTAAGAATGTAATACCAAGTTTTCCTTGGGATCCTAATGTTTAGGAGACTAGAAGCAGCATCCTATCCCTCCCAAGTGTTGGGAACTCACCATGTGCATAACCTGAGCCAGACTTCACTCGCAGAGTGACACAGACTTGTGTCTCCTGGGAGAGAATTGCTGCCTTCACTGGACTGCAGTGAGCTGTTTGCTCATTTAACCATATTAAGTTTCATTCAAAAAAAGATTTGAGGTGATTCCACAGTTGTTTGGAAAATAATATATATATTTTTAAGATGACCAGCACAAATGTTTTCCGTCTAAATATACTGTGGAGATTTTTCCCTCCGTGACCCATACCCCCTCAAGCATTTAAGATCTGATTTAACCTCCTTAATGTAACTAGAAATGTAAGAAAAGTAAGTTTGGTTCATCAGTATTACCATAAACATTTTATTGATTTTCCACCTATGGGCAAAGCGCTGTGAGAAATGCTGCAAAAGAGGAAGGAAAATGTTGACAAGGGTCTGGTCCTGCAGAGTCCATAATGCAGTGGTCACTCCCCACACGTGCTCCAACTGCTCATATGTATATGTGCCCATGATACTCTGGGCTGCATATAATTCCACTTGGTGACTCCTAAGAAGGGATCCTCCCTTATAAAGTACTGTGGTAAAAAGAAAGAAGAGGCTGTGCAAAGAATTAGCCACAAAGTTGTCCATCAAGATGTTGTTTATAGAGGTAAAGGGCTGTAAATGATGTAAAGGAACTGACTGAGTATCCCTAATAATGGCATATAATTGCCATCAAAATCACACTGTAGATGAGTACAGATGCTTATGACAAAAGGCTAAATGAAAAATAAGCAGGATAAAAAAACTGCAAACTAAAATCCCATTTCTGTAAAAAAAAAATTGAGTTTGGAGAAAGGATTCAGAGAATAAAATAAATAATAAAAACAACAACTCAAACTTATTGAGTGCCTACACTGTACCAGGCACTGTTCTAAATTATTTATATGTATTAACATATTTAAGGAGCCCTGGCGATGCAGTGGTTAAGCACTCAGCTACTAAATGGAAGGTAGAGATTCGAACTCACCAGCCACTCCGCGGAAGACGGATGTGGCAGTCTGCTTCTGTAAAGTTTACAGTCTTGGAAACCCTATTGGGCGGTTCTGCTCTGTCCTATAGGGTCTCTATGGGTCAGAATCAATTTGACAGCAATGGGTTTGGTTTGGTTTACTAACACATTTAATCTTCACAACCATCCTATGAAGGAAATATCATTGCTATCCCCATTTTACACGTGAGGAAACTGAAGCAAAGACAAGTCAATGACTCACCCAACGTCTCACAGTTAGTAAGCTAGGATTTGTACCCAGGCAGGCTGTTCCAGAGTCCAGGCTCTTATCCACTACATTTTCAAAATATTTACAGCAATTATATCGAGGTAGGAGAATGATGAATAATTTATATATTTTTTGGTTTGACTGTATTTTCTAATTTTTTTTTTACAACTTGCATTCATTAGCTTTACAATTAAAAATAAGTTAGGTAAAATAAAGATAGCAGTCCAGTGTTATGCTATTCAAGTTCAACATGTCCTCCCTCAACAGCTGCAGAAGCCTCCTTCCTCTGTGCACAATTCATCATAGTTCACAGTCACATGACAGCTTCTCAGCCCTGCCTGTGAGAGGTAGGCAAATTCTGTCCACAACCTTGAGTAGCCCTGTGCAACTCTTTAACTCCCAACAGGCTGGAGGCTTGCAAGGAACATCCTTCCACACTTGACTCTTTTCTAAGACCTGACACCAGCTTCACTGTGGCAGTAACTGTCCTGGCTCCAGTATAAATATTCAAGATAATCCAGCATATTAAGTACAAGGAAGAGGCAGCAGAAGACCCTTGGTAACGATCACAGCTCCTAGGACAACCGCCTTCCTCAGCGGCTCCTCTGGGCCTCCACAAAGGCACTTCATCAGAGCATCACCTTTATTCCTTCCAGGAAGCCTTTGTCATCCAGTCCTAGAAATTGTGAGTTTTTATTTCATAGTGTTCAGGATCAGCCTGTTTGAGGCATGACTGATAAACTGAATTTTGGTATTATGTTCTAGCCGTATTCATGATTCTTTTCAGCACTGGGGCATTTTCCTCTATGGCTATTTAAATGTCATGATGCTACAGATGTTCTGTTCTGAATTCTACAAATTTGACAACTACAGGATAGAAATCCCCCAAACTAAAAGGACCCTGCAGAGATACACCATCAATGCTTGTCCTAGGAAAATGCTATTCCTTCTCCAAAACACTTGGCTTGGGGAAAGGAACTAGTGTCATCGCCACAGAAAGCTTCAACATCTTTATAACAAATTATTCAGCTCTTGGCTTCCCAACAATTAGAGAAATGTATCACATGGGGATATATCTAGCTAAATCCTGGAAAAACTCAACTGCTTTGGCTTCCAGAATCAAATACTAATTAAATAATTATTCCCCATTCATCCTACTACAGAGAAGCTGAGAGGAAGGAAGATGGGCTTTGAGGGAAGAGGTCCTAGATTTGAGACTTGGATTTTCCACTTAAAACATATGTGACCTTGGACAAGCGATTTAACTCCTCTACACCTTCACCCCCACCCCCAAAATTGGAACGAATTGAGAACAAAAACTTCCCTACATGCCTCAGGGTGTCAACAGGATCAAGAGAGACTCTGTATGTCAAGGTGATTTTTAAGTACTGAGGTCTTCTAGAATGATCAAGGGTGTTTATTTTAATTCTTAGAAATTCAGCTCTCATGGTAAATGAGTCCCTGGAGTGCCTACCACAGAATGACCAGGACACAAAGCAGAAATAAAAATTTCACAGAAAAATTAAATTAACCAAATAAATCAACCACTCCCACTGTGCGACAATAGATTTGACATGGAATCAAGCCCCCAGAGTTAAAATATGGGCTTTGATCCAACTGGTTTGGATCCCACTTCTGCTACTAGCTGGATGTACAGTCTAGAGAAGTTAAGTAACTGATTAAAGTCTTGAATTCCTTATCTGCAAAATGGAGATATTAACAGAGTATCACACAGGATCCTGGTGAAGATCATGTAAGATAAAGTTCTAGAAATCCCTTAGCATAGTGCCTGGTGTGTTGTAAGTACTTCATAAGCAATAGCTACCATGTGGCTGTCGGGGATGGAATGGATAAACCATGAAAAACACTGTCTTCAGCAAAGTTAGGCGGCCTCAGCAAAAAAAAAAAAAAACAAAAAACAAGTCCACGCCGTTCAGCTATAGGGTTGACGAAACCAGAACAGACTGGGGATGTGTGGAACAAGGGCAGACTCTTCTTGAAGCTTCAAGTTGCAGTACTTATAAACTCTTCACTTTTGATAGCTCATAATCACAAATGTTTAACAGGGGTGAACCTCTTTATAGCTCTGGGGTTTCCCCTTCCCATCTTACCATCTCTACCATCTCGAAGTGATGTGGTACATGGTGTGGGGAACAATTATGACCAATTATGTGTTATCTGTCACCAGTCCCTGGAGAAGGATATCATGCTTGATAAAGCAGAGGGTCAGCGAAAAAGAGGAAGAACCTCAACGAGACAGACTGACACAGTGGCTACAACAATGGGCTCAAGCATAACAACGATTGTGAGGATGGTGCAGGACCCAGCAGTGTTTTGTTCCGTTGTACATGGGGTCGTTATGGGTCAGAACCAAGTGGACAGCACCTAATAACAACAACAGGTGCTATCTGGAAGATTAATAATATTCAGGTTCACACAGATTCAGTGGTACCATTTTTTGAAATAAACTGAAACGCTTTTGTACTGCTTGGCAAGTAGCATCAGCCATTAAAACTAAAAGTCACTTGATATTGCACAGCGGCAACCCTGGACATGCACAGCTCTGGCAGCTGCTGAACAGAACAGAAGACAGAAGTGTGGGCATGTGCAGCATCCACCAGCAGCTCCAGAGGGGCTCAGCACTGGCAGAGGCAGGCCACAGAGCAGGTGACGCCAATGGTTCAGGTTTTCTGGGTCCAGGCCATGCAGGAAACACTGGCATTCAAGGGCATCCCAGTCGGACATGTTAGCAGCATGTCCAGCCATCCTCAGGATGGAATAAGGTGCCAGGGCCTTTACAACAATCAATTTAATGGGACATTCCTGGAAGGATCTGATGTCATTCTCTACCTCAAACCATGGCTCAGAAATGGGGATCATTTAGCTAGTGACAAGAACATGAGACATCTAGCTGTGACAAAAACACCAGAGAAAGTTCAAAATGAATTTAAAAAACTGCAATTAGAATGATAATTTGTGCTATGAGTTGCATCACCTAATAAACAGTTATAATATATGTACGTGTATTCATTTGTTTAGGAAATAAAAACCAAAGAACCAAACCCATTGCTATCAAGTCAAGTTCGATTCATAGTGACCCTATAAGACAGAGTAGAACTGTCTCACAGGGTTTCCAAGAAGTGGCCAGTGGATTCAAAATGTTGACCTTCTGGTTAGTAGCAACAGCCCTTAACCACTGTGCCACCAGGGTTCCTAGAGAACAAAAGAGCGCTATATTTTAATTATTTAATTTATATATTGATTCATAAATTAATTTTTATTATCATAAAACAAAAAAACCAAACACGTTGCCATCAAGTTGATTCTGACTCATGGCAACCCTATCTACGTGTCACAGAGTAGAACTGTACCACAGGGTTTTCTTGGCTGTCATTTTTACGAAAGCAGTTTGCCAGGCCTTTCTTCTGCAGAACCAGTGAAAATGTTTGAACCGCTAATCTTTAGGTTAGCAGCCAATCACAAACCACATGCACCATGCAGCGCCCTTTTTATTATCATAACCAAAAAAAAAAAAAACCAAACCCATTGCAGTCAAGTTGATTCTGACTCATAGCAACCCTATAGGACAGAGCAGAATTGCCCCATAGGGTTTCCAAGGAGCAGCTGGTGGATTCAAACCGCCAATCTTTTGGTTAGCAGCCGAGCTCTTAACAACCACCACACCACCAGGGCCGCAGCAGTTATTAAATATTTTATTATCACTCCTAATACCATAAAATTAGTATGTACTGTATTTCTGTACCTACTTTTTAGGACTTTGATTGGAAGAGCACCAGGTTATGAGTCAGAAGCCCTGCTTTTTCCCTAGTTGTGTGGCCTTGCAAGAATCACAAACTCAGGGTCTCAAAGAATGTAAAAAGAAGAGGAATGAATCAGACGATTCTCTAAGGTCCCTCCAGTTGTAAACTTCTTTGACATTATCATTGTTGTGAAAAGGCCAACTATTAAATACATGCCCTGCGCTAGGCACTCTGCAAAACTGTTTCCACAGAAGACTAAATTGAACCCTCACAATAGGCACAGTGGCAGGTGAGAACCACACAGAGGAAACAGGGCTGGTGAAGTAAAGAAACAGCCAGTCATGGCAGAATGGAGATGTGAACCTAGGTTTGGCTGGATCCAAAGCCTCGGCTCTTACATGCCTCCCTATCATGCCTTTCCTTCATGAGGGACTTTGTCTCTCATGCTCCCATTCTCCCATCTCACTGTGTACCTCCACCCTAGGACTCAGAGCTGTCTGACTTGTATTAAAATTATTTGTGAAAGGTTCTGCCCCCTCAACCCCCAAAACTCTGTGTCTTCAAAACAGGGACCATGTTTCTTCCTTCTTCACACCTCCCTAAAGTCTTAGCACAGTACCTGGCAGGGGCGGATTAACCAGTAAGCACAATGTGCACCGGCTTGCACTGAGCAAGGTGTGCACGGCCTTACTGTATTTACTTGCTAATCTGCGGTGAGCAACTTTACATGGGTTTCTCCACGTCTTTGACGTGGTGGAGGACAGGTGAAATTGTGCACTACAGATTGGTGGGAAAGCACAAGTGGGTCTGTGCCGACCTTACGTACTGGGTAAGCCAGCCCTGGTAGCCTAGTACAAGGTAAACACTCAATAAATGTGAAACTGGGCTGCTGTCAAATGCAAGCATTAGAGGAAAGATGCCAGGATGGCAAGGAAAACCAAACAGATGAACCTTGGCAGAGACCTGGTCTTTACCTGACTGTAGACAGCAAATCTGACCAGATGCTTTCATTATCTCATTGCTCTTCTCAAAAATTCAGTTGCTGCACTGTATCTCCCAGCACCCCGTGAGCATGCTTGCTTTAGTATGAGAGTTGGGGATTTCACGAAACTCATCAAGAGCTTTATTGTACAGAAAACTAATACTTGATGAGAAGACCAGGAAGAAAGTTTTATCTTCGGACAGATTGTTGTTGTTAGTTGCGGTCAAGTGGGCTCCTACTCAGGGTGACCTTGTGTATCAGAAGGAAATGTTGCCCAGATCAGACAAGCTAATTAAGTAATAAATACTAGTTCTTCTTTTCCAAAAGGATCAAAGATATAAAAAAGAATAAGAGTAAGAGTAAAAAGAATGAGAAATGCCATCAGTGTGAAAACCACACAGAGACCAAAGCTGACTCTGTATAATAAACACAATGCACAATGGCTGTTAACAGGCTGCTGGTACAAGGGAAATTCCGGCTAAATGGACATAACACATTTTGTTCCTTTGTGAATCACTGGAATCAGGCTACAGTTGCCAATCTAAATTCTACCCAATAAACTCCCATATAGAATTAGGACATGGATATTATTTAATTCAAAAAATATATTGAGTACTTATAGTGAGCCAGGGAAACAGATCCACAAAAGATCTCTACTCTCTAACACCTGGGACAAATAAAGAGGTTCAGCATTATTAAATAATAATGATCAAATCTATTTAACCAGGTCAGAACCCCCAATGGAAATCTGAAGAAACAGAAAGGGTTCTGCCTGCCTGCCATATGGCCTCTCAACCCCAGGAAGTGAAGGACCATCAGATTTTTTTTTCTCCCTTCTCTAACCAAAAGATCAGGGTTTAAATTGCATCAAGAGCACTGAGACATTTCCCTCTTAATTACCAGCCCTGTTGCCTGGAACAAAGAAAATGTCTTCATTGTTATGTGACCCTGTCCGTGATGGAGGACGGAGATAGCAGAGGACTGGTGGCCTGCTTAAAGAGCCCTGCAAGGAAAAAATTAGGTGAAAACCTCTTTTCAACATTTTATTCTATTTAGAGAGGAGAGGGACGAAGAAAGACAATAGAGACCCCAAAGGGTGACTGAGTGAGCTCCATCAATCCTCCCAAATAACTCCCATATTCGCATACAATCTTAGAAAAACAACGTGCTTGTTATGCAAATACAGCTCTAATTGGAGTTACCAACCTCCTCTCTTTCCAACAAGGATGGCTTCTCTTAGCAACTCTGAGACAGAAACTCTGGAGCTGCCACTGCAAGCCGACCTTTGATAGAAAGATCCAATTCCCGCCCCCTAGAGGAACAGCATCTGTCATGGATGGATGCTGTTTGTTGTTTACAAGATTGGCGTAGATGTGTATATACTCTGTGCTACGTACAACAAACACATATGCTACACACACACCAAAGTAGCCTTACTACATGCTAGGCACTATGCTAGGGATGTAAGTTATCTCCCACAATTAACCTGAAATATATTTTTGCTCTTATTTTTCAGATAAGGAAATGGTGTCTCAGAGAGGCAAATTCATTCACCCAAGGTTAAATAGTCAGGAAATACAAATGTCTGTCAGTTGCCAAGACCCATACCCTGCTCATTTCACCACGCGCACCCAGTACACACAGCCACAGAGGTGGATGTCCACCCCGGACCAAGAGAGGAAACAGCCCAGGCTCATAACACTTTAATACTAAATGGGGTATTAGAAACATATTCTCAGGTCTCAAGTGGACACATCAGGAAAATAAAATCCAGCAAGCAGAAATGACTTGCCCCAAATCATTGCTCTGATTAACAATTTTTTTTAATCAGCTTTATTGTGGTATAACTGACATACAATAAACTGCAAATATTTAAAGTGTAAACATTTGCTAAGTTTTGATATGTGTGCACATATGTCTGTATGTATGTATACCTATGTATCATATGAAGGAGCCCTGGTAGCACAGTGGTAAAGCGCTCGGCTGCTAACAGAAAGGTCACCAGTTCAAACCCACAAGCTGCTCTGCAGGAGAAAGATGTGGCAACCTGCTTCCATAAGATTACAGCGTTAGAAACTCTACGAGGCAGGTCTACTCTGTCCTACATGGTCGCTATGAGTTGGAACCGACTCGATGGCATATACCAGATATATGATTAACTCTCACAGTGTATTTGATCAACAATTTTGTTGTGGAGAATTTTGTGCTTTCTGTCTGTACACAAAGATGGTGAAAACACAGGGTGCAACTCAGCACTGTGGCAAATACACACATACACAGGCACCACAGCCAAAGGGCTCTCAGACTGGGAATATTTCAGAACCGAGTTCTTTATCTTTCACTAACTCTAAAATGCCTAGACTTCCTGAAGAGTCAGACCCCTTCTGACAATCTTCATAAAGTAAGGGCTGTTGAATGGTTTCTATCAATATTTTTCAAATGTAATCCACTAATCATCAGCTTGAGAATCATCTGCGGTACTTATTTAAAATGCATATTCCTGATCTTCATTTCTGGGTATGACAGAGTACATGGTACTGGACTTGCCCTCTTGCAATAAACTGAACAAGATATATGAAGCATCTGTTTTCAGGCACTGAACAATAGGTCAAGAAGAACTGTAATCTCTGAAAGAAGGGAAACACTCAAGGTAAGTGCCACAATTGCTTTCTGTCAGAAAGAACTTTCCTGCTACCACAAAGGAAGTTAGAGTCCAGGCAGAGTGGTGGTCTTGCTGAATTGAGGAGATAGGGATCAAAGTTACAAAAGCTGCTAAGAATCTGGAATATGTGGGCAATGTAAAATAAAATAGAGAGCTACAAAGCACAGAAGGAGGAAAGGGGGCATAATTCTGCATAAGAATCACAGTGAGTCCCTGGCAGAGGGCTGAGCTGTCAATATACAGAGTGAGACTTTATAAGGCCTAGCAGAGATTACCTGTTGCAGAGCTGAGAACTGAACTGAGATACCAGAGGTTATGCAGTGCTGGGTGATGCTGGAGTTCTGGCCTAGCCAGCATAGAAAGACCTTGCTGTGTACCTAAAACATTCAGTTGAACATTCAGGATTTCTATATCAGAAAGGCCACATCCCTCCTAGGAATAAGGACCAGATCCTAGAGTAGGGGCCACAACCTAGGACTAAGCTTAAAACAAAAATGGCTCAATTTTAGCAGACAATAAAACCAAGCCTGACGGAACCAGAAGAATATGCCAACAATTTAACTGCCTTCCAGAATAAAATTCAACATGTTTTAAAGGGAATGACATAGTCCAGACTTCCTACAAAGTATCACAAAATGTCCAGCATACAATAAAAAAAAGAAAAAACACTAGACATGTAAAGAAACAGGAAAATTGAAAAAGCAATCTATAGAAATAGATCTTGAGATGCCCCATATATTAGAATTAACAGATAAGAACTTTAAAGCAGCTCTCATAAATATGTTCAAAGATTTAAAGGAAAAGGTAGTTTAAAGAGTAAAGAATGAATAGTATTTTATAACAAGAATTTTAGAATTGAAAAGTACAATATCTGAAATGAAAATTTTACTGAATGTGCTTAAGAGCATATTGGAAACTGAAAAAGAAAAAAATTAGCAAACGTGAGGACAAATCAACAGATATTTTTCAGTCTAAATCAGAACAGGAAGAAAAGAAAATTGAAAAAATAAAGTCTATGTATCCTGTGAGACAACATCCAGTTGTATATCATCAAGTAAGTAGAATCTCAGAAGAAAAGAAGAGAGAAAGTAGGGCAGAAAAAAAAAAGTAATTTATAACATTTGGTGAAAGAAAGAAACTTATTAAAGGTCAGGGTTTCTCCGAAAGCTAAGAAGTTTCCTGAATACAACCAAACACTTCAAGGGACAAAGTAACTGGGGCAGGGGTCTGGGGACCATGCTTTCAGGGGACATCTAGGTCAACTGGCATAACAAAGTTTATTAAGAAAATGTTCTGCATCTCACTTTGGGGAGTGGCGTCTGGGGTCTTAAAAGCCTGCAAGCAGCCATCTAAGATGCATCAATTTGTCCCAACCCACCTGGAGCAAAGGAGAATGAAGAACACCAAAGATACAAGGAAAATATTAGCCCAAGAGACAGAAAGGGCCACAGACATCATCAGCCTGAGACCAGAAGAACTAGATGGTGTTCGGCTACCACCAATGACCGCCCTGACAGGGAACACAACAGAGAGTCCCTGATGGAGCAGGAGAAAAGTGGGGGGCAGAACTCAAATTCTAGTAAAAAGGCCAGACTTAATGATTTGACTGAGACATGAGGGACCCCAGAAGACATGGCCCCCGAACTCTCTGTTAGCCCAAAACTAAAACCATTCCTGGGTACAGCTCTTCAGACAAAGATTAGACTGGGCTATGGGACATAAAATGATACATGAGACTAAATGGGCAGCTCCTGTCTGGAAGCGAGATGAGAAGACAGAGAGGGTCAGGAGCTGGTTGAATGGACACGGGAAATCAGGAGTGGAAAGGTGGAGTGTGCTGTCACAGTATAGTGAGAGCAACTAGGGTCACATAACAACGTGTGTATAAACTTTTGTATGAGAAACTAGCTTGAATTGTAAACTTTTAATTAAAGTACACACACACACAAAAAAGATCAGGGTTTCTCAACCTCAGCACTTAGCACTATCGACATTTTGGGCTGGATAATTATTTGTTGTAGGGGGTTGTCCTGGACATTGTAGGATGTTTAATCTCTGGTCTCTCTACTAACTAGACGCCAATAGTACCCCCACCCTCCAATTGAGACAACAAAAATATCTCCAGACATTGCCAAATGTTCCCTAGGAGAGCAAAATTATCCCTGGTTCCCTGGTTGAGAGCTACTATTATAGATCCAAGTACCTCAGCGAAGTGCAAGCAGGATAAATACACAAAGAATCCACATTAGGCACATCAAAGTCAAACTGCTGAAACCTAAAGACAAAGAGAAAATCTTAGAAGCAGAGAGAGAAAAAGATACATTACATACGGGGAACAACATAATGAATGGATGGCTAATTTCTCATCAGAAACAGCATTGGAAAACAATTGAATGACATCTTTACAGTGCTGACAGAAAAAAAAAAAAACCCTATAAACCAAGAATTTTATAGACAATAAAAATATTCAATAATAAAATTTTATATAAACTAAAGCAAGAGAATTTATTACCAACTGACCTGCCCCACAAAAAATACTAAAGGAAGTTCTTCAGGCTTAAGGGAAATGTCACCAGATGAAAATATGGATCTAGAAGAAGGAACAACGAGCACCAGAGAAATGGTAAATGTGTGGGTAAATATAAAAGTCTATTTTTTCCTTATCTTAATTTCTTTGAGAGACATTATTTCAAACAAAAATAATAACATTGTTTTATGGGGTTATTATATATGTAGATATAAAATACATGACACAAATAGCCAAAAAAATGGATGAAGGGTAAATGATATTTTACTGCTCTAACATTCTTTCAGTGCACTCCAAATACCGTGACAAGTAAAGAATGCATACTGTAATCCCCAGAGCAATCACATACAAAAAAAATTACAAGAGCTATAGTTAAAAACCCAATAGAAGAAATAAAATTTCATATTAAAAAATATTTGATTAATTTAAACAAGGCAGAAAGGAAGAACAGAGAAACAAAAAAGAGAAAGGATAACCAGAAAACAAATAGCAGGACAGTAGATTTAATCTCAACCGTATCAATAATTACATTAAATGTAAATGTACTAAACACTCCAATTAAAAGGCAGAAATTATCAGACTGGATTAAAAAGAAAACCAAACTATATGCTGTCTACAAGAGATGTACTTTAATTATAAAGTCAAAAAGGTTGAAAGTAAACAGATGAGAAAAGATATACCATGCAAAACAGTACGAAAAAGAAAGCTTCTGTGGCTATCAGACAAATATCAGACAAATTAATTTTAGGACAAAGAATATTCCAGAGATAAAGAGGAATATGTCATAATAATAAAAGATCAATTCTTAAGACAAAATAATCTTAAGTATATATGCACTTAATAACAAAACTTCAAAATACATGAAGCAAAAACTGATAGAATAGGAAGAGACAAATCCACGATCACAGATGCACATTTTTAACTCCCTCTCTCTCTAACTAATAAAAGAAGTAGACAAAGCCTCAGTGAGGGTATAGAAGATTGAACTAATTAACATTTATAGAATATGGCACACAACAACTACAGAATACACATTCTTATCAAGTGCTATATGCTGCAATATAAAATAAGTCTCAATAAATTTTAAAAAGATTGGAAAAAAAATACATTGCTGGGCCTCAACCCAGAGCCACTGAATCACAATGTCAGGGACAGATGAGGAAACTGATGCTCAAGTCATCCAGCCTGTAATTGACAGGACAAGAAAAATGTTTTGACTCCAAAGCCTGTGTTCTTCTCACTATATCCTTAAGTAGAGCTCAGTCTGTTTTGGGAAGATAAGACAAACACATGAATCACCACAAAATACCATGCTTGGTGCCATAAGACTCTCCACCTTGTGTGGCCATTCTCTGTATAAACTCTGTGTTGTGCTAAGAAGTAGAAGCTGTGCTCAGTTACTTGGGACAAAACCAAACCTGCTGCCATCAAGTCAATTCTGACTCATAGCGACCCTATAGGACAGAGCAGAACTGCCCCGCAGGGTTTCCGAGGAGTGGCTGGTATGTTCGAACTGCAAATCTTTTGGTTAGCAGCTGAGCTCTTAACCACTACACCACCAGGGCTCCATTTGGGACAAGTCAGAGTGAAAACTCCCTCTATAAACATATATCACCGAGCCTGGAGGGAAGGAATGAACCAATATATGTATAATAATGAATAACCCTGGGACTTTTGATCTGGAAGTATAATCGGTCAAGAAAATTTTCATTTTTGAGTGCAGGATAGTGGGTCTGGGGAGAGGAAAAGTTGAGGGGGCAAGAAGACAGAGATGTGAATTTTAGGTTCTACTTTAAAAAAGGGTTTTCATACAGATTTTTAAGGAAAAATATATATTATAGAGGTCATTCATATTCAATGTGAAAAACACGGGTATATTTAAGGACATATATCAAGAGCACTAGAAAGAAAGTGAATGACTGAGAAAAGTGGATAAGGATTGAGGATGAAGGGAGGAAAAAAGAAAATTTAGAATAAAACCAGAGAGGAGACTTGGGCAGTGTAAAGATTATGAAGTAGGGTGTAATTAAACTTGCTTCTCTGGCTCTGAGGTCCACTAAAGCAGATGGAAAAGTAATTAAGATAAAGAAGAAAATATAACTGCTCAAAATCTACAACCAAAGGTAATTACAATTAACATTTCGGAAAACTGCATGTTCTCACATTTCTTAGTTCTGTGTTTGTGTGTGTGCACACATATGTACACAGAATAGGATCACACTGTATATAGCTTTGGACCTGCCATTTTTTCCCCATTTTGTTAATACTTTTTCCTCCATCACCTTCAGCGGCTTTACCAACTCTCTATATAACCTCTTGTGAGATTTGGTCCTCACACTGACACACCAAATAACAAAAATGTTTATCAGCAGAGTTCCAAGAGGCTGTTCGAAGAGCAGATTAATATTGCCTTAAAGAAGTGGATTTCCCCAGGGACAGCACATTCTCTAGGGCCCATTTCAAATGCTAAAATTTCATCCCAGGGCATATGAAGAAAATTTCAAGGCATACCTTCAGCATCTAATTATCAGATAAATGTATTTGTAGGAATCTCTGATAGGTAATTTCTGCAATACATTGTGCCAAGCATAAAAATGCTCGGTGAGGCTAAACGAACTCCATGTGAGGACACGTCTCAATGCTAACTAAGCAGCAAATGAAAAACATTCTGAGTACTAGGACAAAAAAACCACAACAAGCATTTGAAGGAATATCTGTACCTAAGTGCAAAGGGAACTCCTCCATTTCACTGATCTGAAGGGCAAAGAAAACCACCATTGTTTGTGGGCATAGCTTCGAGTATGGACTTGGCTTATGGAGACAGTCTCATAAGGTATGATCACTGCTCTGCTGTGTGGGGAAACCAACACTGAGCAAATTCAATCAAAGGCAATGACAGGAATTGCTTTCAGTGCTTGGCCCAACCTGGGAGGCCACCTGGGTGTGGTCTCAGCACACAGCAGACATGGACTAAATCCCTAGGGCCAAAGTACACCCTTACCTGCTGGGTAGTAGTTTGGTTCCTAGCTTCTCTTCAGATCCCCTCTCCCCTAGAATTGACCTTCCATATAGAACTAGACCCAATTAGTCCTTGCCTCGACAATGACCACTCTTGGAGAACCAGGAAAAGAGAAAAAACATTTAGTACCAGCACGATGTTGAAGAAAGAACCTGAACTGATGACCATGACCCCCACCTCCCTTAAAAGCTGTTTAACAGTGGGAAGGTTAATTAATCTCTCTAAGCCTTCCTTTCCTCAATTGTAAATGGGAATAGTAACCTCCTCTAATTTATGTGATGAGGTTTCAGTGAAATCATGAAGCTTCTATCACTAGCAGGCAATCAATAAACATTATTTGCCCGTGAGACCTACCTTCTTTTTCCCATATAGCAAAGTGGAGGAGATCCTACAGGGCAAAACAAACAGGAAAAAGAGAAAGAAACAAGCACTTGGGAATGGTCTCCATGAAGGAACTGCTGCATTCTTCCATAGAGTCAGTGGAAAGACCACTTAGTAGCTGTATAACCTTATGCAAAGAAAAAGCCTATGATACCTTGCTTATAGAATCATTGCAAAGATTAAATCCACTGTTTGTAAAAGCACAATGTCTGTTAACATCTACCATTCCAAACCAAACCAAACCCGTTGCTGTCGAGTTGATTCCGATTTATTGAGACCCTACAGGACAGAGTAAACAGTCCCATAGGGTTCCTAAGCGTGGGGCATGAGGAGGGCTGGACAGACTAGAACATTTAGAATGTTCTCACCATGGTGTCTGGGGTCTTAAAAGCTGGCGAGCAGCCATCTAAGATGCATCAATTGGTCCCAACCCACCTGGAGTAAAGGAGAATGAAGAACATCAAAGTCACAAGGAAAGTATTAGCCCAAGAAACAGAAAGCGCCACATAAACCACAGACTGTATCAGCCTGAGACCAGAAGAACTAGATGGTGCCCAACTACCACCAATGAACGCCCTGACAGGGAAAACAACAGAGAGTCCCTGATGGAGCAGGAGAAAAGTGGGGTGCAGAGCTCAAATTCTAGTAAAAAGACCAGACTTAATGGTCTGAGACTGGAGGAACCCTAAAAGCATGGCCTCCAGACTCTGTCAACCCAGAACTAAAACCACTCCCGAGGCCAACTCTTCAAAGATTACACTGGACTACGGGACATAAAATGATACTTGTGAAGAGTGTGCTTCTTAGCTCAAGTAGATACATGAGAGTAAATGGGCAGCTCCTGTCCAGAGGTGAGATGAGAAGGCAGAGAGGGTCAGGAGGTGGCTGAATGGACACGGGAAATCAGGGGTGGAAAGGAAGAGTGTGCTGTCATAGTATAGGGAGAGCAACTAGGGTCACATAACAATGTATGTATAAATTTTTGTATAAGAGACTAACTGGAATTGTAAACTTTCACTTAAAGCACAACAATAAAATAAAAAATAAT
>NW_004443939.1:11921714-11945332 GCF_000243295.1 Trichechus manatus latirostris | reverse complement strand
AATAAAATTTAAAAAATAGAATGTTCTCACCATGGATCACCAGCTGGGACTCTGAAATCTTTTATCTATAGATTTTTATGGTACACAGATTTGAACTGCACAAAGATCAGACACTCAGGAACTGGTCCTCGGATGAAAATCCTCACATGTGGCCCCATCCTGCCTGAGGTAGGCTTAGCAAGCAAAGGAATGTGGTCTCTCTACGGCTGCCATGTTAACTAACTGCTCTAGCTGTCTTTTTGGCTTAATTATGCTCCAATAACTCTGACAAGATCGGCTGGGCTTCACCGCAAATCATGACAGTGGAAATCTTAAAATACAATCAAGATTAATGGTATGACCTCAATCTTGGCACAAAGCTTCATTAATTGGAAATTACAGACTTAATTGAATTCTGTGCATAATGCAGGCAGCTGCATTAAATTTTCTGAGACCCATTTCTTCACCCAGATGATGACAACTGAACTCATCAATGGCATCTAAGCCAAATACTAAACATTACCAAGGAGACAGATAATCAATTATTTCCTTGGCATTCTAGTTGCTCAACCATCAGAGGGCCTGAAGTCAGTGCTTTGGAGGGGTCATCACCACCATTTCAGCCACCCTCCCTGACTTCTACGTGCTCAAGGGCATTATGTACTCTCTCTGAACTTCAGTTTCCTCATCTGCAAATTGGACATAATAACAGTGTGAGGGATCCATGAGATAATACTTGTTAAGTAAATGAAATGAAATGAATAAATAGATATGCAAACATTCACATATATATAATATATATATCAATAAGAAGTAGCCATTATCATCACCCATCTTTGCCATCATCTGTTATTATAAAGAGCCTGAAGTGGGGGAAGAGGAACAGGGTAGAGCTGTCTGTGTGTCTTCTCTTCTGAAGACTATACTCCGACTGGCTGCAGAAATGGTACCACAGCGGGCACAGAAAAATCAATGAACACAATAGAGCCTCCCTGAGTTCAAAGTGGCCTCTGCCTCTGCTTGGCATTTAGCAAATGCAGACTCTACTATGTCTCTTATATTTCCTGCAGCCTGGTCTGTGTGGGTCTGTCTACTCTTGGGACAAAGAATTTACATACATAAATCCTCACCCAACACTGAGAGATGGATACAGTCCCCACTAAACAGATGAGAAAGCAGGGGGACTCTGAGATGGTAAAAATTAGTCTAAGGCACCAACCACAGTACATACTGGAGCCAGGACATCATGCTACTTCCTTAGGGATTTGGGAGGATGTAGAGGGTGTGTTAGAGAGTGGTGGGATTTGAGACTGGAAAGGTGAGTGGTCCTCTGATCCCAGAAGGTTTAAAGGCCAAGCTAACATTCAAGGGAATAGATAAAGTTCTTCAGAATTACTGGGAAGGAGTGAGGATGCTTTTGCTAGAAGCTGCACCAAGACAAAATTACCTGAGAATGTGCAAGAAGAGCTTAGTGAGAACAGAGACAGCGCTTAATTTATATCTGTACCAAGCGCCAAGCATGACGCCTATCAGGGTAAATAGTCCAAAAAAGGCCACCGAATTGATCTGAATTCAATCTGTCAAGAAGCTAACGGCTCCATTTCACTCTTAAACCAAATGCAATTTTATTGAAGAAGTGCTACAAGATAGTAATAGCAGTAGCTATCATTTATTAATCACCTTCTGATTTCTGGGAACTGGGGCTAAGAGCTTTATATCCATTATCTCATTTAATCCTTGTAATTATGTTGCCAGGTAAGCTTTATTTTCCCACTTTACAGATGAGCAAACCAAGGACCCAAGACACAAATCCAGGTCACACAGCCAGAGTTCTTCCCCTGGTCTGCTTCACTCCAACACCCATGTTCTTCTCACTGCCTTTTGCAACCTTGTATTTATTTGTTAAGGAGCACTAGTGGCGCAAGGGTTAAGTGCTTGGCTGCTAACCAAAAGGCTGGCAGTTCAAACCCACCCAGTGTCTCAGCAGGTGAAAAGCCCTGGCAATCTGCACCGATAAAGATTACAGCCTAGAAAACCCTATGGGTCAGCTCTACTCTGTTAAGTGGGGGTCACTATGAGTCAAAATCAACTTGGCAGCACCTAACAGCAACACATATTTGTTAAAAGCTTAAAACATAAAGGGAAACAGTCAAACCACAAAGCACTCCTGGAGAATAGAAAAACCAGACCCTGGCCTGGTATCTGCTCTGTGTATGATCTGAGGCTGTTTTTAAGACCAGACATCCAGGAGGGAAAATCTGCTAAACATCAGTTGCCAGGAAGACATAAGTTAATAAAACTACCTTCTAAGACTTTCACAGGCAGGAGAGGAAAACAAAGGCCCGCTGTGCTCACGGTCCCTCATGTGGACTTGGCCGTCTCACAAAGGGATGGTAGCAAATGGCCTAAGATGCTCTTTCCGACATTACCTCTTCCTGCTGCCCAACCCCACTATCCCACAGGCACACACTAGTCTTTAGGGTCAGCAGCCACTCAGACTTTGATTTTCAAGTTCACCAGCCAAATGCACAAGCATTCCAGAGGTGGAAAAGCGCACAGACGAGGAGAAAAGGGCAAAAGCCCGAAGAACCACATTGCAAATACGCTCTCTGCCTTCCCCAAAGAATCATTCTACAGACTTTGGAAACATGTCCATTGTCAAGTCCCTTTGAGGTATAAAAGCACAGTCGCGCTGACAAAAGGAGCATCACGGCCTTCTGGGAGAGGGCTGTGGCCGAGGCAGCTCATAAGGCATTAGCTGTGGCTGGTCTCCCTTGGAGCCGATTAGATCCCAGATAACATGATCAGTGCTCACAGGCTCTGAGACTTCACAGACAAACACTGACAACCATGAAAAGGGCTTTGCTAAAAGAGGGACGACAGGCAAGGCTGAAAGCAGGTGTCCTTCCATCATGAACAATGTGTCCTCTGCAAACACAAAGAATGGTAAGAGTGGGTAAAGGGTGCATTTTAAATAAGGATTTGGTTTTCTTCTTTAAAAGGAAAAAAATGAGGCTCCAGCTAGCTTATACAGAACCTTTGTGCAAGAACGGAAAAGGGTAACGCAGCCCTTCAGTGTCTGATCTCAGTCCCCGCTCGTCCCCTCAAACAAGCCCATCTGCGTATTGCACAACTGCACAAGCCAATGTGACAGCCCTGGGCTCCCATCACATGCCAGGCTCCAAGTGAGAAGCTTTACACACACCATTTCATTTCACCCTTACACGGACACTGCGAAAAAGGCAGAGTTGGTCCCATTTTACAGATGCTGAAATGAGGCCTGGAGAGGTTACGTAACGTGCCCAAGCTAAGAGACTTAGGAAGTGGTAGTACAAGAAATTACCAGGATTAAATGTCAGTTCTGATATCAGACAGGGTAGGCCCAGGCCACTGCATCAAAATAACCTGGGGTGCCTATTTAAAAATGCAGATTTATGAATTTTTTTCTGAATCAGAATCTCTAAGGGCTGGGTCCAAAATCTGCATCTTTACACATCCCTCAGGAGCTTCTGACAAGAGATGTGTAAGAACTCAGCACTACGCCCCACTACCTCACAGAGGATAAAAACCAGTTGCCATCCAGTTGATTCGGACTCATGGCGACCTCATATATGCCACAGCAGAGCTGTACTCCACAGGGTTTTCAATGGCTGATTTTCCGAAGATTGCCAGAGCTTTCTTCCAAGGTGCCTCTGGGTTGACTTGAACTTCCAACACTTCAGTCAGCAACCTAGCACATTAAGCATTTGCACCATCCAGGGACTCCTTCACAGAGGACTGTTCTTGTTCCTGTTGTGTGCCATCGAGTTGATTCCAACTCACAGCGATTGCTACAGGACAGAGCAGAACTGCCCCATAGGGTTTACTAGGCTGTAATCTTTATGGGAGCAGATCACCAGGTCTTTTCTTCCTCGGAGTGGCTGGCAGGTTCAAATCGCCACCAGGGGTCTTTTCACAGAAATAAAAAAAGGGTAGGAGGCAGGTGAGGAGGAGGGAGAGGGACTGCCAAAGAGTGAAACAGAGGTGCTACCGTTCATTGAGCACTTTATCTGCCAGGTGTTTCATACATGCTATCTCATTTAATCCTTACAACAACCTGCTGAGGTGGATATTATCATGTCTTTTTTTATGCAGGAAGAAACTGCAGCTCGGTAAAGTTAAACAAGGAGCCCTGGTGCTATGGTGATTTAAGTGTTAGGCTGCTAACTGAAAGGTTGGCGGTTCAAACCCACCAGCAGCTCCAGGGGAGGAAAGACCTCATGATCTGCTTCTGTAAAAATTACAGCCTTGGAAACCCCATGTGGCAGTTCTACTCTGTCCTATAGGGTTGCTATGAGTCGGAATCAACTCTATGGCAATGGGCAGGTGGCTGGGTTAAAGTTAAGTAATTGGGTAAAGGCCAAATATCTAACAAATGGGGTCAGAACATGAGCCAGACTCTTCAGCTTTAAATTTCACGTGCTTTCACTATCACATTCCTAATTTTCCCTGTTTGGCAAAGAGAAGAGTACAGGTGTTGGTGGAATAACCAAAAGTGCATGGACAGGTGTAAACTCTGAAAGGGCCCAGAGAAAGACCTTGCCGAATCTGAATCAGGTAGCAGAAGCGGCTGCGTCCTAGGGGCGTCTGCATCTTCTTCTGCAGTTGCAGTGCTTCTGGTACGGAAACATGAGCTCACCAGGTACACGGGGGCAGCACTTGCATGGACTCATCATCCCTCCTCCCAGCGCCTTTACACAGTTGGAGTCCAATCCCCTCCATGCCTGAGTCCAGGCACTTGGGAGTCTGCACAACCCATGAGAGTAACCAACAGATTCAAGTTCCAAATATGAGTATGCTGTTAAACAGCTTTCCCTCTCTGGGCAAAGTCTCTTCATCTGTAAAACCAGGAGGCAGAATTCGCTGCTCTCCAAGGTCCCATTAACATTGGGTGACTCCATGATTCACAGACTCTGTGTGAATATTAAAATGTGATTTACGAAATTTACAACAGGGCCTTACTACAGGGCAAGGTATTGGTAGGAGCCCCATCAAGCTGGGACATGGAGGTGAAATTTTAACTGCTACTAATGGTGGCATGGATAGAATAAAGCATTCTAATCTCCATCCTGGCTTCTGTTTTCTATCTGTGCCCTGGAAGCCCTGGAGAGGGCTGTTATATAACAGGTTGACCAGCTGTAAACTCCTTTTGTCCTCTTTCCCTGCACTTAGCTTGAATTTCAAATGACTGCCTGCTGACTAACCACTCCCTGGCTGACCACTCCCTGGCTGCCCTTTCATAACCTTTCACCACAGGCACCATGCTTTTTAACTAACTGCAAGCTCCTAAAAGGCCATATGGGTGAGTTAAACAAGACTGCGTACACAGTGCGTAGTACACAGCTGTGTACCCTGTGGTAGTAATAGTATTCTGGTATTCTGGTATTTGTTGGTGCTGTTAGCTGCCATCAAGACAGGTCCCGACTTCTGGCAACTCCACGTACAATGTACTGGACTGTTGTGATCCACAGGGTTTTCACTGGCTGATTTTTGGAAGCAGATCACCAGGCCTTTCTTTCTAGTCTACCTATTAACAATGACAAATGATAACTAAAAGCAGCTAACATTTGAGTGCCTACTACGTACCAGGCGCTACTCTAAATGTTTTCTAACAACCCTATGAGGGAAGTACTATTAATATCCATATTTTATAGATGAGAAACACATAATCACAAGTAAGCTAACTTACTTGCTGAGGCCACACAGTTAATAAAGGCCAAACCTGGAAAGTCCCACACAACCATATACTGCATGAATAAACTTAAAGAACGCTGGGACTACATGGCTTTGGCATCACAAAGATCTGGGCCCAAACTCCAGCTACGCAATTTATTAGCTGCTTCTCGGGATAAGCTGCTTAAACCTTTCTGTGTCTCAGTTTCTTCATCTGTAAAATGAAGATAACATCTACCTTGTAGGGTTATTCTGATGATCAGAGATAAATATACGGAAAAGAACCTAGTGTCCTACCTGACCTGTTTACCTACTCGTGAATTTATTGACCTCCTGCTTTGTGCAAGGCGCTGAACTAGGTGGTGGGAAAACAGAAGAGAACGCATGATCCTTGCCCAAAAGCTTTTCAGTCTACTGATGGGGGCAAAATCAAACAAGCAAAAAATTCAGTACCATGTGAGAAGGACAATGCTATGTGCAGGGTTTCACAGGAGCACAAAGAATTGTGCCCGAGAGCAAGGAAAGCTGAACTGAGGCTTCCAGGATGTGTGAGGCTAAGCAGGGCTACCAGAGCAGAAGAGGTGGAAATGGTCATTGTGTTCTCTTAGTTGATCAGGCCAAACCCCTGGGTATCAACCATGACCCCATTCTCATATTTCACATTCAAACTCTTCAGAAAATACTGTCTGTGGTACCTTCAAAATGTTATTCAGAATCCAAAATGTGAGTAGAGCCTCTTTATCTAAGAAAGGGTGGAGGAAACATGATAGAGTAGGTGGGTGGGTGGGAGGGGAGGTAGGTAAGTAGATAGGTAGGTAGCTAGGTAGATAAGAATACATTGTGTGCATACTGTGTGTGTGTGTGTATGTGTGTATAGTATGTATGTGTATGTGTATGCTCACATTTACAAAATGAAAGATAACCTAAAACTTGAAAGAAAATTACCTATGGTGGAGGGAACAGAGTAGAGGGGATAGAGATAGAAACTGGATTTCTTTGAATAGAACTTGTCTTATAGATTTGACTTTGGAACTATGTAAATATGAACTATGTAACTCAGTAATAGCTGAATAAATTCATGAGTTCATAATAGTAAAATAAAGAGAGAGAAAGAAACTTCCTTTGTCACCCTTGGAGAAGGCTAATAAACCAATTTTTTAGTTTTGAAAACTGTTAAAAAGAAAGAATAGAGGGTTTTCTTTTGTTTTGTTTTTTTGCCTTTGCTACATGAACTGTACTTCAGGGAAATGAAATAATAATAATCAAATAATAATAAAAATAAATTTAAAAGCAACTTCTAAAAACTGAAAGCAAATGAACCCAACTAAGTATCAAGTCAATGACGTAACTCCACAGAGAGAAACAATCTCAAGTGACTTTACGACACAGAGTAAATTATCTTAAAGTGAAATATTCCCAGACCAAACAAAACAAACTATTTTCGTAGTAGTTTTGATACTATTATTTTTTAACCGTATATTGTGGGATAAAGCAAAAGGGTAATTATATCAGCGTAACTGAGAACCAGGATTTCTGGCACTCAGTAAGGTGCTACAGATGTAAGAGATACAGATTTAAAAGATTAATGAGACTAAGTAAAAACCTCATGTTCCTGAATTTGAGTTGGAAGTATCAGTGTGAGTTCATGATGCATTTTTTTCTTTTTAAAGATTTGTGTCCTAGCTCTGTCCACTGAAGACAGAGATACAAGACCAACCCACTAGCAGCGAGCACCCCTTACACCAATATTGTGGTCTTGAAACACCATTTCTCTCTAAAAGGAACTAGGATTCCCTTTGAAGAAGTGGCTGCTTCTAAGATGGGGACAGGCAATGTTTCAGGCTCATCTTGTGATGTCAGAAAGCAAGGGAAGAAGCAAAGACTACTGGGGTGGTGCCAAAAGGACTCAGGAGCCAACCTGAAGGCTCCCATTGGCCAATGATGGGTCTTTTTGAGCATCAGTAAGAATAATAACTCAATAATAGCTCAACAAATCCATGGGTTTATAATAGTAAAACAAAGAGAGAGAAGAACTTCATTGTTCACCCTTGGAGAAGGCTAGGGAATTGATTTTGTATTTTAGAAAACTGTTAAATAAAGAGAAAGAATTGAGTGTTTTTCCTGACTTTACTATATGAACTGTACTTCAGGGTAATCAAATATCTGATGAGAGAGAGTTTCTCTTCACAAAAGTACTCCAGCTAACAAATAAAGAAGGAATGAAAGAATTCATCATTTTGCAACCCCTAATAAAATAATGGAGTCCCTGGTTGGTGCCAACAGTTAATATGCTTGGCTGCGAACCTAAAGGTTGGATGTTCAAGTGCACCCAGAGGTGCCTCGGAAGAAAGGCGTAGTGGCAATCTACTTCTGAAAAATCAGCCACTGAAAACCCTACAGTGCACAGTTCTACTTTGACACAGAAAGGGTTGCCATGAGTTGGAACTGACTTGATGGCAACTGTTTTTTTTTTTTTTATTAGTTTATTTTTTTAATATAATAATGGAAGAAGGCAACAATCACCAATGGCTGCTAACTCATAAAAACAGAAACAAGCATACATTATGTACCCCTAATGGAAATACAGAACATGAGCTATGCGATGGTCTTATAAAAAATCTAATCTTAATCTAAGTTTGATCAAGCCTCTAGATTTAACTGCCAATTTACAGGGAATACAGAGGACAGACAAATGGATTAAATGCCACCACAGGAATGCAGTCAGCAAAATCTAGACTTTGGGAAAATCAACAGTGCAAACGATCTGGTGTTTCCAGCAAAGAGATTGCAAGGGGACAAAAAAGAGATGGAGAGACTTAAGAGACATGTCAATCAACTTGTCTCTTGAACATTGCTTGGATCCTGATTCAAACAAACTGTAAAAAGACAAAAAAAAAAAAAAAAAGACTCTCTTAAAAGAATTGGGGAAATTTGAACAGACTGGATATTTGATGTTATTGAGGAATTACTATTAATAATTTTGATGAGCTGCAGATACCATGATAATGTTTTTAAGAGAATCCCTTATATTTTAGAGACACCACAAAATATTTAAGGATGATAAAATGATACTATGATTGGGATCTACTTCATAATAATCCAAAGGGGCAAGCTATAGGTTGTAGAAGAAATGAGAGTGGTCATGACTTGATGATAATTGTTGAAGCCGGGTAATGGAGACATGGGGTTCCACTTTCTACTTTTGTTGTTTCCCCTTCCTATTTGAAATTAAAAAGTTAAGTCTACATTTATATATTACATACATTATATATCACAATATATAATGTATATATTATATTTTTATGTGCACACGTATAGATACAATCCACCTTTTGTCACTAGCTCTGGTGCCACCAACCTGGTCTAAGCCGCCATCATTTCTCACCTGGATTATTGCAGGAGCCTCCTAACCAGTCTCTCAGTCTCCACCCTTGCCTCCCTACAGTCCGGTTAATAATTGTGGAAAGCATTATTAGGGTTAGAATGTAGCAGATTTTGCAGTTATTTCTTCAAAATTTTAAAATCATACCCATGGAGGAATAAAACCTTAAGCCACTGTCCTAAAGATGGCATTGATGCTTCTTAAAATTTTAAGATTTCCCAGAGTCATGTGGTATCAGTACAAGATGAAAAGCAGATACGATTAAGAGTCAAATCCCAAATCCCAACTCTGCCACATATAAGTCCTGCAATAACTCTGTGCCTCATTTTCTTCAAGCAAAATAAGGTACGCCCAAGGAGCACTGCTGAGCCCTGGTGGTGCAGTGGTTAAGACCTTGGCTACCAAACAAAAGGTCAGCAGTTCGAATCCAACTCTGGGTTGGAGTTCTGGTTCTGTCACCTGCTAGCTGTGTTGTGACTTGGGTAAGTCACTTAACCTTTTGAACATCAGTCTCCTCAGCTATAAAATAGATAGTTATACCTAGCCCATTAGGAAGTTATAAAAACGAAGTAAAATGATGTATATGGAAGCACTTAGTAAAGTAAAACGAAAGCATCAATGGTGTTTATTCACGCCAATGCCAAAGAGCAGTGCAATCAGGAGATAAAGCTCCTCCCAGAACATCGGCGAGTGTGTTTATTTCACCAGGCTGTTATTTGTATGGTTATTGGAAGTATATCAAAAGGATCTCTGCTGAGGCTGAACAAGTAACAACTTCAGAATGTACTATTAAATTCTCACAATTAATTATTGGGCTTTTGTTATTTTTGTTTACTTTTTTTTTTTAAAAAAAGAATCTCTTGGTATGTTAAAATTCGTTATATGAACAGCTGAACTAACATTACATTAAGAACCAAAGTGCCCCAAACTGGAACAACATACACATCTGCTAATGACCGATGGACTGTAGTCAGTTGATGCACATCTGTGAGGCTCTCATCAGTGTACAAAAAGAATCTGCCATTGTTTTCAGAGCAGCTAACCCCTGTGCCAACAGGACACCCTTTGAGCACTCTCCAATATTCTGTAGATTCCAACTTTGGCATTCTGATGTAATCATCCAATTTCCAACCCTTTAAATGCTGGGATGGATTTTAAGAGGAATAGGTGATCTAAATCTTTTTATCAGCCACTGCTAATAGCAAAAACCTCTCTGATTTCTTATATTCAAAGCACATCAGAAGAATTCTGAAAGAAATACTATCAACTTAAACACTTCCAAAGGCGGGTTTAATGAAGCGAAAGAGAACATTTCATCAGGTATATTGTCGATCGCTCTTTCAAAGGTACCTAAGCAAAGTAGAATTTGACAAACATGAAGGCATTTATCCCTAGCATTATTGAGGCTGTCCAAAGATAGCAACTGAATCTCCATGGGGTAGGGGAGTACCCCTGACAATGAGCCTCTGTCTGCCCTTCTGTAACAAACAAACTCTAAAATATATAAGGTTCAAACATGAAATCAGTTTATTCATTGCCTCTTTTCTGTTCTTCCCCCTCAGGACATTAGCATTTGCTGTTCCTTCTACCAAGAACCTCCTCTGGCTTTTTTGCACAACTAATTCCTTCTCACCCTAAGAAGGGCCTACTGTAAGTGTTACCCACTGAGAAAGCTGTCCTCTCCCACCAGATCTAAAGCAGACCCCACCACCACCACCCCACAATTCACCAAATATCTGTTCTTCCAAAATATCTAGGTTTCAAGTGCCCATCCTGTGGCCTATATATCCTAATTTTTTTTGGTTGGGAAAGGGAGTTGACCACTGAGACATGGTTTCCACCCATTCTAATATATGTATGCATAATCCATTCACCATAATATTAAGAGTAAAAACAAACAAACAAACAAACAAAAAATACAAATAAAAATGCAAGGCTATCAGCAAATAAAGGCTGAGTAAAGTCTCTGGTCAGTCAGACCCTGCAATCTCTCACCAGGCAGAGAAAGGCCAGCAAACTCAGGCCTGGCATCAGGCCCCAGGTAATGCTGAGAGACGTCAGAGCAGGAGGAAGTGGAAGCTGTGGCCCAGCCAAATGAATACAATGAGACAGCAGGCAGATCAAGAATTCCAGCCTTGCAAGGTCAAGGAAGCTCCACAGACACATCCAAACTCCCTGAGGGACCAAATTGCTGGGCAGAGGGCTGTGAGGACCATGGTCTCGGGTATCATCTAGCTCAACTGGCATAACATAGTTTATAAAGATAATGTTCTACATTCTACCTTGGTGAGTAGCATCTAGGGTCTTAAAAGCCTGTGAGCAGCCATCTAAGATACTCTGCTGGTCTCACCCCTTCAGGAGTAAGGGAGAATGAAGAAAACAAGATATAAGGGAAAGATTAGTCCAAAGGACTAATGGACCACAACTACCACGGCCTCCACCAGACTGAGTCCAGCACAACTAGATGGTGCCCGGCTACCACTGACTGCTCTGACAGTGATCACAACAGAGGGTCCCGGGTAGAGCTGGAGAAAAACGTAGAACAAAATTCTAACTTACAAAAAAAGACCAGACTTACTGGCCTGACAGAGACTGGAGAAACCCCGAGAGTATGGCCCCTGGACACCCTTTTAGCTCAGTAACGAAGTCACTCCTAAGGTACACCCTTCAGCCAAAGATTAGACAGGCCCATAAAACAAAACGAGACTAATGGGGCACGACAGCCCAGTGACAAGGACTAGAAGGTAGGAAGGGACAGGAAAGCTGGTAATAGGGAACCCAAGGTGAAGAAGGGAGAGTGTTGACATGTCGTGGGGCTGTGAACCAATGTCATAAAACAATATGTGTATTAACTGTTTAATGAGAAACTATTTGTTCTGCAGCCTTGGAATAAGACTAATGTGGAGCCAAATCCCAACTCTGCCACATACAAGTCCTGCAATAACTCTGTGCCTCATTTTCTTCAAGCAAAATAAGGTACGCCCAAGGAGCGCTGCTGAGCCCTGGTGGTGCAGTGGTTAAGAGCTTGGCTACCAAACAAAAGGTCAGCAGTTCGAATCCAAAAGCCACTCCTGCAAAACCCTATGGAGCAGTTCTACTCTGTTCTGTAGGGTCGCTATGAGTTGGAATCGACTCGACAGCAATGGAAGGGGCACTGCTGACAGCAAGATGGAACACAGTGATCACAGCCTTTGTGAATTTCTGACCTAAGTTCATGCTCAGCACACAGGATGTAAAGTCCATCCTTTCAACCTGGGGCTCATAACCCACTTAAAACACTTCCTGCTCAGGTCATAATTAGAAGTGTCTGATTATTATGAGGAACATAAGGCCTTTATGAAGTGTTAATGATAAACACTAATTTGTCTAGCATCTGAAGTAGAGATGGCACTGATCTCAGGCCACCAGCGCACTAAGACTAAATCGGTGGCAGCTTTACCATGTACTTATTCCCTGCATGACCTTGTGGGAGATACTTTATCTCTCTGGAAAACTTCATCTGTAAATTCGGTGTTATTAATAGTACCTGCCTCCTAGGTTTCCTCTGAAAATTAAATGAGATAATGCATGTTAAGCATTTAACATGTGCCCGGCAAATAAATAGTAAGCCCCAATAAATGACAGCTATTTTTATCATGGTGACCTATTTATCAAATTTTCTCATTTTCAATCCTTCAACAAATCCTAAAAAATTCTCTTTATCCCAATGGGGGGTCCTACTTTGCTATATTTCCTAAAATTGGAACTTAATAAAGCCGGGAACCAGTGGCTATAGAGTACCAACACAGTGCCTGTCTTCCTGGGGTTGGAACAGACAGAGGGGTCGCACCACTCTTTTTGTCACTCTATATCCATTCTCGCCTTCTTCTCCCTTAGGAGTATAGTATTTAACTAGTCACGTGGCCTCCCAGAATAAAAGGCTACGTTTCTTTCATCTGGGGGTGGGGGTATGGGGGTGGGGGATGTGATTAAGTTCTGACCACTGGGATGTGTGAGGCAGAGTGCAACTTCCTGGTTGTTCCTTAAAGGGAAAAGGAATGCCCTTCCCCTTTGCCTTCACACTTCCTGGAAAACAGATGTGTTAGTGAGCCATCTTGGACAAGGAAGACAGCAACATTCTAAGGATTGTGAAGCAACAAGATAAAGGAGCCTGGGACCCTGATGACTTAGAAAGTAGAGCTGCCATTCCAGATCAGACTTTTACATAAACAAGAAATAAACTTTCATGTGTTTAAGCCATGGTTATGTTGGCCTTTGTTACATGCAGCCAAACCTATAGCCTCATACAGACTATAAACAAGGTGGAGAAGGGAAAGAGAAAGGTAGAAAGGGGTGGGGTTACAACATGTCCCTGGCACCAGGGCTTCAAATTGTTTCAAACTGGTTCAGTCATGGCCAGTGAAGGGAAACCAGAACAGAACCAAATTTTTACAATTTGGATGATCCGTAACGGTAATCAGAACAGGAAAAATTACTGGTCAAAGCCCTGGAATGGGAGACTCTGAAGAGGCATAGTGAGCCCCTTCAGGATGCTTGTACATGAGACTGGATTACTGGCAGGACTGTGGAAAGGACACACATTCCAAGCGGCATGGTTGGCCACCATCTTTGAGCAGGGCATTGCTGTTTCTGACTCTGCTCAAAATCCAATGGGCAAGAGATCTGGTTGCTATGCAATGCATACACTGCCCTTGTTTTCTAAGGGGGAGATTAGGTTTCTAACGGAGCTTTAACCTATTATTTTTCCCGTTTTGGTTATCATTCCGGTTCACCTGAATTTTAAAAATTCAAGTCTGTTCCAGTTTCGTTTCCTTGGCCATGACTGAAGTGGGAAAAACCAGTTCCAAGCCCTGCCTGCACACAGTAGGTTTTCATCATTACTTGCAGAATTAAAGAGCCTCTCTAAGACTCTAGAAAATTAAAACGAATTTGGAATACTGAGGTCAGCTCCAAAAATAAGAGGGACACTGGCCAGCTGGAGAGTGTCCATAGGAGAATGACTAGGGTAATGAGAAGCAGACAAAACGTATCCAATGAGGAAAGGCTAGAAGACATAGAAGGAGAAAGGTAAGCCAGCATCATGCGGTAGGTTTCAAGTAACTCAGGGTTGGTAAATTGAACAGGACTCCTCTCTTTGCACTCTAGTTTCCTCATTTGTAAAATAAATAAATAAGAGCAGAGAATCATCAATATCCCTTTTAGGTATACCATGAGGGACCTACACATCCACAGGAATTCATGTTACAACAAAGGACAGAACTAGAACCCACCCAGGTACAGCACTGAGAGATAGTGAAGGGCAGATTTCCACTGAACATCAAAAGAGAACTTCCTAACAATGTTTCTTGTCCAGCAATAGAATGGCTGCCTTCCAAAGTCCACAGGTACCTGAGCAGAAGGGTTCTACCAGAAGCTAGACTGGCATGCAGGTTCCCAGAGGAAGTGCTGAGTCTTGAAGGACCATGGAATTAAAAGAGCTCCCTAGAGACTGGTCAGGAAAGTGGGCTTTGGAGTGGACAGTCCTGGACTTGAGTCCAGGTTCTTGCAGTTGGCTACAAGATCCTGAACAAGTTATTCACCTTTTTAAGCTTCAGTTTCCTCATTTTAAAAATGAGGATAGTAAAACAGAACTTGAAGAATATTGTATTAAAAAACAAAGATATGCATGTCAAGCATATAGCACAGTGCTAGGCTCATAGTGCTAGGCTCATCATCAATATATCAGAAATGGAAGAAAAAGAAAAATGTTTGAGGGGCTCAGAAGCATCAGCAGGTAGAAGGCTGGAATTTGTGACCTGGGCAAGTAGTTGCACAGCCAAAAGAGACTAGGGCTTACTACATAATGCTGTGGGTGAAGTACAGGCAGGACCAAAAGCCAGTCAACTGGTAGGAGAGGAAGGACAGCTGGCAGCTGGAGACTCAGGAGAAATTGGGGAAAAACTCTTATCCAGACTTCCATCCACCCATCCAATATTTATTATCTATAAACAATTATAAAATGAAAAATGCACCACAATAAGCCAAACATAAGAGTATAATCAGGACATAAAGGAGAAGCACCTGATTCAGACTTGGAGGGTTAGATAAGGTTTCTAGAGGAAATTATATCTAAGTGGAGACCAGCATTACCAGGGCAAAGATGCTTGACGGGGAAAGCAGCGAGAGAGATCAAGCTGATAACATGTTCAGAGCAGGCATAAAATCATAAAACTTTTCTCACTTCCTCCAAAAATTCCCAATTCGAAGTAATCGCTAAGACTGCCAAGTCCTTTCCAGCTCTAAGGTTCTATAGTTATGGCTATACGAAAAAGCAAGAAAAAGTAAATGCTCTACGCATCTAGGTTAAGTCCATTTTAAAAAATATAATCAGAGCCGGAGGGAGGTGGGTGTGGTTATATATAAGGACAACATGAGGGATCCTCTGGGTGTTGGAACTGTTCAGTATCTTGATTGTGGTATTGGATACACAAACCTACACAACTGATAAAATTGTATAAAACTTAAATCTGGCTAAGATCAGTAGATTGCATCGATGTCAATATCCTGGATGTGATATTTTACTACAGTTTTGCATAATATTACCATTGGGGGGAAATGGGCTAAGTGTACAAGAGATCTCTCTGTATTATTTCTACAATTATTTCAATAAAATTTTCAATTAAAAAAGCTACAGGGAAAAAAGAGTATAGTTATATAAATTTTTAATGACATATTTATTCACTGTTGAGATTTTAGAAAAATAAAATAAAAATTTTTAATTACTGGTACTCTACTATCCAAATATCCTTTTGTAATATTTTAATCAAATTCCTTCAGTTTTAAATTAGTACATAGCCTTACAGTGATTATCCTGTGGGTGTGTAATATGTATGTGTAGATATATATATCTTTGTGTAGTTTAATGCAATGTATATGGTTTATCTTATTTTTTCCACTAATTTGGTATTTTGAAGATTTTCCCATTATATTAAAAATTCCTTGAACAATTATTTTTATGGCTATTTAGTAATACCATTTAGGCATATCATAATTAATTTTCTGAACTAATGCCTTATTTTGGGACATTTTCAGTTGGTTTAGAATTTTCCTATTATAAATAATGCTGCAATAGGTTAAATCTAATTAGTCACCAACATTACTGGAATAAAAGAGAACAATCCCTGAATACTAAAATGCTAGAGTTAGAAAGGATCTTGGAAATCATCGGACTAAACAATTTCCCTAAAACAAACATAAACACATACATATGTATAGATCATTTTATAACTATGGAAATGACATTCTTACTGTAGGAAATAAGGACAGTGTGTGATTTCAAAAGCTCTTTATTAGTTTTTTTAAAAAAGGGATGAGCCACCAACCTTGCTGTCAGTTATTTCCTTCTTTCTTTTTTTTGAACATTTTACTGTGGTTTGGGTGAAAGTTTACAGAGCAAATTAGTTTCTCATTCAACAATTTATATACATTTTGTTTTGCGACATTAGCTGCAATCCCCTCAATGTGACAGCACTCTACCCACTTCCTCCCTGAGTTCCCTGTTTCCATGCGCCCATCTTTCCTGCCTCTTCCTGCCTTCTGAACTTAGTTTTTGGGAAAATGCTGCCCTTTTGGTCTGGTGTGGTTGGGTGTTATTGTTCACTTCATAGGCCTGTCCATTGTTTGGCTGAAAGGTGATTTCCAGGAGTAGGTTCAGTTCCAGGTTTGAAGGGCCTCTTAACTCATTTCTGACCTTGTAGAATCAAATCGAAAAAGCATAAATGAATGAAACTATAGAGAAAAGAAAAAGACTCTGGAACATGACAGAGATGGTATATACATCCCCATTGCCTTGGGGAGCAATTTAATTATTTTAAATTTGTTTCTTCATCCATGAACATATCCCCCTCCTAGTAGGCTCTCAATAAATATTTGTTGTCTGAATGAATGACATGATAGGTACTCAACTGCTCACTGTTACTCAAACATTCAATGTCCTTTTCATGCTTTTAGTCAGCTCCTATTTGGAATGTCCTCCCCTACTCCCTCGGTGACAACTAAAAAACCACTCCAGACATTGCCCAATGTGCTGGCGGGGGGCGGGGGTATAAAATAATTTCTCATTAAGAATCACTGCCTTACATAAACTAGATTTTTTGAAACCACTGGAGAAAAAAATAAACAAACAAATAAAGGCAATGCCTAATCATGCTTAGAACATAAATGTCCGCTTGCTTTTATCCTTGGAAAGTTCCTGGACTTCATCCTTCTTCACCCTCAACATTTTTCTTATACTGGGCCATCCTGAGCACCTTGTCAGGTATCAAGCCTGCTGACTGCTTTAACTGGGAGTTTTGGCAATGAGTATCCTGCACATTTATAAAGACTACACGATGCCCACAAACGGCCTTAAAACTCAGGAACATTCCCAGAATGAACAAAATGAAGGAAATGTTTAGAGCTTTGCAAAATGAAAAGAGTGAAATGATCCACCTTGAAGAAACCTCAGGGTAATACAATATTCCCAGTACTGTCTTACCTCACCTCAACCTCTTGATACAGCCAATACCTGTCAAGCATCTACTATGGGGCAAGAAATGCTCTAGGCACTTTTCTATACCTTATCCCATTTGACTTACTAGCAGTCGGAAACTGAGACTCAGAAAGGTTAAAAACGACTTGTCCAAGGTCACAAAGCTAGTCAGTGATGTAAAAAATTTGCATCTAGGACGTCTGGCTCCAACCCCAGCGCTCTCTCCATGGCTGTCTGTATTGCAGCGTTCTACAAGAAAACTAGTAGCCACAATCAATGAAGAGCCAAGAAAGTAATAACGTCTTTTCATTCATACTTTCCACTTCATGCATAGATAAGAGACAAAAGGATATATTCCAAAAATTTAACAGGGTCATCAATGGGAAACAGTTTTATCAGTTATCTTTAGTTTTGTTTGTATTTTCTGCATTTTCTTAATAGTTTCATCCTGAATACGTACTACTTACATAATAAAAAGTAATTAAGTCCATTTCCAACAACAAAAACAATTCACCAAAGTATCAACATTTAATGCCAGTTTCAAGCAAACCAGAGTCATAATTTCTCACTTATGAGACTGGTGAAGATTAAGACGTTTAAAATATCCAGCGTTGTTGGCCAGGATGTGGGAAACTGGTAGGCTCATACACTATTAAACCAAAACCAAACCGGCTGACGTCGAGTCAATTTTGCAACATAGTGACCCTATAGGACAGAGCAGAACTTCCCCACAGGGTTTCCCAGGAGCGGCTGGTGGATTTGAACTGTCAACTTTTTGGTTAGCAGCATGAGCGCCTAACCACTGCACAATCAGGGCTCCAGAATATTAGGAATTTAAGTTGGTACAAGGTTCTTAGATGGCATTCTGGCAAGATCTATCATCATTTCAAGTGCATACGCTCTTTTTCCTAGCAATTCCATATCTAGGAATTTATCCTATAGGTATACCACGTGTACAATATACAAAAATATATGTTCAAAGATATTTACTGCCTACCAATAAAAGAATTGAGACAGTGGGATTCAAGGCATCCGCTAGAAAAAATGTGATACATATCTAGCTACTAATGTAGACAGTTATCCAAGACACAGTGTTAAGTAAAAAAATCAAGTCACAAAGCAGCATATATAGAAGGACTCCAGGGTATACAAGTACACATATACATATGAATGTGTACATATGCATGTATGGGTTCACAAGAATCTGCATGTGTCTATGTGGTTGTGTAAGCTGGTATATGCACAGAAAATTTTGTAAGTATACAGAAGAAGCCATTAATATTAGTTATATCTGGAGAGCAGGATCAGAAGCTGAGGAGAAAGGAAATGGATTTTTATTTTAATTTTTATACCACCTTTTGAATTGTTTAAAATTGTATTTATTATGAACATGTATCATGGCTATAAACAAAAATAGTTTTTTTGCTTTTGTTTTTTAAGAGAGCCTAGCTCTCATGCAATGGCTTGAAAACAAAGCAACATATGAAATAGAACTATCTTCTGTTACGACTGCAGATGCTCACAAAACAACACAGTATGTGAAAGCTTCCCAGCCTCTGTGTGCCAGGGAGCGGCATAATGGAGACAGTTCTCTCCTGGCACACTCAGAGACAAAGCCAGAATACTATCCTGTTGGGGGATTTTAATGGCTGGATTTTAAGACCGATAATTAAAGAGAAATCCTACTATACTTTTCAAGGCAACCTAAACCAATTTCCTTGGCAGTTAAAACTCAAGTTTTTTATGTTCTATCCCTTTAGCTTGTCTCCTTCCTAAAGAAGCTGATACACCCTGGCCACAAGGCGCCTAAGATCTCAACTCTCTCCCTTTGCAGACCTGGGCTCTGGGGCTGGCTGAGCTGCATATAAAAAGCTCATTTAACCTAACAGAACACCTCATCGAAAATACTTTGTTAATGCTACGTACTTCACTGGACAATTGTGAGAACGCAATTTAAAAAAAAAAAAAACTGTTGCCATTTAGTTGATTCCGACTCATGGCAACCCCATGTGTGTCAGAGTAGAATTGTGCTCACAGGGTTTTCAATGGCTGATTTTTCCAAAGAAGATCGTCAGGACTTTCTTCTGAGGCATCTCTGGGCGGACTCAAACAACCAAGCATACTAACTGTTTGCACCACCCAGGGACCTAAGAACTTAATATAATAGGGTATAAAAAAGCATGTTGCCAACACTAAGATGCTGTAAAAATGTTAGTTCATTTGAACTAAAAAAAAAAAATGAAATGACAGATCCATAATGTTGAAGAGTACAGTTGCTGACCTAGTCTGCAATGTGCAAGTCCTGATTACAGTCTGAAATACCTATGAAGTTGCCTCAAATTCATTCTCAAGGCAAGCAGCTTAAATGGTCTCTTAAAAATTCAACACAGACCTCATTTGCTGCCATTGCCTCCTACCTCATTAAGCACCAGTTATGCCAGTTACATACTCCTTTCTACTTCATGTACCGTCCTGTTCTGTTGTTATCCATAAAGTTTTCATAAGCTCGACAATGAAAAAGGAAGATAGACATATTCAAACTGTGGTGTTGGCAAAGAATATTGAATATACTGTGGACTGCCAGGAGAATGAAAAATCAGTCTTAGAAGAAATATAATCAGAATGCTCCTTAGAAGTGAGGATGGAGAGACTTAGGCTCACTTACTTTGGAAGTGTCATCAGGAAAGACCAATCACTAGAAAAGGACATCGTGTTTGGTAGAAGGTCAACGAAAACAAGGGAAACTCTCAATGACATGGATTGACACAATAACTGCAACAATGGACTCTAACACAACAACCATCATAAAGATGGCTCAGGACTGGGCAACATTTCACTGTTATTCTGCACTTTTTGCAAATAACGTGCCCATGTAAGTAATGTGCCCACACATATAATGCGCATAGTGCGTCTAGGAAAATAATGCACGAGGGGGTTGCACAGTCAACAAAAAAAACATAAGGTGTGAGTTATTTACATAAAAATACGGTACATAAGGTGCCATGAGTTGGAGCCAGCTCCATAGCTACTAATAAGTACTTCAAATGTCAACTCTTTTTTTTCCTGTTTACTTCTGTTCCTTAAGGTATCAGCTCAAATGTCACCACCTCAGAAAGGCCTTTCCTGACCATGCTCTGTAAAGTAAGCCTCCCTCCTAACTCCCCTACTATCACCATGAGTTAGTCTCTCATCGCTCTATTCCCTCCATCGCACTTTAAAAAAAAAATTAAAACCGTTGCCGTCGAGTCGATTCCAACTCATAGCAACCCTACAGGACAAAGTAGAAGTGCGCCATAGGGCTCCCAAGGAGCATCTGGTGGACTCGGACTGTCAACCTTTGGTTAGCAGCCAAGCTCTTAACCACTGCACCACAAGGGCTCCGCCATAGCACTTAGCATACCATACAATCATGTATCTTTGTTGACTGAGTTACAGTACGTCTCCTGCACTATAATGAAGTTCCTAAGAGCCGAGGCCTTATCTGTCTGTACCCTCCCTGCCTAGAACAGTGCCAGCACACAGCACGCGGTCAGGTGATGTAAAATGAACTAATGAAGAGCTATAGATGGCAAAGTACTTCCATGTACATTCTCACATTTCACCTCACCTGTGAAACAGGCAGTCAGTATGATTTCTCTTTTCAGTGACCTGCTCAACCAAGGTCACAGCTTGTAAATAACAAAGCCAGAGCTTATATCTGTGATTTCTGACTCGTGATTCCCTGGTACCTCCACTGCTCAGTGGCATCCACAAATCTGGACTTGGAAAGCTTTTCTGGTATAGGGCAATTTATCTAGGCTTCAACAATAGGAGAGGGAAAGAGGAAGAGCTGCTTTCTTGCAAGGATGAGGTGGGAGAGATGGGTGGGGGAATGGTGAGCTATCATCTTGCCCTTCCTAGTTGCAAATTAAGTAAAATTCTTTCCTTCACTGGAACGAAACATAGCTACCTCTGGGATATGGCTTATGAAACATCTCAGCATTAAGCCACAGTGTGAAACACTCTGCTAATTGAAACAGCAAGTGAAATTTTAGGGAGGTCAGATGCAATTACCCAAATTGGAAAGTGACACCAATGTCGACACCTCTGGGACCACCGCAGCAGGCTGGGATCTAAGTCACACACACACACACTAGTCATTCACACACCTTCCTACAGCAACTGTCTCCAAGTCGCCCAAATATGCTGACTCACTGGGAAGGTGGGAGGAAGGAGGGAGGAGAGAAAAGAGGGGAGCTGAAGAGCTGCAGAGGCAAAAGAAGAGAGAGAGGGCGATCAGGGAGAAGATGGAGTGAAAGGAAAAAGAGAAAGAAAGGAGAAGAGAAGGAAGGAGGACGAAACGGGAGGGAGAAACTGCAAGAAGAAGAAAGGGCATGGAGAAATGAGGACTGCTATCTGCTAAGATCTTTGCTGCAATGCTCAAGCAGACAAATGCTGGTACAAGGCAGTCCCAGAAAATTTCTGGGGTCAGGGTTTTTTTCAGGTGCTTGTCTGTTTCCATAGAGACAGAGAATTTCTGCTTACAGTAATCATCTTTCAAGTTTCTCTGGTGTTTGAGCTTTCTTGCTGTGCCTCTATCACTAGGCAGGGAACCAGAGCCCAGGGCTCATTCTACACCGTCCTGGCCTCTGGCCTCAGGCCTGGACTCAGCCCAATGTCACAGAACTTCGGTTCTAGCATTTCCACCTTTACCTCTCCCCCATGCAAACACATGGTCTGCTCCTGCCTCCTACTCCATCCCAAGCACTCTGGTAGAGATCTACACAACCTAATGTGCAGCCCACTAAAAAGGTGAAAGCCTGGAGAAGCCTTGTGCCAACCTGACAGTATACTTGGCCCTTCCACAAATATATTCATGGTGTGCCTGGTGCACAGAAAACCAGCTGTTCACATTTTCCACTTTTGGCCAAGACCAAAAATACTACTTCCTATCCTCCTGCCATCGCCTGCTACCTCGCACCCCACATCTGGTCACCTGTCAGCATCTGTCCATCTGCCTATGCAATGCTTCCAGGAGATGCCTCTTTCAGCCTCACTGGCACTTCCCTGGCTTAGGCCTTCATTATTTCTCAGGGAAATAATGAAACCTACCTACCTACTGAAGCCCTGGTGGCACAGTGGTTAAGAGCTACAGCTGCTAACCAAAAGGTCAGCAGTTCGAATCCACAGCCACTTCTTGGAAACCCTATGGGGCAGTTCTACTCGGTCCTACAGGGTCACTCAATGGCAATGGGTATGGGTTTGACCTATCTACTAGTAGCCATCGACTTGAGTCCAACTCATGGTGATCCCACGTGTGTCAGAGTAGAACTGTGCTCTGTAGGGTTTTCAATGGCTGATTTTTCAGAAGCAGATTGCCAGGTCTTTCTTCTGAGGTGCCTCTGGGAGGACTCAAACTACAATCTTCAGTTTAGCAGCTGAACGTATTAATCATTTGCAGAACCTAGGGACTCCCCATCAACTGTTTGTTGTTGTTAAGCACTGGTGAGCCGATTTCAACTCACAGTGACCTCACATACTGCCTCTTAATTGTTCTCCCTGTCCTCCAGGCCCATGCTAATTCATTCAGTACAAGCCCCTACACCCACTAAAGCACAAATTCTTGGGTCCCAGATATATGTGTTTACAACTAACATCTCAGGTATTCATATACAGCTATAAAACTCTTAGGAACCACATTTGGGATCCATACTGCAGACAGCCGCAAAACATCCCCAGAATTCACACCATACTCCTCTCCTGGGACTGCAATGTGACTTTCATGGACCGCAGGCACTTTTGCCTTCGTGGGCTCCTTCCACCATTACAAAAAAAAAAAAAAAAATTATATATATTATGACTGCACTGTTATAAAGACAAATTCACTATTGTTATACTCACCTTTTTCTTTTTTTTTTATATTTTATTGTACTTCAGGTGAAGGTTTACAGAACAAATAGCTTCTCATGAAAGAGTAGTACACATGTTGTTTTATGACATTGGTTAACAACCCCACAACATTTTAACCCTCTAAATTCTCAACCTTTTTTTTTTTTT
>NW_004443939.1:11881919-11920579 GCF_000243295.1 Trichechus manatus latirostris | reverse complement strand
GCAAATGGATATCCAGTTTTGCCAGCACCATTTGTTAAAAAGACTGTCTTTTCCCCATTTGATGGACTTTGGGCCCTTGTCGAAGATCAGGTGAACGTCGGTGGATGGATTTACATCTGGGTTCTCAACTCTCTTCTCTTTTTTTTTAAAGAAATGAAAATTAAAACATTTTTGTGGGCTCTAAAAGTATACTATATAGCTTCAATCTTTTCTCCATTATCTGATGTTGCTTACTGGTCCAGTTGTGAGGATTTTTGTTTTCTTTATGTTAAGGTATAATCCATACTGATGGCTGTAGTCTTTGATCTTCATCAGTAAGTGCTTCAGGTCCTCTTCACTTTCAGCAAGTAAGGTTGTGTTATCTGCATATCACAGGTTGTTAATGAGTCTTCCTCCAATCCTGATGCCACATTCTTCTTCATATAGTCTGACTTTTCAGATTATTTGCTCAGCATACAGATTGAGTATGGTGAAAGGATACAACACTGACACACACCTTTCCTGATTTTAAACCATGTGGTATCCCCTTGTTCTGTTCAAACAACTGCCTCTTGATCTACACCTATGGAAGCAGCAGTCAAGAAATCAAATGATGCACTGAACTGGGCAAATATGCTGCAAAAGACCTCTTTAAAGTGTTAAAAAGCAAAGACGTCACCTTGAGGATTAAAATGTGCCTGATCCAAGCAATGGTATTTTCAATCATCTGCCTGATCCAAGCAATGGTATTTTCAATCATTTCATATGCATGCAAAAGCTTGACAATGCATAAGGAAGACCGAAGAAGAACTGATGCCTTGGAATTACAGTGCTGGTGAAGAAAATTGAATATACCATGGACTGCAGAAGAAGGAACAAATCTATCTTGGAAGAAGTACAGTCAGAATATTCCTTAAAAGCGAAGATGGCGAGACCTCTTCTCACATACTTTAGACATGTTATCAGGAGGGGCCAGTCCCTAGAGAAGGACATCATGCTTGGTAAAGTAGAGGGTCAGCGAAAAAGAGGAAGACCCTCAACAAGAAGGACTGACACACTGGCTGCAAAAAATGGGCTCAAAACATAGAAATGACTGTGAGGATGGTATAGGACTGTGCAATGTTTTGTTCTGTTGTACACAGGGTCACTATAAGTCGGAGCTGATTCAATGTCACCTAACAACAACAGTGGTTCAGTCGCAGAATTCTCACCTCCCATTCAGGAGATCCGGGTTCAATTCCCCGCCAATGTACTCCGTGTGCAGCCACCACCCATCTGTCAGTGGGGGCCTGCATGATGCTATGATGCTGAACAGATTTCAAAGGAGCTTCCAGACTAAGATGGACTAGAAAGAAAGATCTGGCAATCAACTTACGAAAATCAGCCAATGAAAACCCTACAGATCACAATGGTCCAATCCACAACCAAACACAAGGAAAGTATAGGACCAGGTAGCATTTTGTTCTGTTGTGCAGGGGGTTGCCATGAGTCGGTAGCCAACTCAATGTCAGCTAACAAAAACAAAAGTACTGTGGTCCCTAGTCACTGTGCCTAATGGATAAGTTGGCCCTGACTCATCTTCCTCCTCCCCCCTTAAATCTTCAGTGGTCTCCCACTGCCAAGAGAATGAAGTCCAATCTCCTTAGCATGGCATTCAAGGCCCACCCTGACCTGGGTTCAGTCTGTTTCCCCTGCCCCAGCAATTCCTACCGACCTGGGCTGCAGCTTCCACACCTATATGTGGTTCTCTCAATACATCCTAGATCCTTATGTCTTTGGCTCAAAACAATTCTCCTCTCCTTCTCCACCTACTGATTTCTAACTCAAATATCACCACCCATTGTGGCCTTCCCTAGTCCTCCTGGTTAAAATTATGGCTCCTTCTTCTACACTCCCATAGTACTTTATATGTCTATTAATATACCACTTATTCATCCTGCCTTTTGCCAAATATCCCCAATTCTTATGTGCAGTTCTTTCACAGTATAACATTTCTAAAATCAGGAAGTGGCTTATAACCTATGTCAAACCAGCCTGCCAGCCACCAGGTAGAGCATTATGCCACAAGGTGCCAACAGTAATTTTCTGCATGTGCAAACTCAACACTGCACAGAAGGTACTGAGTTGTCTGACTGCTTCTTCTGAAGTGCTATTTGCATTGGTAACACCACACACAGTTGTATTTTAATGTAAAATTTTTATGGCACAGCGGTTAAGTGCTTGGTTACTAACCAAAAGGTCGGCAGTTCAAATCCACCAGCTGCTCCTTGGAAACTCTATGGGGAGCACTACTCTGTCCTACAGGGTCGCTATGAGTTGGAATCAACTCGATGGCAAAAGGTTTTGTTTTGTTTTAATACCTTTTAAAATTATGATCTGATGCAGTAATGAAGTTAAAGCATATTTTGGACCTATATGATGGTCTGCAACATGTCAGGCAATGCAATTAAAGATAGTGGAAATCATCAGCTCGCTTGCCACGTGTCATGAAATTTCCTATTTCCTTGGACCATGAAGGACTAACTCCTCAAACACTGAACTGCACTGTCAAAAGCTCCCAGATAACTTTCAAGAGAAGCTGTTTCATATACAATAGCTATAATTTAGATATTTTTTATGAGTTATAAGTTTTGCTGATAAAGAAAATGCACAATTTAAATGCAGCATTCTTCAATCCACCTCAAAATTCTAGATTATTTCCAAAAGGAGTTCAAGATGGCAAGCACAGGCATGAAGAGCACGCAACTTCAGATGGTCGAGGGTGATACAAAGGGTTTTTTACTATTAAACCTGAAAATGGCCAAGATTCAAACCTCATGACACTGATGAAGGAACACACAGATGTACAGATGAAAGTTGCCTATTGTTAGTTTGTAAAAACGTGTGTGTGTGTGTATACGCACGTACATACGTATATATATTTAGAGTTTCTTTTTTCTACTGAAAAAAAAGTTACCTTGATGATGAATCATACAATAGCATTTGGTAATCTAATTACTTCTTCACATTTCTGCATTGGACAGAAAACTCTTGGTGGTCTGGGACTATGTATTAATCATCTTTCTCTCTCCTCTGGTGTCCTTGCATATGACAAAAGTTCCTTATGGAATTGGTCAAACATTCTGCCAACATTTCATTCCTTTTAAGCCTGGCCTCATTTCTGTCAAAATCTAGCGCTGTGCTTATTTTTGGGTTTGGATGGGCATGTTTCATTATAAATTCCCTTTTTAAAAATTCAAAATCCATTCGTGCTTTCAGTCATTCTACGAGTATTTATCAGGCTCCTAATAAATGCCAAGCACTGACGAGCATACGAAGGTGAATAACACACAGCCTTGCTCTGAACTTTACTTACAGTCTAGTGGGAGAGACAGACCAGACAACACATCACAACTCAGTGTGATGAGTGCTGTTACTGGGAAGTACAGGATTCTGTAGAAGCATGGAGAATGATTATCTCATGCAGCCTAGAGGGATTAAGGAACATCTAAGCCAAGTCCTAAAAAATGAGTAGGAGATTACCTGGAAAAGTGCACACTTAGATGGCTATAGGATGAGGGCAGTGGTGGTTAAGTGGTAGAATTTTCACCTTTCATGCGGGAGACCAAAGATCGATTTCCAGCCAGTGTTTTTCAAGCGTAGCCACCATCCATCTGTCATTGGAGACTTATATGTTTCTATGATGCTAAACAGGTTTCAGCAGAGCTTCCAGACTAAAACAGACTAGGAAGAAAGGCCTGGAGATCAACTTCCAAAAATTAGCCAATGTAAACTTTATGGATCACAATGGTCCAATGCCATTGTGCACGGGATCACCATGAGTCAGGGGCCAACTTGATGGCAGATAACAACCAACTAGACAGCTATGGGATAGGTTGACTGAAGCTGAGGGAACAGTGTGTGCAAAAGCACAGAGACTGGGGGTGGTGAGAAGAGGACTTATCAGTAAGAAAATGACAAGAAGTTCCATTGGGCTTGCTTACAGAGTTACCACAAAGGGCTTCCGATGTCCAGTTAGGAACAACCTGCACTTTATTCTAAGAGCAGTGGGTACTCGTTTTCATTGGCAAGATATTGTTTCATAAATTTATAAAGCTGTACCAATTATATTGTTCTTTCAGTGTCATATCAGGGTTTAATATGCCTTATTCAATGCTAGTTTTGCTGTTTCCTTCATTTCCAGTATTTTAAAAAATTCTTCATGTTATACTTAAGAGGAAGTATTTGTCTTGTTTCATGAGATTCAAAACAGAAACAACTGCATTCATTTCAGTTCCCTCAGACACTCCTATTTATGCTTGCCTCAGAGAAAGAAGCAAATTAAAAAAGTCACCACTAATTCTTCACTTGCAATCTTATGGACATTTTTCTACAGCATTTGACTCAATATAGAATGAGTAGAGCCTGTGTGACTTGAGATAACTTTCTCAACCTTTCTGAGCCTTGGTTTCCTCAACTGCAAGAGGAATATAACTATTACCTTATATAATTCTTGTGAGACTTATCTAAGATACTGTATGTACAATGTTTAGCACAATGTCTGGACTATAATCATTAAACTGTAGCTATTTTTATCATTAAGCATTACTGAACAATAGACATATATAAAAATCGTTGTTGTTGCTGGGTGCTGTTGAGTCCATTCTGACTCACAGCAACCCCATGCAACGGAGTAGAATTGTCTCATGGTGTTTTCTTGGCTGTAATCTTTATGGAAGCAGATCACCAGATCTTTCTCCTACAGAGCTGCTGAGTGGGTTCAAACTGCCAACTTTTCAGTCAGTAGCTGAGTGCTTAACAGTTGTACCACCAGGGCTCCTCATATACATGATTACAACTTTGAATTTGTATTTTACTATAATTTTAGTTTTATATATAGAATGTATCACATTGGGCAAATCTGCTGCAAAAGTCTTTTTTAAAGCATTGAAAAGCAAAGATGTCACTTTGAGAACTAAGGTATACCTGACCCAAGCAGTGGTATTTTTAATCGCCTCACATTCATGCAAAAGCTGGACAATGAGTAAGGAAGACTGAAAAGGATTGATGCATTTGGATTATGGTGTTGGCAAAGAATACTGAATATTCAATGGACTGCCAGAAGAATGAACAAATCTGTCTTGGAAGAAGTACATCCAGAATATTCCTTAAGAAAGGAGGATAGCAAGACTTTATCCTACATATTTTGGACATGTTATCAGGAGGAACCAGTCCCTGGAGAAGAGCATCATGTTTGGCAAGGTAGAGGGGCAGAGAAAAAGAAGAAGACCCTCAAAGAGATGGATTGACACAGTGGCTACAACAATGGGCTCAAACACAGCAACAACTGTGAGGATGGTGCAGGGACCAGGTAGTGTTTGGTTCTGTTGTACACAGGGTCACTATGAGTCGGAGCCAACTCAAAGACACCTAACAACAACATATATATTTATATATATGTATGTGTGTATGTATATATGTATGTATGTGTGTGTGCGTGTATATATGTGTTTACGTAAACATACATATATTTGTGTATGTGTGTGTCCTTCCAAAAACTTTCAAGAATGGTTATTTATCTCTGACGCAAGGGCGTAAATATTCAGGAAGAGCAAAAGACGGACATCTTAAATTTTTTCATCTTATTCTTTTCTGTAATTTTAATTTTTTTTTTTAACCAAGGGTATGGAAAACCTTTAAATTAAAGTTGATGAAAAATCTGTTACACAAAATAAAAAATAATTTATTCTCAAAGCTCAGATGGTTATACTGAAATCACTTTATGCAGAAAAAGAGGTGAAGAGTCTAGGTTTGATTAACCTGGAAAAGAGGAGAACTGGGCTAGGAGGAGAAAAAAGCATCTCATCTCAAATTTTTAAAGGGTTTTGCCATGTGGAGGAAGGACTGGACTTATTTTATATATTGAGAGCAGAACTAGGCCCAAGTGGTAAGGTTACAGGAAGGCCAATTTTGCCTAAATAAAAGAAAGCCCTCGGCACTGAGGAGAGCTGCCCAAAAGTATTGCTTCAGGAGGTGATGAGAGCCCCTTCGCAGAAGGTGTTCCTCATAGGCCGTAGAGCCATCCCGCAGAGATTTGGTTCAGTAATTCCCTTTCCAAGTCTATGAAACCTGGCAGTCTCCAGGCATCTGAAATGTGACACTTAGATGGACGTACATTACTCTGATATCCAGGAGCTAGTACATCCTTAAATGGTTATTCAGAAACATTCAAACTACGGTGTTGTTACTTGCTGTCCAGTGGATTTCAACTCAAAGCCACATATTAAATAAATTAGATACATCAGCTTTGTCTTCAACTTACAAGACCCCTAAATAGGCCTAAATAAGGATTTACCAGTTGCTGTTGAGTCAACTATGACTCTTGGTGACTCCATGTGTTGCAGGGTTGAACTGTGCTCCATAATGTTTTCAAGGCTGTGACCTTTTGGAAGCAGATCACCAGGCCTTGAGTTCGAACAGCCAATCTTTCTGTTAGTTGTCGAAAGCTTAACCATTTGTGCCATCCAGGGACTCCTAAGTAAGGATTACCAGTATACATACATTTATAGTATTTCAGTGAAGTATGAAGTTATTCAAATATATACTTCACAATGTTAAAGCCTAGTTCAAAATTTGGAGGCTATGTTTAAACCCAATCTAGAATAGTATTTGTAAAGAATTTTTGTCTTCCCATTCCCAAGGCCAACACTTCAGACAAAGATTAGACTGGACTGTGGGACATAAAATGATACTCATGAAGAGCGTGCTTCTTAGCTCAAGTAGATACATGAGACTAAATGGGCAGCTCCTGTCCAGAGGTGAAATGAGAAGGCAGAGAGGGTCAGAAGCTGGTTGAATGGGAACGGGAAATCTGGGGTGGAAAGGAGGAGTGTGCTGTCACAGTATGGGGAGAGCAACTAGGGTCACATAACAATGTATGCATAAATTTTTGTATAGGAAACTGACTTGAATTGTAAACTTTCATTTAAAGCACAATTTAAAAACATGGATATAAAAAAATTCAAGAATTTTTGTTTTCAATCAGATTCACACTAAAGACGTAAGGATTATAGCATTCTTCTGATCCTAATATTTTAAACCTCCATTAAAATCTCTTTCTAGGTTGGAGTGCTATTTTATGGATGTCTTTATGAACCTGGTAAAATAAGCCTAATATCAGAATACTTCAGCGGCTTAAGGTGGAGAGTTCCACTTTTGTGGATTCTACTTTCCTGAAAGCTGGAGTACACACAAGAGAAATATGAGTTTTCTGAGCTAATGAACTGGGATAGCTGCAGTGCCATTTGGGATATGACAGGATGACCTTTGGATGATAATCTTTTCAGAGAATATTTTGAATGAAGAGAAAGCAAGCCAGGGCAGGCAGAGAACTCTACAAGACACATCAGGTTAGGGTACTGCTCTGCAATCTGCCACTTGAGAGTGTGCTGACTAGGAAAATCATTACATTTTTCTGAATGTCTGTCAGTCTTTCATCTAAAAACAGAGGCGGGAGATCAAAGTAGATAAATGTTTCCAATTCAACAATTAGTTGAAACCATGCCTGCACAAAAAGACAGTTACACAAAAAAGTCAGATCTTAGCACCAGAAGACCAGAATCTGGCTATCACTAACAGTGGCTATCACTGTTTTACCTTGGGCAAGTCTCCTAGCCTCTCTAAGAATCAGTTTCTTCATCTGATGAATCAGAATGGCACAAATAGCAAAGTGAAGAAAAAGTGCAAACGTATTCTCATGTTGTTTTAAGCCTCAAAGCAAAGCTCTATGGTAAGAGCAGCTATTACAATTCTTCCGTAAATGGGGGCAGGCTTAAAGATGTTACTAGGTTTTTCAGCTAGTAACAATAGTGAAGAGGTTTGATTCCAAGTCTCCAACCATAGGCACATGCTGCTTACTCCACCTATTTATTACAATTCAGGGGAAAATGAAATAAAATAAGTGTCCAAGTGTTCTATTTATTATAAACTGCTATACAAATGTAAGTTATTGTTAAGACTAAACTTTAAATTCCCCAGAGAGACCTCAACATATTTTTTTTTCCATTCATAAGTGTTTCTGTCTGAGCAAAAGCCCCCATGAACCACCAATTCTATCCAGCATGTCAGAGTATCATCAGTTGAATAAATGGGCAGATTACTGCTGTTTTAGAAATGATCCATGATTTTAACTAAAAATCCTAAACAAATGGATACATTTACACTGCACAAGGCTATACTCTGAGGACTTTAGAAGAAAAACTATAACTAGGCAAGACATATAGTTGGACTAGTAAATGATACTTGCTACCTAATCAAAGAAAGCCCACTCTCAGGGCCCAACCCCGCATCCAAGCAAAATAAAAAGCAACCTTCCAAACTGCATTCTCAATTGCAAATATGCATCAATAGTCATAAGACACACTGTGCTATTATTGTACTAGTGGAAAAAAGCCACATCATTCCCCTAATCAGAAAGAGGAGTGGGCGATGGGAAGGGAATCCCCACAACCTCCAAGTATACTGCTAGTTTCATCAAGTTGAAGAACCAATTCCTGGCAATAATACTTCAGAGATAACAATATTCTAAATGAAAACGCTTCCCCATTACAACCATATTTAATCAAGGCAATTCATTCTTCTGCTGTAAACATATTCCTTGAAGTAGGGCTTCTTCACACTCATTTTCAATGTGCTCGTTTTCATTGCAATTATTTGTTTACACGTCCACCATGTTCCTAAAAGGGTTACAGTGGCATCATTCATTAACCAGAGTATATGAATCTTTTTAAAGATCCAACAGGATACCACATCCATTCAAAAGATAGTTTGTACTTTGATATACCATAGATTTGGAAAACATAAATCAAATAACCACATACAACATCAACATCAAAGCCTTGAAACCATCAGTCCCTTGGGGATAATACTGCTTTATTAAAAATGGTCATGAGATAATGTCCTACCAATATCTTACTCAACTTCAGTAAGAGCTTGTATGGGTAAAATTCTTCTTCAGACGAGGATATCTGAACATCTGTGAACAATATTTCACCATTTATATGAGATAAGGAAAACAGAAAATGGTAGCTCGGCAGAGCCATTACATGACTAAAAGAAACAAGCATTTGTTTGCAAAGTGTGGGAAGTAAATTCAGTTGGGTTTCATCACTGCCCAAACAACGCAACATGAATATTTTCTCTGGAGTCCTCGGTTGTCCAGTATTAACATTACCAGTGTAGAACAAACAACTGACACTTCAACTATAAATTATCTGTATGTAAATTATCCTGGTTCCCTGAAAAGATAAACAGCTAAAATAATACTCCTGGTCCAACAAGGATATATTAAATGACTGTTTTGCTATGGAAATTGCTAAAAGAGCATTTCCAACAAAGAAAATCCAACTTGCTAAAATTCTTTATAAAAGATGGTTGCAAGCTCAGATACAAAGTTTAAAGGCATTTCCATTTTCCCTACATATAAACGGTTATAAAATATTAGTACAATCTAAGCAAAAGGATAAACAAAATCAAAGCGCAAATATACCAAATAAATTTCATTGTGCAGATCATAAAAACTGTGAAAAAGGACTCTAGATCCCAGGTAAAAACTGCTCGGGAAAGGTAACAGCATTAAACCGAGCAGACAGAAGAGCTAAGATGCGGCCGAGCTTTCCAGAATTTCAAATAAAATCGGCAATACGACAGTAACAATTGGGATAAATACCGTCCGCAGCCTGCAAAAACAATCAAAGCATTTGCTCCTTCACCTCTCTCCCTCAACCAGCTGGGTAGGGAAAGCAGCTGCCGCTCCCCGCCCTCCTTCCAAGCCGCTCTTCGCACCACCCCCTCCCCTTTCCTCTCTACTCCTCCCCTCCCCTCTCCCTCCGTCTCCCTGCCCCCAGTTAGCGTATTCAGCAGCCTAGAGAGATTAAGAGGTGCTCGCTGTAGTCACTGGGCCTCTGGACCGATTTAACGTTTCCTAGCTCCTAGGACCAAAGAAATTAGAGACGCGTCACCCTGGTGGTATTAGATACCCTCTCCTTCATCCTGGCCCCCTCCCAGGCCAGGGTTGGAGTGGGAGCCTCCGGCCAGTCTGCTGGGCCCCACCGGGAGGGCCCGCGGTAGCTCGGGGCTGCGCTCCCAGCAGGCAGCGCTACCTGAGCTGTCCACGGTGCTGGCGCGGTCCGGAGGATGCCGGGCGGGACTCCGCGCCGCCGCCGCCGCCGCCGCCCCGGCATTCACTCTCTGCTTGCCGCCACCCACGCCGCTCCCCGCACTTAAGTCCCCGTTACTGTCCACCAGCTGCAAGGATTCATAACCATCGTTGCTGGTCTTTTTCCGGTAGCTCCCGAGGAGGCTCATGGGCAAGCCCAGAGAGGAGGAAAATAAATCACCTGGGAGGGGAATAGGAAGGTGGGAGGTGAAAAGGGATGAAGGAGGAATTAAAAAAAAAAATCAAGTGCCCGACGAGACGCAAACAGGAGGGAAAAGAAGGAGCGGCCACGGGAGAGGAGCTTTGCGGGGCGAAGCCACCGCCCAGGGCAGAGCGCTGCTCGGGGGCCGGGAACGAGGGAAGGAGGGAGGACGCGGCCGGCGGGTGCGCGCGTCCTCGGTGCCGCCGCTGAGCCGCCGGCCCAGCCGAGCTCCGGGCCCCGGGCCAGCCACCCTCTGGCTGGGGAGTGCCCGGAAGCAATCCTATAGGTGTCGCCGCGTAGCCCCGCCGCGCAGCAGGGCAGCTCCAAGCGCGGCTGGCCCGCAGGGTGGAAAGAAAAGGGAGGGAGTAAAGGAGGGGAGATTCGCGGGAAGTGGGCGCTGAAGGCAGAAAACGGGGCGGGGAGGGAGGAGGAGGGGACTACTAGGACCGGGGGAGGCGGCTGTTTTCGTGCGCAAGTAGTAAAGAAAGAGCTGAGAGACTCTGACCGGTGAGCTTTGGGGACGAGGGGTCTCTTGGTAAGATCCAGACACGCCCAATTCATATAACTTAGCCTATATTTGCTAGAAGATTCTCCGACGATAACCGTCCTGGAGGACTGACTTGTAACTCAACTGAATAAAGAAATGTGTGTTAAATGCCAGGTTACATGTATGCTAGAATATAAAGAAACAGCAGTATTTTCCACTTTCCACAGAATGGGGGATGATCCCTAAATTAGACATCCAAGAGTGGGCTATTCTAACTCTATAAGGCAGTTAGGGTTCACTCCCGCCCAGAGAAGAGATAGGACTGCTTAGTAACTATTTACTGAAGAATAAATGGGGGAGGGATTAAGGTTGAGTCAGGTGCAATTTCAGATCTGACATCATTTACCTTGGGACCCGGAGAAAGGACTATACTACATAGCTGGATTGAAGGTATGGTTGGGAAGCAAGAGAGGCAAGGATTTTTTTTTTTCAATCTAGTCCCACCCTACCCCCTCTTTTTTCTAATTCTGGGCAAAGAAGGCAGTCACTCATTTTTAGAGGAGAATTTATCACCAAGTTAATGAGGCTTAAGCATCAAGGTCCCCTTTTTGCAGAAGCTCCTTTCAAGGCTGTGTACCTAACTTTACATCCGTAATTTTGTATTCTCATTCTTAAAGAGGAGCCCAACACCGTGTAAGTGTCAGGCCTCACAAATCCTGGCTATAACTCTGTTAAGTGTCAAAATGCAATTACCAAATGTTCATTTTTTATCTGAAATGATAAAACTGCAGACGACTACCTCGTTTTTCAGGAGGAATCCCTGGGTGGCACCAAGGGTTAAGCACTAGATTACTAACCAAAAGGTTGGCACCTTGAAAGACAGGCCTGGCAATCTGCTTCCAAAAGGCCACAGCCTTGAAAACCCTATGGAGTAGTTCTCTCTACATACATGGAGTCATCATAAGTCCGAATCAACTTGGCAGCAACTAACAACACCCCATTCTTATCATTTCAGGACCTGGAGTCCTACCACAACACAAAAAAAGTGCGTGTATATAAAATTTGCCTTCAGCCCATCCACACTGCCCAGCTTTGCTTTCTTCTCACCTTTCATGACTTTCTCTAGTTGTTATTATTTTGATCACCTAAAAGCACATAACCAACTATAGCAACTAAGAGGCTTCAGCCCAGATCATTAAGGACCCAAAGAGTTTCCTGGGAGCTCTCTCACAGAGATCTACATAAAACAAATTAATTGGATTGAGAGACATTTTCCTGTTCAAGGATCACTCAAATGCAGATTCTTGTAGGAAGAGGATGAATCAGGAGAGGCCAAGAGTGTTGGGTTCTAGATCCCTCCCAGTCCCTTTGGAAAGACCCTAAACTCACTGACCAGTTGCATTTCTAACTGCATTATCTGATGAAGATGTAGGCTAATCTGAATCATAAATTCAAGTTAATACTCACTTACAACAAGACCAACACAGCTTGACAGGGAGGTTGTAATAAAATTTAAACACAAATTCTATACTTTCAATTTGCTGAATCTGTCAACTTGGGCTATTTTAGTTACTTGACTGAAATGATACTCTGTAAACTCTAGTAAATAAATATTTTCCAATGACATTTTAAATAAACTTTTTCTGCTTGTCTTAGTCATCTAGTGCTGCTATAACAGAAATACCACAAGTGGATGGCTTTAACAAAGAGAAATTTATTCTCTTCGCAGTCTGGTAGGCTACAAGTCCATATTCAGGGCATCAGTTCCAGGAAAAGGCCTTCTGTCTCTGTCAGCTCCAGAGGAAGGTCCTTGTCATCAGTCTTCCCTTGGTCTGGGAGCATCTCAGCACAGGAACCTCAGGTCCAAAGGACGCGCTCTGCTCCCGGCACTGCTTTCTTGGTGGTATGAGGTTCCCATGTGTCTCTGCTCACTTCTCTCTTTTATATCTCAAAAGACTGCTCTTTTTATTTTTTAAAACTCAGTGAATACCTAGTGTCCATCATGCTGGATTTATAATCACTGGATTAGGAGAATTTAGAGACGACCATTTTTGAAAAGGGGGCCCTGGTGGTGCAATGGTTAATCGTTTGGCAGCTTACCAAAAGGTCAGCAGTTTGAATCCACGAGCTGTTCCTTGGAAACCCTATAGGGCAGTTCTACTCTGTCCTACAGGGTTGCTATGAGTCCGAATTGACTCGTCTGCAACAGGTTTGGTTTTTAGTTTTATTTTTTGAAAAGTGAAAATTATTATTTTCAAAAAGAGCACTACCAGTTACTTTTGCTCAACTGTTTTCAGAGCTGCAGACATATTGCTGTAAGAAATTATAGATGAAACATATGCGTTTGTATTTTTGGATAGCTATCTCCCAAGTCTGCAAACTTAAAGACAAGAAATGAATGGGCTGTGTAAACCATTTTATTTTTTACCTTTACGCTTAATTAAATATAATACAATCACTCAAAATAACTGTTAATAACCCTACAATATTAGGAATATAAAGGACACATTTAAGGCAGAGTAATATAATAACTAGATTAATTTATAACAGTCTAAAAGCTGGAGTTTGGGGCTTAAATTGGAATATGCATCAATTTTTAAAACTAAAATTTTCTTTACTATCCTAAAGATCAAATTCATAAAGAGTTAACTTATTCATGAGGGCCTCACTTTTCTACTCTGTAAAATGAGCATGATAAAAGTACTATCATTATAAGGTTCTAGTGAGAATTAAATTAGTACTTAACATATAGTAAGTACTTAACAAATGCTCTCTCTTATTACTATTATTGATCTGTCTTGAGCAAGCTCTTTTCTCAGTGTCTGGCAGCCCTAGTTCCTCCTGTGAAAGGAGCTTAATAATTGCTGAATATTATTTTTTCCAAGAATATGCTAATGGAAAGTTGTCTATGTGGTTTTTGAATAAGAACATAGGCTTAAGGAAGGGAGGCAGCACTGGTAAAACCCAAACATTTAGAACCAAGCTTTGGTTTTTTCAAGATCAAGATTTCTCCACGATTTTTTTTTTCTTTTTACTGTGCTTTAGGTGGAGGTTTACAGAGCAAATTAGTTTCTCATTAAACAATTAATACACATATTGTTTTGTGTCATTGGTTGCCAACCTCATGATGTGTCAACACTCTCCCCTTCTAAACCTTGGGTTCCCCGTTTCCATTCCTCCAGCTTTCCTGTCCCCTCCTGCCTTCTTGTTCTTGCCTCTGGGTGGTGTGTCCATTTATTCTCGTATACATGGCTGAGCTACGTGTATTATTTTTTCTTTTATGGGCCTGTCTAATCTTTGGCTGAAGGGTGAACCTCAGGAGTGACTTCAGTACTGAGTTAAAATGGTGTCTGGGGGCCATACCGTTGAGGTTTCTCCAGTCTCTGTCAGACTAGTAAGTCTGGTCTTTTTTGGTGAGTTTCCACAATTTATTTTATCTCAAGAATACAACATCACATATCGGGCACAGCCACAGAAATAGATGCCTCTTTGGTGGAGAACATTCTTGACCTCTGCCTTTTCTATTGTTAGCTTCAGTCGCTTTTATTAACTTGGTGAAAATTATCCACACTGAGGAGTGTTCAGGACCCAGGTTCTGTTCCTGCTCATCCCCTCACCCCAAAAGCTTTCCTGTCACAGCAGATGACACACCACGTATGTGGTAGGGATACGAGGAGGTACAGATACACCATGACCTGTCTGGGGTTAATGATCTGTGTTTTTGGCTTCCCAAAATATACAATACAATGGTTAAGATTGAGGATCCAGAACCATATTGCCTAGGATTGAATCCTAGTTCCACTGATTCTTAACTTTGGGCATATGATTTAGCCTCTCTGCCTCATTTTTCTCCCCTATAAAATGAGCATAATTATAGCACCATCATTATAAGGTGGTAGTGAGAATTAAATTAGTACCTAAAATATACGTACTAAATGCTTAACAGATATTATTTATTATTACCATGATTGTTCTACTATTTTTACTTAGTAGCTCGAATAAGTCACTTTCTCCAGAACTCATTTCCTTATCTGTAAAATTAGGCTAAAATCTGTTCTGCTACCTAAGAGATTTGTTATTATTATATTTTATGGTAATATAAAATCAAGAAGCCTTGGTGGCACAAAAGGTTAGCACTGGGGCTGCTAAACAAAAGATTGTGAGTTTGAAACCACCCAGCCACTCCTCAGGAGAAAGACTTGGCAATTTGCTTCTGTAAAGATTACAGCCAAGATAACTCTATGGGGTAGTTCTACTCTGTCACATGGGGTCTCTATGAGTTGGAATGGACTCAATACACACAACAACAACAAAATAAAACACTTTACATAATGTGAAGTGACTGTTCTGCCTTGAGTTTTTAGATGTTTGCACAGATTTTAAAATGATTTTGTAAGGATTTTGGAGCCCTTGATGACAAATACCCATATTTGCTCATGACACCCAAAACAGCACCTCACTCTCATTAGGCATTGGGAAAATAGCTATTGACTTAATCAATTAATGAATACATAAACAAAAATGTCACAGTATTACCCTAGTCCAGTGATCTTTTAATTATATGTTGTAACCTATTAATGGATTATATAATCAATTCAGCAGTTTGTGATAGTTGATTTTGTCACCTTGGCTAGGCTATGATGTTTGGTCAAACTCTAGTCTAGATGCCGTTATGAAGGTATTTACATGTGGTGCAGTGGTTAAGCGCTCGGCTGCTAACCAAAAGGTTGGTGGTTCAAACCCACCAGCCCCTGAGCAGGAGAAAGATGTGGCAGTCTATTTCCATAAATATTACAGCCTCAGAAACCCTATGAGGCAGTTCCACTCTGTCCGATAGGGTAGCTATAGGGTTGCTATGAGTCAGAATCGACTCACCAGCAATGGGTTTGGTTTGGTTTTTAACATTTAAACCAGTTGATTTAAGTAAAACAGATTACCCTTCATAATGTGGGTGGGCCTCATTCCTTAAGAACAAAAACTGAGGTTTCCTGAGGGAGGAAGAGGATTCTGCCTCAAGACTATAACATAGACATCCTACTGGAATTTCCAGCCTGCCACCTGGTCTGCCGATTTCAGACACAAGACTACTGGACTTTCCATCCTGTAACCTGACCTACAGATTTTGAACTTGCCAGCCCCCACAATCCTAATGAGTCAATTCCTTAAAATCTCTCTCTCTACATACATATATATAATACACACATATATATGTACATATATATGTACTGTAGCAGCCTAAGATGCCAAGACAACAATGACTATTATTCAAAATGAAGATGAAAAGAGTAAGGAAGTATATATGACCCCTCTCAGGGTTATAAAAGCAGCCCAAGCATCAAAATCCACCCAGCAAAAGAATAACAGAGGACAGAGAAAAGTGATGGCTTCCACTAGGGTGAACAGGAGACGTCACGCCACTGAAGCTGACTCTAACAGTGATCATGAAGTTCCAGAACCAGAATCAGAAATGAAAATGAGATTACCACGATGAGCCAAAACAGCAGCACTAGAAAAAAGTAAGCTTAATCTTGCACAGTTTCTCAATGAAGACAGAAGAGAGATGATGGAGGTGGTATTATTTTTAAAAATGTCCTTTAAAATTATGTTCAGATTTTTGCTTTTAATAGTTACCCTTGTGTCAAAATCAGAAAATATATATATATATACACACATATATATGTGTGTGCACATATATTTATATATGTGTGTGTGTGTATGTATGTAGGGAGCCATGGTGGTGCAGTAGTTAAGAAATCGGCTTCTAACCAAAAGGTCGGCCATTTGAATCCACCAGTCACTCTTTGAAAATGCTATGGGGCATTCTACTTTGTCCTGTTGGGTCACTATGAGTCGTAATCAACTCAACAGCAATGGGTTGGTTTTTTTTTTTTTTTATATATATATATATAATGCATTTTTTCAATTTTCTGCTTTAACTAGTAATAAATTAATGAACAGTATTGAAACTTTTTAGCAATGAGCCTTAGGTGCATGATTCAAATTATCTTCTTAATGAGTAAGGACTGTGGATATAGATGGTGCAAAGCACTCAAACTGGGAACCAACAGGCTCTATCTGGCCCCTAGAATGTTTTGTTTCCCTGTACTTTTTTTTCTTAGTTAAATGCTTTTAAAGAGGGTACACAGGATCCATTTTGCCACAGTTCACCACTACTTCCTAAAGTCGGCCCTTGCAAGCATTAGAATTTGAGATCTGTAGTGCAGTGGCAAGAACTGGATACCCAACCTCCACGTACATCTTTAGACCATAGTCTAGAAGAAAGAGCGACAGACTGGGAATGCTCTCCTGACTCTACTGTCTACTACGAGGGTGGCCTTGATTCACTCCCTTTCTCTTAGCAATAAAACGAAGGGAGTGAATTACTTGATTCTCTCTTGTTTTCAAATTTTCCTATCTCTCTCAAAACTTTAGCTATCATTTCCCTCTTTCTCCTCCAAATGAAGCCCAGAGGGAAAAACCATGGCCATTTAAGTGTTCCAGTTTGCTAAGTTCCAGTTAATGAAGGTTTTATTATAGAAATGCATGCATAAATAATAGCAGCTGTCTAAAGCAATACACAAGAAAGAAGATGAGGTATGCTGAAAAAAATTGAGTGAACTGATTATATTAAAGAAAATCTGAACTATTCCTATTATGCTACTCAGGAATAAGTACCCCCTCAAAATCGGGATGTCTGCTCTTGGTGTCTGATGGACTCCTGGGTCTCCCAGAGGATAGACAATTTTTCCAGGCAGGGTATATTTTTTTAAGGTAAGTCAGTACCCTGAAACCTGTGCCTCATTGAAGTTCTAGTGGTAATACAAATAACTGCCATTGATCGACTACTTACTATTTGCCAAGTGCATTGCCTTCCTTAGAAGCTCTGTGGGTACAGTGGTTAAAAGCCTGGCTGCTAACCAAAAGGTCAGCAGTTCGAATCCACCAGTCACTCTTTGGAAACCCTATGGGGCAGTTCTACTCTGGACCCTACTGGGTCCAACAGGGTCACTATGAGTCAGAATCCGACTCGACAGAATGGTTTGTTTTTGGTTTTTTTTTTTGCTTTATACAGAGTCTAAAAGGAGCCCTAACTGTCCAGTAGTTAAGTGCTTGGCTGCTGTCATGGATTGAATTGTGTCCCCCAAAAATATGTGTCAACTTGGTTAGGCCATGATTCCCAGCATTGTGTGGTCGTCCTCCATTTTGTGATTGTAATTTTATGCTGAAGAGGATTAGGGTGGGATTGTTAAGACCCTTACTAAAGTCACATCCCTGATCCAATGTAAAGGGAGTTTCCGTGGGGTGTGGCCTGCACCACCTTTTATCTTACAAGAGATAAAAGGAAAGGGAAGCAAGCAAAGAGTGGGGATCTCATACCACCAAGAAAGTAGTGCCGGGAGCAGAGCGCATCCTTTGGACCCTGGGTCCTGCACAGAGAAGCTCCCAGACCAAGGGAAGACTGATGACAAGGACCTCTCTTCACAGCCGACAGAGAGAGAAAAAGCCTTCCCCCAGAGCTGATGCTCTGAATTTGGACTTGTAGCCTACAAGACTATGAGAGAATAAATTTCTCTTTGTTAAAGCCATCCATTTGTGGTATTTCTGTTAAAGCAGTACTAGATGACTAAGATAGCTGCTAACTGACAGGTTGGTGGTTTGAACCCACTAGCCACTCTGTGGGAGAAAGATGTGGCAGTCTGCTTCTGTAAAGACTTACAGCCTTGGAAACCCTACGGGGCAGTTCTACTCTTCCTACAGGGTTGCTATGAGTTGGAATCAACTCAGCAGCAATGATTTTTTTTGTTTGTCTGTTTACCTTCCTTAACTGTCACCTTCCCAACAACCTTGGAAAAGTGTTATTATCCTTACTTAGAGGCAAACCTGGAGAAGTTAAATAACTTGCCCAAGGTCACACAGCTATCAGTTAGGATCCAAACTCCCATCTTTCTCATTCCATGTCCATGTTCTGGCCACTGCACCATGCTAAAAAGGCAATTTCATTGATCAGTGTAAAAGCTGGGGGACTTTTGGGTCATTCCTTGGATATGACCTGTCTCACTAAGTGTGGTCAGGAAAAAATGGTTTGGGCACCTAGTAAGAATTACCCTTGCTTTACTACGCACATGGCGGGTTCTGCTCAGGGAAACTTTAAAGTTTTCAATTCATATGGTTTTCTAATAGTTAATCTTGTTTTTCAACCATAGGGCTTCGAGGACATTTTATGTTGTGCTACAGAAAATTAACACTTGACTACTCTTTGACCCATTTTCACTAAAAAGCAAACTACTAACTTTAAAAGCAGTTTGACTTCTATTGCATTTGTACAAATGTACATGTAATAGCATGTGTGAATGCAAATTAAAGAGACATCAAGGCATGGTGGAAAAACCACTAGATTTGGCGGAAAAAAAAATACAACTATATTTGAGTCCTGGACCTGCCACATGCAAGTTTTTTATAATCTGCTTAACTAATCATAGCCAGCTTTCTTTTCTATAAAGTAGAAGGAAGGAATTACCTTCCTTCCCTCAGAGGAAGAATCAAATGAAATAATATACATGAAAGCACTTAATAAACAGTAACTCACTGCTGTGGAGTTGATTCCAACTCATAGCGACCCTACAAGGACCGAGTAGAACTGCCCCATAGTGTTTCCAAAGGAGTGGCTGGTGGATTTGAATTGCCTATCTTTTGGTTAGCAGACAAACCCTTAACCACTATGCCACCAGGGCTTCTAGCAATAAACACTAAAGCCCTACTCAAATACTATACCACATCACATCTAAGAAACATCAATTTTAAGTTGTAACATTAAGAAAAAAGTACTACTGAAAAAAGTACGATGCACATGACACACTATCAGTTTTAAGATGCCTCAGATTTCAGAAATGTTAATATGTAAAAAAAAAGAGAGAGGCTTACAATTAAGGTAACAAATATTATTTGACTATATGTTAGCCTGAGAATATGTTCATCAATTAATGATTCAGGTATATTTGAGCAGCTCAAGTAAAGGTGATGTTCATCATGTATTGCAAGGCCTACCACAGTGCCTTACACATAGTAAGTGCTAAGAAAGTATCCACAAATTGAATAAAAATGTAAAAATTTATTTGGGAGGTCATCTTTGGCTTACAGAAAAATTCATCCTGGGTTTCTTTAGTGAGCTCATTTAAACCACAGTTCCACTAGCAAACATCTGACTTATCCTTGACTTTTCAAGGACATGCTCACAGTATAAATATGTTAAACCTACATTACCATTTCAAGAGTAACTCATGGAAGCACCTGTCCCTTTTCTCTGTCACTTTTACAAGGGAAACTTCGGCTTCTCAAATAGACACCTGACTGACTACCATGAGCTGGCCCTGTGTTCAACTGCTCAACAAAGGCCCTGTGAAAGGTGTCTATGAGAAAGATCACCGTGCCCATTTCACACCCAAAGAGACTAGAGGTGGGAAATGCAGTGGAGTGTGGGACAGGCAGTGACTGCTAGTGACCTCAATACTCTTCTTCTTCTTCCATACTAATAGAACCACTGATGTTCAGCTAGGCACATGATCTTACAGTAAAAAGAATATATTTCCCCATCCCATCTTGTGTCTTGGAACTTTCCAATGCAAATTTTCTATAATCTGCTAGGTGTGGACATGGAACTAAGTTCTGGCTATTGCAATACAAGCAGAAAGGATACATGCAACTTCTGGTGTGCATCCTTAAAACGAAGGGAGGCTGGTATGCCCTTCTTCCATCCCTTCCTTTCTGCTGGCTGGAATACAGAGTTCCAACAGGTATCGTGGACCATGATACCTTGAGGATGGAAGACTTAAACGCGGTGAAGCAATAAGACAGAAGAACCCTGAGTGCCCAAGAGAGCCATGCCAGCTCTGGCCTGATTATCTCTGGACTTCTCAAAGGTGAAAGAGAAACAAATTATTTTATTTTAAATCATAGCTATTTTTCTTTTTTTCTGTTACGTGCAGTTTCTCTTTCACCTAACCACTGGATTTTAGCTATTTTCCATAACATTTACTGGGAATTATGTAAACTCTGTGTGATCCTCGACAAATTATATAACTTCTGTAAGCCTCAATTTCCTCATCTGTAAAGACATGAGTTGGAATCGACTAGACAGCAGCTAATAACAACATAATGGTAGCATCTAATAGGGTGGCTATTAGAATTGCATGATATAAAGTGCACAGAGAGCTTAGCATAGTGCCTGGCATACAGTGAGGGTTCAAGGAATATTACCTATTTTTGTTATTTCTTGTCAGTGTCCTTCAGCTGATACATAACTGAGTCTAATATGCCTGACTCCAAAAACAGTGTTCTCTCCACCTCACTCTACTATCTAGAGACTGCCTCCTGGGCAGATGCAGCCCAGGATCTGCAGAGCCCTGCCTATATCATCAGTGAACTCCCAGTAGAGTTGCCCCTTCCTTTGCATATAATTCTCTCTCTTTGATCTGCCCACATAATCTAAATGTAGACTGGAACATTCTGAGCCAAAGTTAATATAGAACTTAAAGCAAAGTGTCAGCATTTATGACACAGTGACTCTATTTGCTTGAAGATGGTAAAAGGAGAGAGCCTGACTTGTTCTCCATTTGTGGACAAATAAGGGACTTGAGTACTAGGTGGGGGCACTGTTATTTTATTATTTTATCTTTTAACTTTTTATTATCAAAATTTCCAAACATACACACAAAAGCAGAGAAAATTATATAATGGACCCTTTTGTACTCATCACTCAGCATCAACAATTATTGAGTTACGGCCAATCTTGTTTCATATGTACAGACCCTAATTACTTTAAAGCAAATTCCAGACTTCATGTCATTTCATCAGTAAATATCTCAGTATGCAGCACTGCACTAGAAGTGGGGCAAGGTGCCATTCCACTGTTTGCAGACAGGCTAAAGTCATCCATCCACCAGTTCCCTTTCAGGAGACTGTCAGAGAAACCTGCATAACCTTCTCATTTACTTATTTCCCAATGGAAATAATACACCATCCACAGTTTCCTGTCCTTCTCACCCTTAACCCACCAAATCTCCCCTCTTCAAGCACTAGTTGTAATCTTAGGCCTTGTCTACCAAGAGATCTGGAAATCAACAAGGAATTAAATTTTGCCAGAATAGGGGAAATTTACAGAATATTAAATTTGGAAGGAGTTATAAAGGGTAGACTATCCCTTTCAATTTATGGATAAGAAAATTGAGACAGAGAAATGAGCAAAGATATTCATATTTGAGCTTTCTAAAATGCAAATCTAATTATGTAACTCAGTTGCTTAAAACCATTTGAGGGTTTCCCGTCGACCTCAGTCTAAGGTATATACCAATATGGACCTTCACATTCTAGGATCAACTACCTTCTTCTCCAGACTCAGCCCTCGTCACTTCTGCTTACCCCATCCTCACTCTACACTCAGATAGACAACTTCTTTTTTTACCCCCTGCCTGCCCCAGATGCCTGCATTGATAGCACTTCCTGCAGGAAACTTTCAAAGTTCTTGAATTCTGGTAAGATATAATTTCATGTGGTCCCACAGAACCTTGTACACCTTGTAACGTAGCACTTATAACAAATTACATGGAAACGCCTGTTTACATGTATGACTCCCCACTAGACTCTAAGTGCCATGGCCTCTAAGCAGGGCCACATTTAGTACCTAACTCCTCACCTGGCACAGTGCAGACAACTGACAAACACTGGTAAAATGAATGACTTTGACACTGGAAAGAGTCAGTGAGGGACATACGGGAAAGTACTCTGGATGCTGTTCAGCACTCAGCAAAGGTTAGCTATTGCATTTATTATGACTTAAGGCCACAGGGCTACACAGGAGACTGGTTTCTGACCAGTACAGTTCAGAGCCTTTAACATTTCATCAAACTGCTTAATATGAATTCAGCCAATAAAGCTGTCATTTACTGCTATTTTTCCTACGTAAATAACTATTTCCACTAGATTAAAGGAAACAAACTTAGACTTGCAGCCTTTTGATGTCATTTAATTTGAAATGTTTGGCTTTATTTTTGACCTGTGTAGAAAATTCACACACACCCAGGCCATTTTTCAGAAAGACATATAGATCATCATTTTCAAAGAGTAATTGCTTTGGGCAGGATACTGTTTATGAATAACAGAAGATGTGTCTTTCATCTTTGCCTCTGAAATCACTATGCCAATGTGGGTACAGACTATAGGAAGCCATGTGTTGGTGAAAAATGTGATGGGGAAGTTTTCATAATCTGGTATAAGGATTAAAAATTACAAAAACAAAATGCCCAAGTGCTAGTAAAGATATTTTAAGCTCTTTAGTGCAAAGATGATTATGGCAGAGCTTTTCTATGACCTTTAGAATGTTGACTGCAAGATTGAAGAGTACCGTGGTGTTGGTTTACAATTCAAGAATTTACTGAGGGTTACCATGAGGCTAGCTCTCTTACCCTCATTCCCATCTTTACTTTCAATGAGAAGCAATCTAGCAGGAAAAAAAGCAAAGAGCTAATTCAGTTAAGTCAACACAAACCCCAAGTTACTAGAACTGTCTCAGTGAGTGGTTAAGTACGTGGGCTTTGGATATAGACAGATCAGGTCTTGCAGCCTGGAAGGTTTAAACTCGGGCAAAATACATAATAACCTCCTTGAGCCTTAGTTTTCTCATCACTAAAATGGGTATTACCTCACTAATTGGATGTACATATTAAATTAGATAAGGTAGGTATAATGTATATTTATTCTTTTATCAGCCAAGAACAACACTCCCCTTTTCTAGGAAACTCTTCTCCCCTATTGTTGGGGCTAGAGCTGTCCATGGTCCAACAGTGGGTATCTGAAACCAACTTAGGTCTACCATGGCCTTTCAAAACCCAGGGTTTTAAAATCTGAAACCACCGAGGGCAAGTCTGAATCTTTCCCTAGAGCCAAGCTGATACTCAGGAGATACAGGAGCCATGCTTTCTGACATGTGGAGATAATTGATCTGAAAGATCAATGTTGCCAATGAGGGAGAAGCCAATGTGAGAGAGGGAGAGAGGGAGACAGATGACAGCGTTTATGTCCTAGGAATTCAGGAGACCCAGATGCACCCTGACTCTTTCCATGATTACAAGAGTTCTTTTTTTAATTCAGTTAATTCACTTGTAACCAATAGAATCCTACCTAATCCTACAATACTTAGCACAATGCCTGTATAATTGCAGCTCAATGCACTGAAGTTATTATTTGTTCACATCATTGCATTTTCACTCTCACCCATACTTCTCTACTACAGATAAAAAGGAAAAAGATGCCTAAATGAAGCTTGTATTAGCAATTCAGTAAATATTAAGAAGCTTCATGCTATCACTTAAGATCCCTACCATTCAGCTAAACCTGCACTTTTTCTGGATGTAAGTAACACTCACACTGTACTCTATGGTCTATAGAGAGCTTCCATGTAGAGTAGCACTGTCCAATAGAAATATAATGCAAGATGCAAATGTGAGTCATGTACGTAATTTTAACTTTCCTAGTAGCCACATTTAAAAAAAAAAAATAGAAAGATGGAGACTGGAGAAACCCCAAGAATATAGCTCCTGGACACCCTTTTAACTCAGTCTTGAAGTCACTCCTGAGGTTCACCCTTCAGCCAAAGATTAGACACGCCCATAAAACAAACAATAATACATGTAGCTCAACCACGTATATGAGACTAAATGGGCACACTAGCCCAGGGACAAGGACAAGAAGGCAGGAGAGGACAGGAAAGCTGGACGAATGGAAACAGAGAACCCAAGGTCAAGAAGGGGAGAGTGCTGAGACATCGTGGGGTTGGCAACCAATGTCACAAAACAATATGTGTATTAATTGTCTAATGAGAAACTAATTTGCCTTGTAAACCTTCACCTAAAGCACAATTAAAAAAAAGAAACTAGTAAAATTGATTTTAATAATGTTATTTAATTCAGTGGATCGAAAATATTGTCATTTTGATATATAATCAATATAAAAAATACTGAGAAATTTTACATTTTTTCCTACTAAGCTTCTAAAATTCAGTGTATATTTTATGTTTACAGCACATCTCAATCTGGATTAGCCACTTAAGATTTCAATAGCTACTTACAGCTAGTGGCTACTGTATTAGAAGGCACAGAGTAAAATGTCTCATCAGTCTTCACAACAACTAATCACAAAGATTAAAGCTTTCGTAATTGTAAATGAGAACACTGAAACTCAGAGAAATTAAGTATTCTGTTCATAGTCAGCAGCTACTCCATGAAAAGCCTAGGCTCCAATCTTAGTCTTTTGCCTCCAGATTTTATGCTCCTTGTCACACTATGCTGTCTCTGTACAATAAGAACTGATGTTCAACATGATCCTGAATTACAGCCATATCAATCAAAGAAATTAACCATGATGTGGCTTCCCCTACAAAATGAGACAGGTGGCTTCTAGGTGCAAGGGCTGTATTTCCTGACTGACCACTCCAGACATAGAGCCTGCCTGACAGCTTGAGGACAGAGCAGCTCAAATGGGAACAATCCCAGAAAAGCCACACGTCTCTGTATCTACTGATTCATAGTTGTAATCAAAATATCACTGTCACACATGTATGTGTTCCTCTACCACACCTTCCTCTCTGACGGGCTATTACTCCGCTCACATAAGCAAAATGCCAAGTCTTTGCTAATAAAACTATTCACTGAAACAGTCTGCAATAGCCTTCAACATAACCTTAACATGTGACCTAGTCGGCAAAATTGTTTCTTTAGACAAGGAGAAATAGAGAGCACACACTCTCCTCTATTGCCAATGCCCCAACCCTTCCACTAGTTAGAAAGGGGCAACTGCCCTTTCCTGAGCAGTTAGAACTCACAGGTTAGGCTTTCAAGAGAAAAACAGGCAGTGCTGATATATCTTAACCATTATAATTTTCTCTAGACCTTTTCACACAAAATTCATTGCTTTTTCTTTGCAGCCGCAAATGAATTCCTTGTTTTGATGGCAAAATCTCAACCCTACAAATTAACAAGAAACTTGCTTTATAGTCAAGAGAAGGACATGAAAGTGCTTTAGCGTAGTGCCTAGAACACAGCAGGCACTCAATTTATGTTGGTTTTCTTTGCATCTTAGAATAAACCACATTTTCAAGGAATATTTAATGGTTGGGGGGAAATACCTACAATATAATGTTAAGGGAAATTAACAGGACACAAATCTGATTCTAAAATGTGAATCCTACTCTTTTTTAAAAAAGAAGAAATCTGCTTCTATATGTGCATAGATAAAACAATGGAAGGAAATGAATCAACATATTAATAATGATTAGCTCTTTATGGAGGTACTCGAAATTATTTAAATGATGCTTACATCTGTATCATCTGAAAAACTGCTTGAAAAAATACCTACGATCATTGACTCTGCACCCCATCTATGCCCATATGTGCCCACCCACGCCACTTTGCAATACTACTTTGCATTTCCCTCCATCAAGAGATAGAATATTTCCTCACTTCTTGAAGTTGCGCTGGCCTTGTGACTTGTTTTTAACAGCAGAGTGGAAGTAACATTGTGCCAATTCCCAGCCTAGGTCCAACAGGCCTTGTGTACTCTGCTTGCTCTCCTGGCTCCTCTGCCTTCACCAAGAGACTGCGTCCAAGCTATTCTAATGCAGGATGAGACTACATGGAGGACTTGGCCCAGTCATCCCAGCTGATGCCCCAGACACGTGAGTGAGCCCCACTGATAACAGCTCAGCTTGCCCCAGCTCAGAAGGACTGTCCAGCTGAGCCCAGCCTATATTACTGACTCCCAGAATTGTGAGCTAAATAAATGTACGTTGTCAAGTCAGTAAATTTTGGGGTTGTTTATTATGCAGTAAAAGCGAACTGATAACATATGTAATTTCCAGAACTTCTACAATGCTACAATGAAAAGCCAGAACATTCTTTTTAAAAATGAAAAACAATCTTCTTTAAAAAAAAAAGGGAGGGAGGGAGGAAGGCAAAAAGGAAAAAACAAACACAGGCCTGAAGTCTGACAGACTTGGGTTTAATTCCTGGCTCGTCCATCCAGTAGCTGTGATAGACAAGTTATCAAAATTTTCTAACATTACCTACTTCACAGAGTAGCTTTTTTAAATTAAAAGTGATAACATTTAGAGCACCTAGCTGAGTATCTGAGACTTAATAGGCACCCAGTACACTCCAGATCCTTTCCTAACCCTCTCCTTCCTTACATTCCCAGCAGTGCCTACGTTTTTGTGGAAATGGCTCAACTTTACCCCTCAACCTTGCAATGCTATAGTTTATTTTTTATTCTGAATTCATTTTTATCTCCTGTCCTGGATAGAACAAGTCAAGTGACTACAAATCCATTTAATTACGTGGTGGTGCACCTTTAGCTTTGGAGAAAATGTTAAATAACAGGAAAGCTATAACTTCATTAATAGCTAACATTTCCCTAAAAATTTTATTATGAAAATTTCAAACATGTCAAAAAGGTTAAAAAACTTCACACAGTGAATACCTGTATATCTAATAGCAAGATTTAGCAATTGAAAATATTTTGCAGTTTGCTGTATCTAGATATTTGTGTTTCTTTTTCTTTTTGCTGAACTTTCATCATGCATCTCCTAATAAGGATATTCCCCTATACAACCATAAAATTAATAATAATTCCCTCATGTAATCTAAGGAGTCCCTGGGTGGCACAAACAGTTAAGTGCTAGACTACTAACCAAATAGTTGGTGGTTTGAACCTACTCGAAGGTACCTCGGAAGAAAGGCCTAGCAATCTGTTTCTGAAAGATCACAGCCTTGAAAACCCTGCGGAGTGCAGTTCTACTCTTCATACATGGGGTTGCGATGAGTCAGAATCAACTCACTGGCAGTGGGTTTGGTTTTGCTTTTAACGTCATCAAATATCCAGTCTATATTCATATATGCTCCATTGTCTCAAAACTGTCTTTTTCTTTTTAATTAATAACAGTTTACATTTAGGTATACATGATGCTCGTAACAATACTTGGAAGTAGATTTTATTATTCCCATTTTATAGCTTAGGAAACTGAGTTCAGAATGTAAACTTTCTTGTCAAAGATCACATAGATGGGGAGTCTATGGCAAAGTCACTACTTAAACTTATGTGAGTGTTTCACTGTTTTAATAGATCAGGTTGATATATGAACAAATGCATTAAAAATTTTTAAAAATCAATACACTCTAAAACAATAAAGCAATTGGGGTCACATAACAATGTATGTATAAATTTTTGTATGGGAGACTAACTTGAAATGTAAACTTCATCTAAACTACAACGATTTAAAAAAACTGTAAAAAAAATAACTAAAACAATAAAGCTTTTAGAAGAAAACATTTTTATGACTTAGGGCAAGCCAAGATTTCTTAAACAGGATCCAAAAAGTAGTAACCATAAAGCAAAAATTGATAAACTGCACTACATCAAAATTGAAAATTTCTGTTCATAAAAAGACATTATTAAGAGAGTAAAAGGGCAAGCCACATTGTAAGAGAAGATTTTATGAAATGGTGCTTAACCTCATAGTCATCATGGAAATTCAAATTAACACATAATGAGATACCACTACATATCAACCAGAATAGCTAAGATTAAAATGACTGACAGTATCAAATGTCCATAAAGATGTGGACCAAGAAAAAATCTCATACTATGCTGATGGGAGTAAAAACTGGTACAACCACTTTGGAAAATTGTTTGGCAGTATCTACTAGAGCTTAATATACATTATTCTATGACATAGCAATTTCACTCTTAAATGTATAACCAACATAAAAATGTACATATGTGCACCAAAAGACACATATTTGAGACTGTTCATAGCAACACTTTCAACAACAGACCAATAGAAATTACTCAAATGCCTGTCAAAATTAAAATGAAAAAATTAAAGTGACAGATTCACTCAATGGAATAATGTACAGCAATGAGAATAAAGAAACTACAGCTACAACACAACATGGATGGATCTCACAAACACAAAGTTAGGCAAAAGGATCCAGAACAAAACATTGCATACAGAATGATTCTACTTCCATAAAATTCAAAATCAAGCAAGACTGGCACGTGTGTACGAAGAGGGCGATCTTGAGGACCATAACTCCGGCAGGCACGTGGCCCTGCGTGCAGCACCCAATTCCCTGTGTCTTGGGAGCAGTGTCCTGGCCTCTGCCACTCCAGTCACCGTTGTGCCAGGCAGTCGGGCTGGATAGAGACCCACAGCCAGACCAACGACAACAATCAAGGTGATGGAGGCCATCAAGAAAATGCAGAAATCGAAGTCCAAATCGGACAGTTCAGCAGCCCAGATGCCAAGATGAAATTAGCAACCAGAGTCCCTTCTATCAACTCAAGGTAGACACATCCCCAACTCAAGCCCTAGCCTCCAGCAGAGGGAGTCCCTGAATGCAGCACATACCTGACGTCCGCACAAATGACTCCCAGCCACCCCCTCTCAGCTAGGAGGTCCTCCAGGGGTCCTTCCTGCCTGCCTCAGAAGTTGCTGATGAACCTTCTACCCTCCTGTAGGAAGAACCAGTTCTACTAGAGACTTATTGCTGAGCAACAGGAAGACTTGGGTGCCCCGCCCCTGAAGTGCTTCTGTGTGGATCAACCCACCATGCAGCAGACAGAATCAGAAAGGAGGCACCATCCTATTAACCCTTGTTTCCCGGTGCCCTGCTTTTATTTATTGCATTCTGGTCTGGCCAGCTGTGTTGCTGGGGTAAGGGCAAGCACTGGAGTCCAGAGCCTGCACATATAAGCCTTCTGGGCTGGAAGGTGGACACACAGGACAGGGTTGTAGCACTTGTGTCTGCTTGCTCCTGAAAAGAGACACACTCATGTCCTTTTTGCACCCCAAGTAGGCTGGAGTATCAGCCATCCACCCTACGGTTCATCTATCACCTCCAGGTAGTAGTCTCTGCTCCAGAACCTCTGAGCTGAGCTGCTGGTGAGATGTGGAAGGCGCCCTCTAGAGAAGAGTGAGCCTAGGGCTACTTGAACTTGAATGCAGACTACAGATTCATGAACTTTCCTGTGCGCTGGTAGGCTGCTGTTGGAGAATGACTTGGATAGACTTGGGAAAGAAGGGAAGGGTCTCCTCCAGGAATGGAAGGGCTCTTCTCCAGATGGGGGTAGAGAATCCATGTAGATTTCTTACAGTCTAGGTACTTCTGACCATTGCTGTAACTTCCTCCTTTCTCCAAAACACACATGCAGCTTTCCCTTTTTTCATCCGTACATTTAATTCCAGCATCCCCCGTCTCCTGCCACAGCCTCCAGCACTCCAGCCACAAACTCTGCACCACGAAGAATCTGAGGTTCTGACAACAGTACCCATCTGCCAAAGTACTACTTCAGTTCAGACTTCCTAGAAAGTTCCCTTTTCTTTGAAATCTGCATGTTTAATTGAACTTTGTGATTTTATTTCTTGTTTCAAAAAAGTTTAAGAAAATGGTAATGGGCAACAGTGAGTCAAGATATATTTTAGCACTGAATATTTTTAAAATTAAACTTTGAAATATGAAAAAATGCAAGCAAGACTAATCTGTTGTGTTAGACTTCAGATTAGTTGTTACTCTTAGCAGGGTCAGGAGGGTGGGTAGTGACTAGAAGGGGGCTTCTGAGCTGCTGATAATGTTCTGTTACTTGATGTGAATTCTAGTTACAGAAATGTATTCACCTTATAAAAATTCATCAACCTGTACAATTCAGCAGTGTGTACTTTTCTGTATACTTAAATTTAAAAGTTTACTTAAAATTTAATATTCTCTGGGCATAAATATATTCACAAATCAATATGAAGAATTTTTAAGACTATATTAGTATTTTTTAATGATATTTTATTGTTTTTTCCATGAAGGTTTACATAGCAAATTAAGTTCCCTTTTAATAATTTTCTATACAAATTGTTTAGTGACATTGGTCACATTTTTCACAGCCTGTCAACATTCTCATTATTTCCATTCTGGTTATTCCATTTCTAGTAATCTAGTTTCCCTGCTCCCTTGCCTTTCATCTTTGCTTTAGAGTAAATGTCAACTGTTTGGTTTCATATAAATGATATTTTTTTAAAGGTACACAGTACTCATGGGTAAAATTCTTTACGAGAAAATCAGTTATTTAGCTAAAAGGTGATCTCAGGGGAATAGTCTTAGGAAGTTCTCCAGTCTCGACCAGTCCAGTAAATCTGGACTTTTTAAGAATTTGAGTTATGTTCCACATTTTTCTCTCATTCAATCAGGATACATCTATTGTGTTCCTGATTAGAAAGGTCGGTAGTGGTAGCCGGGTACCATATAGTTCTTCTGGTATCAGGGTAGATAAGGTCGTGGTTTGTTCAGTCTATTAGTCCTGTAGACTAATTTCAATATGAAGAATTCTGAGGCCAAAGTTTACTAGTTCATCTTCTGAGAAAACTCTAAATATGCCTGTTTGTGTAATGTTCTTATTTATTTTTATACACTGCCAATTTGGCCTTTTCCCAATGGTATGATTAGTTATAAATTTCTCACCTTAGAGTTAAGATTCTTGCCTTGTTTTTCTTCTAAACTTTTTAACCCTTTCTTATGAATCTGGAGGAAACTATCAAAAAAAATTTCAAGATGAAAACAGATTTGGCAGAATCAAGAAGGCTAAACCCTAAACTGGCAAGCTGAGTTACAATACAGAATCCCCTAAAGGCTTGGGATTTGACAGCACACCCACCTCTGAGCATTGTAGTGAGGGGTGAAGGCAAGACTAAAAACAGGAGGATTGTCTGAAAATCTGTTTTAAGAAACAGATCCCCATGTCCCCTCCCTAGCCCCATGCAGCTGCGATGCTGCCATTCCCCAACCCCAGCAGGTTAAAGGTCTATTCTCTGGAGCGGGCATGAAAGGAGATAATTGGACTGGGGAACACCAGGCAGAGTTTAGGGCTCAGGTATTGTACTTAAAAGAGGGAGATGAGATAAATGTTTACATTCTGAATGCTAAGACTCCATCCAGCCCTCTGCCCAGCACTTTATAGGATATGCTGACATTCTCTTTATTTTTCTAAACTTTATTTGTTGTTGTTGTTGTTGTTGTTGTTGAGAACATACACAGCAAAACATACACCAATTCAACAGTTTCTACATGTACCATTTAGTGACTTTGATTACATTCTTCCACTTCTGCAACCATTCTCACCCTCCTTTTCTAAGTTGTTCCTTCATCATTAACATAAACTCACTGCCCTCTGTGGTTCCTATCTAGTCTAATCTTTCGGGTTGCTGTTGTCACTTTGATCCCATATAGATAGTTCTTAGAGAGCATAATGCTCAAGGCAGACCTTTTTTACTAGTTAAGCTAAACTACTGTTCAATTTTAAGATTACTTCAGGGGATGTTTTTGGTTTAAGGTTTAAAGATTATCTCAGGGCAACAGTTTCAGGGGTTCATCCGGCCTTCATGGCTTCAGAATGTCTGGAGTCCATGAGAATTTGAAATCTTGTTCTGCATTTTACCCCTTTCAATCAAGATTCTTCTATGGAATCTTTGATCAAAATGTTCAGTAATGGTAGCCAGGCACCATCCAGTTCTTCTGGTCTCTTTGCAAAGGAGGCAGTTGTTCATGGAGGCAATCAGCCACACATTCCATATCCTCCTATTCCTGACTCTCCTTCCTCCTCTGTTGCTCCAAATAGTTGTGCCTTGGATGGCCATTTGCAAGCTTTTAAGACCTCAGGCACTATGCAACAAACTAGAAGGTAGAACAGAAGCACTAAACACAATATTAGGCCAATTAACTGGGATGTCCCAAGAAACCATGACCCTAAATCTCCAAACAAAGGAACCAAATCTTGTAAGATGCTTCATTGTACATAAGCTGCCTCAACAGATGCTCTTTTTTTTTTTTTATCATTGTTGTGAATATATCTATCATACAACTTTTGCCAATTCAACTTTTTACAGGTGTACAACTTACTGACAGCAATTACAATAATTGGCTGTGCACCTCTACCCTTATTCAATGCAATTTTTCCATCATTGTTAACCCCCTTTTTCCCTCGCCCCTAGTAACCACTAATAAACTTTGGTCTCTGTATATTTGCCTTTTCTTGTCTTTTTATATAAGTGAGGTCATACAGTATTTGTCCTTTTATGATTGGCTTATTTTACGCAGTATAATGTCTTCAAACTCCATCTGTACTGTAGCATGTATCAAGACTTCATTTCTCCTACTGGCTGAGTAGTATTCCATTGTATGTATGTTCCACATTTTGTTTATTCATTCATCTGTTGATGGGCATTTAGGCTGTTTCCACCTTTTGCCTATTGTGAATAATGCTGCAATGAACACTGGTGTACGAGTTTCTTTTTGAGTCTTTGCTTTCAAGTCTTTTGGGTATATACCTAGCAATGGAATTGCTGGGTAATATGGTAGTTCTATTTTTAGTTTTTTGAGGAACTACCACACTGTTTTCCACAATGGCTATACCATTTTACGTTCCCACCAGCAATGGATAAGGATTCCAATTTCCCCACATCCTTGCCAACATTTGTTATTTTCTGTTTTTTATTTGTTTGTTTTTATATTAGCCTCCTAGTGGGAGTGAAATGGTATCTCATTGTGGTTTTGCTTTGCCTCTCTCTGATGGCTAATGACGCTGAGCATCTTTTCATGCGTCTGGTGGCCATTTGAATGTCTTCTTTTGGCATCCTCTGAAAAGAAATTAAATGGTGGAGCAAATGGAGGTAGGCAAATGGGGGACTAATTATTCTTCCTTCAATCTATGAAGCTTAATAAAATGGGCTTATTCCCCAAAGACTAAGAAGATAAAATGAATGAAAGGAAATACATTGCAATAAAAAATAAATAACCACTACTCAAGAATTACTGAGGACCTTTAAAGGAGGCAGGGAAGTGACTTTGACAACAACAGCTCACTACCCACTGATTCAGGGATCTAAATATCAATTTTTAAGGATTCTGCATATAAGCTCATCATCCCCTTTATGTTTTTACATCGCACTCCCCCATTTGCCTGCATTTTCTGAATGGGATTTTAATTTCTTTTACAATGATTTTCCCCAAAATCTACCATCATAAATATCTCATTTTAAATGCACTAGTGTATCTGGCAAAGTAATACATATGGAACTTCCACAATCTACCCCATTCTTTCATTCACTCTTTCCTTCACTCAATCACTCATTCACTCACTCATTATACATTTTCAAATGGGTCAGGAATAATTTAAAGATAAAAACTTTCAAAATGTGATTTTTCAGGTAGGTATTACTACTTACAATGTGACAGTTTCTGCTTTTAACTAGAGAGGCAAAACAGCATGGAGAGCATAGATTGTGGTGTCAAAGAAACATGTTAGATTCCTGGGCCCACCACATACTAAGTGTCTAACTTTGAGCAAATTATTTCATAATTCAGATCCTCAATGCATTCATCTATAAAATAGGCATATTAATACCTCTCATGGTTATTGCTAAGTTTGAATATGATAATATATGATAAGCACTTATGATAGTGCTAACACACAGTAAGCGGTAGGTAAGCATCAACTTCATCATTTCTTAAATGTATTAATAACCTATTTTCTATGTCTAAGATTTCAAATTACATGCATCACCTCAATAGAGTTAAATCAAGACCAAAACATTTCTCCCATCATTCTGGTGTGGTTTTCTGCATTTTATCAAACAAGAAAAAAGGACATAACCCATAGGCTTTTCAGTCCTAAGAAGTGATCTGTAGGTTAAGAAAAAAAAATGAACACTGTTTCATCTAACTTGGAATTCTGGCATTCAAATGGTCAATGCAGAGTACTATTTAACAAAAGTTAGGTTGTGGTTGTGTGAGAGAATACAAACACAATACGAGTCAATTTAATTCAGTACATGTTCTCTGATCTCCCATACCGCTGGGGGTAGGGTGGAGAAACATTAAATAATTCCATGAATGTATCCTGGGCATCAACTTTGTGATAGAAGTAGTGCTGGTCCCTGGATTTGACAAATTCCTTCCAAAAAAGATTAAAACAGAGCACAGAATAAGGTAATGTAAGAAAGAAGGGAAAAGTGCTGTGGGTGCTGTGGAGGTTTAGAGGAGGGAAAGATGATGCAGAATACCTGGGGAGGTGAGGGTTATTTCCTAGTCACTTTTACATTACTGTGATGCAACAGTGCTTGCAGTGTGCAATACATGTTGTTTGGGCTGAGCATCTTATTGAGGGAACAACTCAAAAAAGCCTTCAGAGACTCACTGAAAAGGGGCTTCAACAATTAGTAAATTTCAAGTGACCAAAAACTGAATTGGGGAGGGGCGCTTCTAGGCCAAGGGCAATGTTGTTGTTTTGTGTGCTGTCGATTCCAACTCATAGCAACCTTACAGAACACAGTAGAACTGCCCCATCGGGTTTTCTAGGCTGTAATCTTTATGGGAGCCGATCGCCACATCTTTTCACCTGCGGAGCTGCTGGTGGGTTCAAACCACCGACCTTTTGGTTAACAGCTGAGCACTTAACCACTGCACCACGAGGGCTCTTTACAGGGGCAATAACGTAAGCCAAATCAGTGAAGCCAAAAAGAACATGGTGGGTTCAGGCAATTGTACATCAGGCATGTTAGTGGCCACATAAACCATGTATAGCGGATTGTTGGGAAGCAGGAGTCCTTGGGTGGTGCTAACAGTTAAGTGCTTGCTACTAACCGAAAGGTTGGCGGTTTGAATCTACCCAGAGGCACCTTGGAAGAAAGGCTTGGGGATCTACTTTGAAAGGTCATAGCCATTGAAAATGTGCATTCCTCTGAAACAACACGGGGTTGCCATAAGTCAGAACTGATTCAATGGCAGCTGGTTTGGTTTTTCGTTTTTTTAGGCTGGGAAAGCAGATGTGGCCACAAGAGGAATGCCCTTGCCTCTGTGCAAGGAAAAGAGAGCAACTGGTGCTGTTTATGGAGGGAAGTCAGAGCGTCAGAGTGGCACTCTGTAAAGATGAAACTGATAAGACTTAAAAGCAAGAGTCAATGAGACTATGTAACCAAAGTGACTTCATTACTTACAACTACTATTACCAACTGAAGGAGCTAGGCAGAAAGGTACCCAGATGGGAAGCAACAGAACTCAAACTAGTGACTCCAAAACAAAACAACTTGGTGCCCCAAAGTTAGGGGAAGAGAATGTTGAGGGGAGACTGAGGAGAAGCCCAGAGATTCCCGGAGGCAGTAGTCTCAGAACCTCACTGCACATAGGAGTTGAGTCACTTGAGGAGCTCGTAAATCTCAGGTTATGCAAACCTCCACAGATTCTGACTCAGTAGGACTCGATGCTGGAGAGGAGAGGGTGTTCTCTTAAGGAGATTATAAGAAGAGGAACGTATAAGGAGGAGGCTGAAAAGGGACCCCACCGTGCGAGGCAGAAGCCTATGGGGGCACAGCACGCATGAACAGCTGGCCTTCATGAGACACAGAAGTGAAGAGATGGAGGAGGGAGATGCTGGGAGACTTTGATGTGGAGAAGGAAGCTAAGGAACCTCAGGCTGGAGAGTCTAATTCTTGTTGAGAGGAGGTGAAGTCACCTCTGAGAGATGAGGCCTTGATGATGAAGGCGTTAAGTTTGAAGCAGAACCTATTGCAAATGAAAGGGAGTCACTGAGGTAAGGGAAAGGACCATCCAAGAGTGGTAATATTAGAGGCCTGGAACAGACTATTGGTACACAGAACTTGGATGAACTGTAAGGAAATTATGCTGAGTGAAAAACGTTCAATCTCAAAAAAAAAAAAAAAAAAAAAGACCAGCTGCTGAGGCTGCTTATGTACCACCAAACACCCCATGGGATTTAGTTTCATGATTTGGAGGTTTAGGGTCATGGTTTTATGGGACATCCCAGTAAATTGGCCTAATATCATGTTTAGTGCTTTTGCTCTACCTTCTAGTTTACTGCTTAGTGCCTGGGGTCTTAAAAGCATGCAAGCAGCCATCCAGGGCAAAACAATTAGTCTATTTGCCTGGGGCAACAGAGGAAGAAGTAGAGTCAGGAATAGGAGGAGGATATGGAATGTGTAGCTAATTGCCTCCATGAACAACTGCCTCCTTTGCCATAAGACCGGAAGAAATACATGGTGCCTGGCTACCATTACTGAACATTTTGATCAAATATTCTATAGAAGAATCTTTGATTAAAAGGGGGAAAATGCAGAACAGACTTGAAAATTCTAATGGACTCCAGACATTCTGAAGCCATGGAGGCTGGATGAACCCCTGAAACTATTGCCCTGAGATACTCTTTAAACCCTGAACCAAAAAATATCCCCGGAAGTCTTCTTAAACCCAAATTAAAGTTTAGCTTAACTAGTAAAGAATGTTTGCCTTGAGCATTGTGTTCTTTTAAGAACTATCTATATGGGATCTAATTGACAACAGCAACTCAAAAGATTAGACAGAAAACTTAGGGGGCTGTGAGTTTATGTTAATGGAGGAGGAACAATTCAGAAAAGGAAGGTGAGAATGGCTGCACAACTTGAAGAATGTAATCAATGTCACTGAATTGTGCATGCAGAAATTGTTGAACTGATTTATGTTCTACTTGTATATTCTCAACAACAACAAATTTTTTTAAAATTATAGAACAATAATTACAGATATGGAGAACAGATTAGTGGTTGCCAGGGGATAGGGATTAGGAAGAGGGGATAGGAGTGGCTATAGAGGGATAACACAAGGGTGATGGTTCAGTTGAGCATCTTGATTATGGCAGTGGTTATGGAAGCCTACCTACCAAAAAAGAAAAACCCATTTACACTGCATTGATGCTGACTCATGGTGACCCCATGTGTTACAGAGTAGAACTGAGCTACATAGGATTTTCTTGGCCATAATCTTTACAGAAGCAGATAGCCAGGCCTTTCTTCTGTGGCTCCACTGAGTGGGTTCGAACCACCAACCTCTTGGTTAGTAATTGTGTATGAACAGTTTGTACCACCCAGGGACCATGGAAGGCTGCACATGTGATAAAACTGCATAGAACTATATGTACACAAAGGAACCTTGGGGACACAGTGGATAAGTGCTCGGCTACTAACTAAAAATTGGAGGTTTGAATCCACCACCAACTACTCTAGGGGAGAAAGATGTAGCAGTCTGCTTCCATAAAGATTACCACCTTAGAAACCCTAAGGGGCAGTTCTACTCTGTCCTACAGGGTTGTTAAGAGTTGGCATCAACTCAACGGCACCACACACACACAAATGAGTGCACGTATAACTGGTGAAATCTGAATAAGCTCTGTGGATTATGCCAATGTCAATTTATTGGTTTTGATATTGTACTATAGTGGTGTATGATTTTAACATGGGTGGGAGGCATGGAAGAGTGTATAGGAATTTCCTGTACATTTCTTTGAAACCTCCTGCAAGTCTATAATTATTTCAAAATAAAAGTTCTCTGAGCACCAGAAGAGAGACTCGATAACCGGAAGCTCTTAAAAATCAAACACTTAGGCTCATCAAAAGACTTCACCAAGAGTCAAAAGACAACCTAAAGACTGGGAAAAAATTTTCGGCTACGACAAATCTGATCAGCATCTAATCTCTATAATCTACAAGATGCTGCAAAACCTCAACAACAAAAAGACAAATAACCCAATTAAAAAATGGGCAAAGGATATGAACAGGCACTTTGCCAAAGAAGATATTCAGGCGGCTAACAGATACATGAAGAAATGCTCACGATCATTAGCCGTTAAGAGAAATGCAGATCAAAACTACAATGAGATATCAT
>NW_004443939.1:11843697-11880931 GCF_000243295.1 Trichechus manatus latirostris | reverse complement strand
ATGAGCAGCATGCCTCTTAGCTCAAGTAGATACAAGAGATTAAACGAGCAGCTTCTGTCCAGAGGTGAGATGGGAAGGCAGAGAGGGTTAGGAGCTGGCTAAATGGACATGGTGAATCAGCGGTGGAAAGGAGGAGTGTGCTGTCAGTGTGGGGAGAGCAACTGGGGTCACATAGCAATGTGTGTGTAAATTTTTGTATGAGAGACTAACTTGAAATGTAAACTTCATTTAAACTACAACAATAAAAAAAAAAAAGTTAAGTCATCAATGTAACAAGCCAAGAAAACTCATTTAACAAATATTGAGTAGCTCCTGTGTGCCAGGTTCCACATCAAACAGTGGACATACAATTGTGACAAGAAACAGTCTATGCCCTCAAGGAATTCATAATTTAGGTAGGGAGACTGACAAACACCAGTCCTCATACAGTGCATTGTTCTTTTCAATCTCTTAAGAACTGGAGAACTCAGCCTATATGTAAAAGTAAATAGCTCATTCCTTGCAAAATGAATTTACCTGCCCACCGTCCATTCCTCTTTCTTCTGGTGACATAGTAACTAACACCTTAATTTTTCCACTGAGGACTTAATCTAATTTTCTCCACCACCACCCCACTACCCTCATCCAATGGAAGACTGACCACTATCCCCTTCCACAGATGCAGAGGAAGAAATCAAGATGGTCATTCATCAATATATTAGTCTTTTGCCATTAAGGGGTGGGAGAAGCTTAAAATTTTTTCACACGCACTAAATAGAGCCTTTTATTTAAAAGTCTAAAATGCTGAAATTGTTTTGCATCTCACTGAACATAGATAAAGCATTCTACTGCTATGGGACTTCCTCCAATAACGTGACCATCTCTTTCCCAGGCTTGGAAAAAATGTATTTCCTAAAAAGCATGAACAAAAAGGAATGAAGTACTGATACATTCTACAACGTGAACCTTGAAAACATGATGCTAAGTGAAAGACGCTGGTCATAAAAGACCACATATTGTATGACTCCCATTTACATGAAATGTCCAGAACAGGCAAATCCACTGAGACAGAAAGTAGATTAGTGGTTGCCTGGGGCTGGGGGTAGGGGGAAGTGACTGTTAATTGGTGCAGGGTTGTTTTTTTAGGTGATGAAAATGTTCTGGAATTAATGGGGATGGCTACACAACTTTGTGGATATAGTAAAAACCACTGATTTGTATACCTTAAAAAGGTGAATTTTATGGTATGTGAATTATATCAATAAAAAAGAAAAAAAGTACATTGAGACTTCATTAGAAAATTTTAAACTTAATTTTATTGTAGCCATGTAATTCTTTCCTCAGAGGAAATCTTACCCAGTATGAAAAAAACATCTCCACAGAACTCTTAAGAGTCAGAAATGTCCATTGTGAAAAGCTCTGTAGTAAAACCCACTTTTCTCATTTTACAGATGGGAAAAAATGAGACCAGCAATTTGAAATGATTGACTCAAGATGAATCTGTAGGAAAATTTCAGGTCTCCTAATTGCCCGACCAATGGATTGTTCATTCTACTCGGCTACCCCATTTTTTAAAAACATCCAAAACAACCCTTTAATCCACTGAAATAAGCAAGGTAGGTTATCAAAAAAAGAAGAAAGAAAAGAAAAAATTGCAACTTCTCCACTACATAATTTATTTACCCAGGAATTTAAATTATCCTCCAAACTCATAAACATATTGCCCTGTTAAAAGTAGAGTTCAAATGGTGAAAATGTAAGTTTCCAAATCTTCTTCTAATAAATGAAGGCATAGATATTACTACGAGGTATTATGAATTTAGCAGTATCTTACAGGCATGATTTCACAGAAACTAAAAACTTGGAAAGTGTTTGGGCAGTCATGCTAAGTGAAAAAAAGAAAAATGATCTCAACTAAGTAAAATATACATGGATATATAAAGATGCACAGAAAGGAGAGACATTCAAATTTTTACAGCAATTATCTCTAAAGGATAGAATCATGGATAGTTTTACAGGTTTTCTCTGTGCTTTTCTGAATTTTCACAATTTCCTCTTGGGAACATACACACATTTTTTATTACATTGTATTAAGTACCTATGTGTCAGGCACTATGCTAGGTGCTTTTTTAATTATTATTATTGTGGCAAATATATAGGTAAAAAAAATTTGCCATTTCAACAATCTTCACATTTACAGTTCAGTGATATTAAATATATTGTTCAACCATCATCATTAACCATTCCCGAATTTTTCCATCACCCTTAACAGAAACTCACTGTCCCTAATAGGCTAGGTGCTTTTGATGTGTTATTTCTAATCTCACAACAACTCTGTGTAAGTTGTTGGGGCAGTGGTTGTTGGATGCTGTCGAATCAGTTCCCACTCAAAGCACCCCTACACACAAGAGATGGAAACACTGGCCGGCATCCTCACAATCACTGCTAGGTTTGAGTCCAATGTTGCAGCCACTGTGTCAATCTATCTCTTTGAGAGTTTTCCTCCTTTTTGCTGACGCTCTACCTTTATCAAGCCTGAGGTCCTTCTCCAGGGACTAGTCCTTCCTGATAACACGGTGTATTCAATATTCTTTGCCAACACCATAATTCAAAGGCATTAATTCTTCTTCGGTCTTCCTTATTCATTGTCCAGCTTTCACATGCATATGAGGTGACTGAAAATATCAGGGCTTGGGTCATGCACACCTCACTCCTCAAAATGACATCTTTGCTTTTTAAAACTTTAAAGAGGTCTTTTGTGGCAGATTTGCCAATGCAATGCATCGTTTGATTTCTTGACTGCTGCTTCCATGGGCGTTGAGTGTGGGTCCAGGTAAAATGGAATCCTTGACAACTTCAATATTTTCTCCATTTATCATGATGTTGTTTATTGGTCCACTTGTGAGGATTTTTGTTTTCTTTACGTTGAGGTGTAAACCATAATGAAAGCTGTGGTCTTTGATCTTCGTTTGTAAGTCCTTCAAGTCCTCTTCGATTTCAGCAAGTAAGGTTGTGTCATCTGCATAATGCAGATTGTTAAGGAGTCTTCCAATGATCCTGATGCCACATTCTTCTTCATATAGTCTAGCTTCTTGGATTATTTTTTCAGCATACAGACTGAATAAGTATGGTGAAAGCATACAACCCTGACACACACTTTTCCTGAATTTGAAACACACAGTACTCCGTTGTTCTGTTTGAACGATTGCCTCTTGGTCTATGTACAGGTTCCTCATGAGCATGATTAAGCGTTCTGGAATTCCCATTCTTTACAATGTTGTCCATAATTTGTTATGATCCATACAGTTGAATGCCTTTGCATGGTCAATAAAACACAGGTAAACATCTTTCTGGTAGTCTCCTTTCAGTCAAGATCCATCTGACATAAGCAGTGATATCCCTCATTCCACGTCCTCTTCTGAATCCGGCTTGAATTTCTGGCAGTTCCCTGTTGATGTACTGCTGCAACCATGTTTGAATTATGTTCAACAAAATTTTACCTAAGTGTAACATCAGTGATGTTGTTCAATAATTTCTGCATTCTGTTGGCTCACCTTTCTTTGGAATGGGTACAAATATGGATCTCTTCCAGTCTGTTGGTCAAGCAGCTGTCTTCCAAATTTCTTGGCATAGACGAGTGAGCACCTCCAGCACTGCATCCATTTGCTGAAGTATCTCAGTTTGGTATTCCATCAATTCCTGGGGCCTTATTTTTCACCAGTGCCTTCAGTGCAGCTTGGACTTCTTCCTTCAGTACCATCGGTTCTTGATCACATACTACCTCCTGAAATGGCTGAATGTTGACCAATTCTTTCTGGTACAGTGACTCTGTGTATTCCTTTCATCTTTTGATGCTTCCTGCATCGTTTAGTATTTTCCCCATAGAATCTTTCAATATTGCAACTCGAGGCTTGAATTTTTTCTTCCATTCTTTCAGCTTGAGAAACCCCAAGCGTGTTGTTCTCTTTTGGTTTTCTAACTCCAGGTCTCTGCACATTTCATTATAATACTTTACTTTGTCTTCTCCAGCCGCCCTTTGAAATCTTCTGTTCAGCTCTTTTACTTCATTATTTTGTTCATTCACTTTAGCCACTGTACATTCAAGAGCAAGTTTCAAAATCTCTTCTGACATCCATTTTGGTCTTTTTTTTCTTTCCCATCTTTTTAATGACCTTTTGCTTTCTTCATGTATGATGTCCTTGATGTCATCCCACAACTTGTCTGGTCTTTGGTCATTAGTGCTCAATCCGTCAAATCTATTCTTGAGATGATCTCCAAATTCACGTGGGATAGACTCAAGGCTGTATTTGGGTTCTCGTGGACTTGTTTTAATTTTCTTCTGCTTCAACTTGAACTTGCATATGAGCAATTGATGGTCTGTTCCACAGTTAGCCCCTGGCCTTGTTCTAACTGACAATATTTAGCTTTTCCACTGTCTCTTTCCACAGACATAGTCAATTTGCTTCCTATATTTTTCATCCGGTGAGGTCCACGTGTATAGTCACTGTTTATGTTGTTGAAAAATGTGTTTGCAAAGAATAAGTCGCTGGTCTTGCAAAATCCTATCATGCAATCTCCAGCATCATTTCTATCACCAAGGCCATATTTTCCAACTACAGATCCTACTTTGTTTCCAACTTTTGAATTCTAATCACCAGTAATTATCGATGCATCTTGATTGCATGGTTTGATCAATTTCAGACTGCAGAAGTTGGTAAAAATCTTCAATTTCCTCATCTTTGGCATTAGTAGTTGGTGCATAAATTTGAATAATAGTATTATCTGGTCTTCCTTGTAGGCCTATGGATATTATCCTATCACTGACAGTACTGTACTTCAGGACAGATCTTGAAATGTTCTTTTTGACAATGAATGAGCCTCCACTCCTCTTCAATTTGTCATTCCTGTCATAGTAGACCATATGATGGTCTGATTCAAAATGGCCAATACCAGTCCATTTCAGCCTACTAATGCCTAGGATATCGATCTTTATGCATTCCACTTCATTTCTGACTACTTCCAATTTTCCTAGATTCATATTTCATACATTCCATGTTCCAATTATTAATAGATGTTTGAAGCTGTTTCTTCTCATTTTGAGTCATGCCACTTCAGCAAATCAAAGTCCCTAAAGCTTAACTCCATCCATGTCATTAAAGCCAACTCTACTTTGAGGAGGCAGTTCTTCCCCAGTCATATTTTAAGTGCCTTTCAACCTGAGGGGCTCATCTTCTGGCACTACATCAGAAAATGTTCTGCTGCTACTCATAAGCTTTTCACTGGCCAATTTTTTCAGAAGTAGACTGTCAGATCCTTCTTCCTAGTCTGTCTTATTCTGGAGGCTCCACTGAAACCTGTCCACCCTGGGTGAGCCTGCTGGTATTTGAAATACCGGTGGCATAGCTTCCAGCATCACAGCAAGACACAAGCCACTGCAGTATGACAAACTGACAGATGTAAAGTCCTGAACTTTTCCATCACCCTTAACAGAAGCTCACTGTCCCCTAATAGGCTAGGTGCTTTTGCTGTATTATTTCTAATCTCACAACAGCTCTGTAAGTTAGATATTACTATTTCTATTTTTGAAAATGAGGTAACTGAAGCTCAAAGAAATTAAGGAATCCGTCTACTTCAGGAAGTTTAAGATTCGAACTTTTATTTTCCCTCTCTCCCTCCCTGCCTTCCTTCCTTCTTTTTTCTTTCCTCTCTCCCTTTTACAGTAGGTACTAAGAGCCTATAATGTGCCAGAATTTAATCTAGTAATTAAAAGTATGGGAAGTGACATGAAAGGGAAAACACAGGATGCTCTGGGAGCGTGTAATGGGGTGTGGGGAGGGGACTGGAGTCAGAGAAAGCCTTCCAGAGGAAGCTCTGACTTGAAAGAGGAGCAGAAATGAGCCAGATAAAAGAGGAGGGTAAATATTTCAGGCAGAAGGAACTGCATGCTGAGAACTCAAAATATAACCTTTGGGGAAATGAAATAAATCCACAAATTCCAGTCTGTGTGTGTGTGTGCGCGTGTGTGTTTTCATATTCAAATTCTGGACTCCCAAAGCAAGTAAGAAATATTCTCACCATATCTTCAGTGGGTAGAGTTCCGCAGGGGCAGGAGGAGGAAGGGGGAATAGCTCTGACTCTCCTTCCCTTTATCCCCCATCAGGCAAGTCCCCTCTCCTGCAGCCCTTCTTAGAGCCCTCAGCTTCTAAAATTGGCTCCCAGATTTTCCCATTTATCTCACAGTAGCAGGAGTCACAGCTGGGTTCAGTTTCTGCACCCCCCACCCGTCCTCACCACCACTACCAAGTTGGAAAATGTATTCTAAATTTAAATACATAGCACCAAAACTAAAAATGGCTTAGAAACGGGAACAAACATACCTTATGCTGGGCTCTTTTTTTTATATGCTGGCTCTTGTTAGATTTCACAGGCACGAATTACCCTTTTTTCTAAGCATATGTGGTCAAATGATTCTTAGGTGATAAAACAACCATCTGCGAGTTCACATGGGGTAAGTGTTTGTTTTAAAATGACCAGGAAGAGGTTGGAGGAGGGCAGAGAAAGAGCAGGGAGTTAAGCGCTGACTCATGCAAGATGCATTTGGGGTTCTGAGAATGTCATCCAGCTCCAATATTAATAATGCATGGTAGATTTTTCTTCACCCCCTTTCTCAATCAGTAAGTTTGAAAAGTGGACAGAACTGGAAGTCAGAAGGCCTGAATGCCAGTCCTGGTTATATAAGAACTCCCTGCTCCCCGGGTAATTCCCCCTTTCCCAACTTCAGTTTTGTCATCTGTAAAATGAGAAGGCTGAATACATAAGATAAAAAGTTAGTTCTTTTTTTATTTTTATTGAAGTGTAACAGACATACGGAGTGACACAAACAGTTAAGAACTCGACTACTAGCCTTGAAAGATAGACCTGGCCATCTGCTTCTGAAAGGTCACAGTCTTGAAAACCCTATGGAATACAGTTCTATTCTATTCTGGTAAACATGGGCTCATCATGACTCACTGATAACTAACAACGCCACCAACAACAGACTCACAAAAAAGTGAATAAATCAGTGAATTTTCACAAATTGAATGCACCCAGGTAACCGGCAGTCAGATCAAGTAACATATAATTACCAGCATCCCAAAGCCCCCTTGCTTAGCATTTGTTTTTAATACTAGAATTGGAGTGGGGAAACACATGTGAAGGGATTAAAAAATAAGAGCCACTATGTTGCTTTGTTTTTAATATGGAAATGTGGGAAACATGAAAAATATTTCCAAAACTGGGTAATGCACCAGTCAGTTGTTCACCCTTCAGCTCTATGTCACAGTTGAATAGAGCTATCTTCTGCCCTAACCAGTCCCTAGAATTATCCTAATGCATATTTAGGAAGGTGGAAAAGCCTATATAAGTGCTCAAAAAATATAAGATGTGTGAGCAAATGACCTGACACTTGCATCCCAAGGCTGAGACATGACCATGACCTGAGGTCCAGGGAAGCCACCTACCAGCATTATACATAATTCTGCATCCTGGGAAGGCTGTTGAAAAAAAATACCTACTCAGCTATGGTAAGTAGTTTGGATCAAGTTTCTAAAACTTTTTCAAACTCAATCATTCAAATTATTTTGTAAATTTTAGAATTCTTTTGAACTTAGGAAGTGAGCATTAACAATTCCACATCATAAAATTACAAAAGTATTAAACATTCGAATGGAGGAACACACTCAGGAAAAGAAAAAAATCTGTGGCATACATATTCTCAGGAACAAAGATACACAAATCTGTAAGCATTTCAGAGAAAGTGTGGCTAAGGAAGATACTGCTTAATAAGCAAGGGAGAATAACTAGAAATCAATTGCACATGCCCTCTGTGATGTATATTAGATGTTTAAAATGTCAAAGACATCTTGTTTATTTGGTCTGCTGTGTTTTTTTTTTTTTTTTTTTTTACCTCATTCCACATCAGAAAAACGCATGGGCTGGTTCTACTTCCAACTCTACAAGAGTGGCTTATCACAGACCAACAGTTCTGCTAAGGACGACTAGAAAGGCCAGATAAAACACAAAAAGTCATAGGCAACCTACTGATTAGCCAGGACTTGAGGCACCAAATCTTAGAGAGAAGAGAGTCTCACTAAGGTGAGCCCAACTTTCTAGTAGCCCATTTATCCCCTTCGGGTATTTGAGTACTCTTGGCATGAGTCAAGAAGCTGATATGCCAAGCAGAGGGCAGCTACTAAGAGGCAGAACTTTAGACACTCTCATGGGGCTGCAGAGACAAAAAGTGGCGTTCAGGACTGAAAAGGCACATCTTAGAGAGACTCTGAGGACGGAGCCTAACACAAGTTTTCCCCTTGAAGTACTGCTGACTAAGCTACACAGCGAAAGGCACTAAGAAGCCAAGAGAAAGCAGCAGAAAAGCAGAGCGGAGATTTTGCAGAGTAGAGTTTGTGGCAACCTGTCACAGTACTAGGGAGACAAAAATTGGAGTTTAGGACCTTCCAAGGAGGAGAGGTGGTATGAAACATCAGTATTCCTGGCGGTCTAGGACTGAGGGGAAACCATAAGCAGATCAAGCCTTAAAAGTCTGAAAAACAGCCTTAACTGAACTTAATGCCAAACTGGATTGAAGTTACTTCTTTTCTGCTGTGAGCAAAGAATAGGGCAAACATTCATAGAAAGGAGACAACATTATCCAGAACATCTTCATACACAATGTAAGGCATTTTAAAAAAAAATTGCCAGGCATATGAAGAAAGAGGACCAAGAAGAAAAACAGAAAAGATAAACAGACCTACAAGTGACCCAAATATTGGAGTTACTGAAGATGGTCTTTAAAATGACAGTGATTGACAAATTCAAGAAAATAGATGACAAGTTAAAGAACCTATTAAAGAAAAGAATCTAATAAAAATTCCAGAACTGAAAAATAGAAAATGCAATTAAGAAATAAGCAGATTCCATAACAACACATTGCGCACAGTGAAAAAGAGAACTAGTGAGCTCTAAGGTAAGCCACCAAAAAACAATCAAACTGATCAAAACATTCAGTTATGGTAGCCAGGCACCAGCCAGTTCTTCTGGTCTCATGGCACAGGAGGGAGTTGTTCCTGAAGGCAACCAGACACGCATTCCATTTCCTCCTCCGATTCTTTTTTTGTTTTTGTTTTCTGTTGTTTTTTTTTTTATCGTACTTTAGATGAAAGTTTACAAAACAAATAGTTTCTCATTAAACAGTATACATACTGTTTTATGACAATGGTTAACAACCCCACGACAAGTCAACACTCTCCCTTCTTGACCTTGGGTTCCCTATCACCAGCTTTCCTGTCCCCTCCTGCCTTCTAGTCCTTGTCCCTGGGCTGTTGTGCCCCATTAGTCTCGTTTTGTTTTATGGGCCTGTCTAATCTTTGGCTGAAGGGTGAACCTCGGGAGTGACTTCATTACTGAGCTAAAAGGGTGACTGCGGGTGGGGGACCATACTCTTGGGGTTTCTCTAGTCTCTGTCAGGCCAGTAAGTCTGGTCTTTTTTTGTGAGTTTGAATTTTGTTCTACATTTTTCTCCAGCTCTGTCCAGGACCCTCTGTTGTCATCCCTGTCAGAGGAGTCAGTGGTGGTAGCTGGGCACCATCTAGTTGTACTGGACTCAGTCTGGTGGAGGCTGTGGTAGTTGTGGTCCATTAGTCCTTTGGACTAATCTTTCCCTTATATCCTGTTTTCTTCATTCTCCCTTGCTACTCCAGGTGAAAGGAGACCAATTATTGTAACTTGGATGGCTACTTGCAGGCTTTTAAGACCCAAGACACTACGCAACAAACTAGGCGGTAGAACAGAAGCACTGAAAAACAACATTGGGACAAGTGACTGGGATTTCCCATGAAATCATGACCCTACACCTACAAACCAAGAAAACAAATCCTGTGAGGTGTTTGGTTATATATAAGCAGCACCAACAGCTGCTCTTATTTTTTTTTTTTTTTTGGTAAAAGTATATATAACACATTTTTCAATTCAACATTTCAAAAAGGAAGAAAAATGCAGAACACAAATTTCAAATTCTCAGTGGAATCCAGACTTTTGGAAATAGTGAGGCTGAAATAACCCCTGAGATGATCTTTAAACCTTAACCCTCAAACCAAAACAATCCCCTCAAGTCTTCTTTGAACCAAACAATAGTGTAGCTAAATTGGTAGAGTATGTCTGTATATCTGCCTGGTGCATTGTGCTCTTTTAAAAAATTATCTATGTGGCATCAAACTGACAACAGCAACTTGAAAAGTTAGATGAGAGGTTTAGGGGGCAACAAGCTTATGTTGATGATGGTGGAATAATCTGGAAAAGGACAGAAAGAATGGCTGCATATAGAATGTAATCAATAATCACTGAATTGTACAAGTAGAAATTGCTGAAATGGTATATATGTTACTGTGCATATTTTCACCAAAAAAAAAAATAAGTAAACATAAATGAAATAAAAAAAAGAAACTGAAAAAATATTAAGAGAACAGAAAATACAGGGAAGAGAATTAAATTAAGAATTTAATATTTTAAAGCTATAGACTTTAATATTTCAATAATTACATTAAATTGTTTAAATACTCCAACTAAAGACCAAACTGTCAGACTGGATTAGAAAAAATCATTTATATACTACTTATAAAAAATGCAGATTAAATGTAAGGGGAGATAGAAACTGACATATAAAGATGGAAAAAGATACACCATGCATATAATAGCCCAAAGAAATCTGGGATAGCTACATTAATATCAGCAAGGCAGACTTTAAAGCAGGTAGAATTACTAGAGATAAGGAGAAGAATTTCATAATGAATATATATCAATTCTAAATTTATATGGTATACATCTAATAACATACCCTCAAAGTTAAATAAAGCAAAAATCAACTTGATATAAAACAAAGAATAGGCAAATCCAGAATCATACTGGGAAAAGTTTAACCTCTCTCAGGAACCAACAGGATAAGAAAATCAGTGATGATATAGAAGACTGGTACTATGAGATTAATATACTTGACATATATAGAAGATGGAACCAAACAACTTCACATTCTTTTAAAGTATGTATAAAACATACATATATTAAAATTGGCCATTATTGGGCCACAAAGCAAGTATCAACAAATTTCAAAGGACTAAAATCATTCAAAGTACCTTCTTTGACCACAGTGAAATTAAACTATAAGTCAATAACAAAAATATAAATAAAAAAACTCAACTGCTTAGAAATTAAGATGTACACTTCTACATGACCCTATGTGTAAAAAAAAAATCACAATTTAAATTATAAAGTATTTTAACGAAATGATAATGAAAATACGACAATGTAGCGAAAGTTATGCCTAGAGGAAAATTTATAGCCTTAAATGCAAATATTAAAAAAAAACTAAAAATCAAAGATATAAGCTGACATCTTAAGAAGCTAGAAAAAAATACACAAAATTGCAACTAAAGATATAAAAGTAAATTATAAAGATAAAAGCTAAAGTCATGAAATAGAAAACGTATAATATAGAAAATCAACCCAGGCACAATCTTTAAAGATTGCTAAAATTTATAAAACTTTAGCAATAGTCATCAAAAAATTATAATTATCAATATAAAAATAGGGAGAAATATCAATATAGGAATAAAAAATAGGGACAGTACAACACAACCCTACAGGCATCAAGTCTATTCCAACTCATAGTGACCCTATAGGACAGAGCAGAACTGCCCCATAGGGTTTCCAAGGAGTGGCTGATGGATTTGAACTGCTGACCTTTTGGTTAACAGTCAACCTCTTTAATCGCTGCACCACCAGGGCTCCAAAAAGACCATAAGAGGATGTAAAGAAAATTATACCTATAAATTTGAAATTTCAGATGCAATGGACAAATTCCCAGAAAAACACAACTTACTAAAACTGACACAAGAGATAGAAAGTCTGAATAATTTCATATCTATTAAAACAATAGAATCCATATTTTAAAACCTTCCAACAACAAATTTTTTCTAGCCCTAAGTGGCTTTTCTGGTGAATTCTTCCAGGCATTTAAAGAATAACTTAAATCTTACAAAACTCTTCTAAGGACTAGAAAAGGAAGGAATACTTCCTAACTTGTTTTATACAGCCAGCATAATCTTGGTAAGGAACCCTGGTAGCACAGTGGTTAAAGCACTCAGCTGCTAACCAAAAGGTTAGTGGTTTGAACCTACCAGCCTGCTCTGTGGGAGAAAGATGTGGCAGTCAGCTTCCATTCCAAGATTTACAGCCTTGGAAACCCTATGGGGTAGGTCTACTCTGTCTTATAGGGGCACTGATTTGGAATGACTCAACGGCAGTGGGTTAACACATAATTTTATATATACACATATATAAAACACACACACATACATACATATAAAATGTTCCAACTGTAATATAAAGCAGAAGTGAAAAACTTGGTAGTTGTAATAAAATAATACGCATTTCAATATGTAAATACTCTGATAAGACTACATTAGAAGACATAATAGTCAGGTGCTTACACATATACACAGACAGAATGAGACAGATATGCTGCGGTGGTATCTCAAATACAATTAGCTGTGTTGCTTTGGGGAAGTGATTTTCTGAACAAAACTAAGTATAATCGTTCCTCAATTTACACAGTAATTTTAAACCTGAAAACTTCAGTGTATATGTAGAACCAATTTACATTCTAGGCTCAGAAACGCATAAAGAGGTTCGCACTTATAAGCAAAACATTTGAAAGCTGCACAGGACTCGGGATAATTCGTCATTGTGCCGAACAGTGCTGAACACTGCAGGGTATCTACTATTTCTGGTTTCTGCCCACTAAATGCTATTAAATCAGTTGCCAACAAGTCAACCCCAACTCATGGAGACCTCATGTGTGTCAGAGTAAAACTGTACTCCACAGGGTTTTCAGTGGCTGATTTTTCAGAAGTAAATCTTCAGGACTTTCTTCCAAGGTGCTCTGGGTGGACTTGAACCTCTAACTTTTCGGTTAGCAGCTGGGCACGTTAGCCATTTACACCACCCAGGGACTCCAAATACTACTAGAACCCCCAGTTATTATGACAATCAAAATACACACTTATAAATTTCCAATGTGTCCCCCAGGAGGCAGTACCATGCCCACTGAGAACTACTGGCATAGAATAGGTTCTAATCTCAACCTTAGCAAAGTGCTAGCTCTGAAACCCTGAGAAATTATTCAGCTATTACAGATTACCCCAGCAAAAATATCATTCTCCAACCCATCCAGTCACAAGCAAGATATTTAGAATTTCAGCGAAAATTCTGTTTTTCTAAAAGCTTCAAAGTAGTCGTGATGGTTAAGAAAAATCACAATGTTTTTGTATTTCCTTACATTTATTTATTTTGAATTTTAATATTTAGGACTGGATCTAAAGGTCTAGATCAACCCTGTTCAAACTCCCAATGCGATTTTGTCTTAATCTTCAGTGAAAAATCAAAGAACATTTTACATCAAGGAAATGCCAACCACCGGCACAACGTTCTAATCCTAGTTTTATTATATTAAAATATGTCATGTGCAACTTCATTTGATCACAAAACGTCAAATTTGCTATTTTGAGATAAAATCTAGAAGAATGACAGAAAAATTGAAAGCAGAACTATTTTCCCTGACCTCTTGTAGACACAGAAATTTCCACCCAAATTTTCAAATTCTTCACTCCTACCTCTTCATATCTCTACCTCCAGGGCCTTGTTGCATAAAATATTCAGAGAATTTATTAAATAGAAAGAAAATCTGGAAATGAAATTAAAGAGTTAAAAGGTCTGTTTTCCAAATAAACACAACCAACCTAGGAAAGTCAAATGTCATCGTTTTTTAAGGTTCACATTTCTCAAAGAATATGTAAATGAATTCTAATACTGAATGATGTTGCCAATCCTATTTTAAAATTCTGCAGTTTTACAAGGTTACTTATTCTCAAGCCTTGCTTACTATCATGAATGGTTTGGGAGGTAAAATGACCTAAGTTTGAATACTAGCTCACTTACTAGCTATGTGTCCCTGCACAAAATTCTTTATCCAGCTCTTCATTTTCTTACATGTAAAATGCCACCTACCTTGCAGTGTTGTGACAATATGCAAAGCACCTCACAGAGTTCTTTTCACATACTAGCTGTTCATTAAATAGGAGATGTTATTATTATAATTAGTTGTCCTGTTTACCAATATCTACTTATTAACTCATTCAACTGTTTTCTTCTTAGTTGCCTCATACATAATTTATTTCTTTTCTGGCTTGCAGAGCATTTTGAGATATCTGGGTAAATGTTATACAATGCCTTTTTGTCTTTAAAAGCCTCACTGGACTGTCTTAAGACGGGGTGTTCCAAAGGAGGGAAAAGAAAGGAAGGCAGTTATGAAACCACAATTCAACATTTACTAAACACCAGTCATGTGATGGTAGCTAATAAAAATTTAGTTTCTGCCTACGAACATCCTGATGATTTATTTGCCCTGTCAACCTCTTTAAATTTTATCTGGTTCTCTTTTTCAGCCTTTGCAAGGAGAGCTGACTCCTAAACAATGGACAACATTCTAATAGTTTTTCTGTGGTTCTTTTCAGGACCAAGACTCTAATTTTTAGTGTATTTATGTTTCATATTCAGGTCATCAACTGGTACTTTGGTACTGATAAACAGCTCTCATGGTCTGACTGCCATGGCCACGCCCTGTCCTCAACACACACATACACACCCCACCTCACATCACACAACTCCAGAACATACCCATCTCACAGCCCTGAAGAAATTCTTTGATCTCCAGGAAACTGGTTTAGAAGAGGCTTGGGAGACCTTAGAAGTACAGTCAACTTATGACCGGTTTGGAGTCTTAGGCCCCTTTGCAAATCTGAGGAAAACTATTGATTTTCTCCTCATGTACATATAAAATTGGACATGCATACAAGACTGCAAACTCCCGGAAAACCAGGCTAAGAAGCTATGACCTATTTCAGTGCTTCTCCAACTTTTCTGACTGGGACTCACAGTAAGAAATAGATCTGACATCCCAATACATACTATACCTAAATATATAAACATATTTAAAACAGAATTTTCAAGAAATAATACGTACCTTACCGTGCACAATGATTTCTGGCATTCTCTATTCTATTTCATCTTTCTAAAATGCTGGTTGAGGCTCACTAAATTACATTCTCAGCACCTGCAACCTGAGGAACACTGACCTAGTCTAACATCGCTCCATTTTAGAGATAAGGATACAGAGACTCAAAGAAATAAAATAAAGGGTCTTGTCCTAGGTCACTAATGAGTTAGTGGCTGAACAAGCCAGAGCCTAACTATACTGACTCCCAAACCCAACGCTCTTTGCAATACAAAGTGAAACAAAAATTCTAAATACCAACTCCCCTCTAAAAGCAACTGGGGATTTAAAGCTTAAAACATACTGATACACTGAGACACTGGGAGTGTTTCCATTGCAAACTGTGGTGAATATGAACCTCAACCTGAGGCTCCAATTCAGGCAGCTTTATTTATTTTTTTTCTAAATTATGTCCATGGCCTAGCATGACTTGGCAAATAAACAAAATTTTTTTTCTTTTCAGAAACCTTTCTCCAGCCACTGAAAACAATGCAGAGAAAAGCCAACACTCTCTTTAATTTTAAATAATTTGATTATACCCACATGGGTATTACTTGTACATGACAGTATGACTTAGAAGAAGGAGTGAATACCAGGCCCGTGCAAAGCTGTTTTCTTCCCCACTAAGGCTGCTGAATTAAAATTTAAACATCAGAACCGCATAGATCAGTATAAGGGATTTGAATGATTCAGAGCCTATGAGATGCGAACACTACCAACACCAGCTGCTTCTGCCCTTTTTAAAGCCTCAATTAAAGCAAGTGGGTTTGTTTAAGAATCTTCCGCTACAAACTGCTTGGTAAATTAAAATATCAGTCTTCCCACTGTTATCAGGTTACGTGAGGGTGTTCTTCTTCTCTTTCTTTAACGTGGAATAAATATCATTGCCCAACACAAGGTGGGAATCGTGTAACAAACCAGGAAGGCAGGCAGTCTCCTAAGGACTGGAGACGGCTAAGGCAGGCGCCCCTGCGAGCAGGAAGAAGGCTTGGGTCTGTGTTGTCCCACTGATCACCCAAACAACTTGCCTTGGGCACGGGGGAGGTTTGTGGAAGGGCGGGCGCCGAAGAAGCTGAGCGCCAAGCCTCTCCCGGCGCACCCAAGCCCCCTTGCCCAAGGGCAAAGTGCTGGGGCCTCCTCAAGCCAGAGCGCAAGGGGAGGAAAGGGTGGAGTTCTAACGCTGCGCTGCGGCTCCCGGGCAAGAACGCCGGGAAAGGGCGGGGTGGGGGGACATGGGATCCCTTAAATTAGCTCTCAAGAAAGCAGGGGCCGAGCGCGGCGACGCAGAGAGCTTTTTTACCAGAGCGCCCGGCCTCTCTGCGCCTTCCGCGGGCACCCTGACCAGGAGAAAACCAGGGCAGTAGGAAAGAAAGGCTCCCTGCTGGAAGCAGCACCGGGGAACACGTGTAGCCTCCGGAGACCTTGGGGTCTTTCGCTCCTCCCCCAACTGCGGCAGAAAATTTAAGGAGCCTCGGAATTTAAAACCCCAGAATCCTTCAGAACCCTTCTTGTTCAACTTCGCATTTTGTTGGCTCATTTTGCGTGAGCCCCTTTCCTCTCCCGAGTTTTCATTTACATCTATTTCTCTTCTCCTCCATCCCTGAAACAGAACTAGTGTTTGGGAGGGGAAGGTCTGTTAATGTACCAGCGATGGAATGGGTGGAGGCCCGGGGCGGGGGCGGTGTATCCAAATCTCCGCAAAATAAATAGTTCTGAAGGTCAGTGAGTGACAGCTCATCAGTGGGCCCTCCAAAAAGATTAATGTTCATTAAGGGCTTCTCTGTCGACCTTTGTAAGATCCGTGAAATGGAAATATGTGTTACTCAAGATTAAATGAAGAATGCAAAAATATTGTTATATTTAGTACCACAAAAAAAGAAAATTGAATGACACAATATTTAGAAACCAGAAGCCAGTTATTTTTAAAAGTCATCGTATTTATTATATAACTCAGATTTTTAAAATAATATATGCACAGGAATTTTAAATCAGCCACTAGTACAAAGTAAACATGTCCGTGGAGTGACACCTCATCCCCAGCATCTTTTGGCCTCCCCCTCTGCAGTCAGCCCCTTACCTTTATTTTCAGAATCTTTCATTCTTTCCTTCCTCCCTCTGCTGCAAATAAGCAGGAGAGTCCGGCTGATTCTGCAACCCTGACTTTTGATTTGTCATTCACAGAAGTCGGCGATCCTCGGGGTCGAAGTCCGTCAACGGAGGGGCACCCGGGCTATGATAATTGCATGCAAGCTGGTGTGCGGGGTTATAATTGTGCTTATGCTGGAGGGAAAGGATGCTGATGAAGGCAGACGTAAACACAAATTCCAAAACATGGCATGGAACCGGATCTGGAGCCTAGGCTTGCCTTTCCTCCTTTAGGTTAGCAAACCAACTGTGTAGCGCAGCCTTGTCTTTGGAGAGATTTGATTCAAGTTGAAAGGGAAATGACAGTGCCATGTGCTAGGTTTAGTTTCAAATGAAGACCTCATCTGTGGAGGGGGATTAAGAGCTCTGTGCTCTGTTTCCTCTTACAAATTAACTCATTCGACAAACATTTCTTTTACCTCTCTGTGGACCAGACCAAAACCAAAAACCAAACCCGTTGCCGTCCAGTTGATTCTGATTCACAGAGACCCTATAGGACAGAGCAGAAGTGCCTCGTAGGGTTTCCAAAGAGCAGCTGGTGTACTGGAACCGCAGAGCTCTTAACCACCGAGCCACTGTGGACAGGGTCTCTGCTAAATGCTGGGAATTCCACGGTGAACAAGACTAATCCCAGGCCTCAGCCTCCTCACAGACTGTTAGAATCCAGATGCATGCAATGCAATCCAGCAACCTGTGTCTGCTGTAGGCACACAGGTTACTGAACCCATTTTATCAGGTCTAAGCAGATACTCAGGGCCCTGGTGGCACAGTGGTTAAGCATTTGGCTGCTAACCAAAAGGTGGGCAGTTCAAATCCACCACCTGCTCCTTAGAAACGCTATGGGGCAGTTCTACTCTGTCCTGTAGGGTCAGTATGAGTTGGAATTGACTGGACAGCAATGAATTTCAACCAAAGCAGATACTCAAGAGCCCTGGTGGCGCAGTAGTTAAGTGTTTGGCCACTAATGGTGGGCAGTTTGAACCCATCAGCAGCTTCCCCAGAGAAAGATGTGGCATTCTGCTTCTGTAAAGATTTACAGCCTTGGAAGCCCTATGGGGCAGTTCTGCTCTGTCCTACAAGGTCACTTGACAGCAATGGGTTTGTTTGTTTTTGGGAAGCAGATACTCAAGTAGGCTTTAGTGATTTTTTTTAAGCCATTCCATGGCTTAGCCGGAAGTGAGTATGAGGAAGCCAGGCCTAAGACCCCTCTGTTAGAAAATACAGGGAAGAGTCAAGGAAAACCTCAGCTTACTTCCTATGATTATACAGCTCAGATTCATGCATTCACCAACAAATGGTTATTTGTGCCAGGCACTGTTCCACCTGCAAAGGATTCAGGAGTAGAGAAAATAGACCAAGCCCCTGCTCTCATAGCTATTACATGGTGAGAGGATTCAGACAGGCAATAAACAAACATAAAAATATACCAAATGCTGTGAAGAAAAATGAAGCATTGTAATGAAGTAACAAGGGTGTCATTTTAGATAGGGTGGCCAGGGGAGGTGACATTTGACCCATTTTATGTAAATGGGTCATCAAAGTCCCTTCCAAACATCCTTACTCAGAAATTACGTTGCAAGGAGAGTTGTTTATATTTGTTTGTTTTTTAACGTCTAAATTCTCACAGCTCCTTTGCTCCAAGTGCACTGATGGGTAGTGTTTAGTCCCTATTATACAGAAAGGGAAACTGACCCAACCCAGGACCTCACGAAGTTGGGAGAATAGCAACAAAATGAAATAACACCTACCTATTGCTCTCATTTCCCCAATTGCTGGGTTAAATATAATATTGACATGGGAAATTTGTTGGACTGGGAATTGAAATAGGAGGGTTGGAGACTTATCTTTACCACTTATTAACTGAGTGGTACAGAGCAGGTAACTTAACCTCTCTGGCATCGGTTTACTCATCTGTAAAGTAGGGTTAATCACACTTGCCATATATATGCTATACCAAAGATCAAAAGGGATCTGGTACTTTATAACCAAGCTCTATAAAATTATCAGCATGCGTGGGCACATTTATATAAAGAACTAATTACCAGTGTTCACCTCCCCATTACTGCAGCCCAAGAGTCAAATATGGCTGCAAAGTGAATGCTGTCTGGGCCACCAGAGGTCTTTGAGTTGATTTCTAACTGCCAAAATGTGAAGACTCCTTGGAAGTTTTGGAAAATTTTAAGCGTTTGGGTTTTTTGCTCCCATATTTCTTTGGCAGTGGATAATACCTTTCTGTTCCTCGTTGCCAACTCAAGAAAGACCAATGAGGAAAATCTGCCTTCATGAGAACTCCTCGCTGGCCACTAAATGAGCCCGTGCCGGCCCATAAGCCATATCAAAGAACGGACATCTCCGTCTCCGAAAACCAAGTCCAGAACAGTCCAAATGTGCCCAGTGAGAGCACTTTTAGGGGCTGAAACGGGAGAAATCGGTGGTGAGGAACCACCATTCAGGCAATGTCACTGAGACAGGCACTGCTCTGGATACTATGAACGACACAGTACTGAGCAAAACAGGCTCTGGTCACAGGGAGCTTGTAGCCTCAGGGAAAGAGGTTTCCATAAGATGAGCCTCGAAGAGTTAGGCAGAAGAATGTCAAGCCTTTGGTGACACACAGGTCTGGGTTTGAAGAGGAGGGCAGAGGCTCCAAAGCCAGAGAGACTGGGTTCAAACATGGGCTCTGCCATTTATCAGCCCCTAGAATAACCTGGAGGTGGCGTAATAGTTAACAGCTATGGCTGCTATCCAAAAGGTGGGCAGTTCAAACCCACCAGGCGTCCTTGGAAATCCTGTGGAATAGTTCTACTCTGTCCTATAGGGTTGCTATGAACCGGAATCAACTAAACGGCATCAGGTTAGAATAACCTGGAACAAGTTCTTGCATCTCTCTGAGTCTGTTTCCTATCTGTAAGATGAAGATAATAAAGGCACTTACCTACTAGGGTTGGGTGAGGCTTGAACCAGTTAATATACATAAAGTACATGGTACAAAGCCTGATACATAAAGAACTCCATAAATGCTACAGTATTGTTATTATTAGCTTGTGACCAGGGTCAAGTATACCTTTCTGAGCCTCAGTTTCCTCATAAAACGTAGAAAACAGTAACTAGCTTGTAGGGTTTTTGTGAGAATTACATATCAGAAAAAATAGCCCTTGGCATAGAGTAGCTAACCAACTGCCAGCCCTGCTCCAGGCCTTTTTTAATCAAGCAGCCTCCCCATGGGGGAAAAAAAAAGAAGGTTGGGAGTAGTGAGAAAGTGGGAAAAGGGAAAAAGGGTTGTGATTTCTGTTTGAAAGGAAGTTTTTGTTTTTGTTTTTAAGAGCGTGGTCATTTCTAGAAGCGCATGCATTTTACTCAATATTTTACCTTGAAAAATTTCAAACACAGAAAGAAGTTGAAAGAATTGTACAGTAACCTCATCTATAAGAACATGTTTCTATGCTTGCTTCATCACATATCTATCCATCCCTCTAACCATCCTTAACTGATCTTAAAAAACAAAAAACAGGCTGAAAGAGGTTTGAAGGCTTCATCATATAAAAACAACCTTTATTTTTCCTTCTGACACAATATTTATAGAACCTTAGACCTCCTCATTCTGTGGCCATTCCCAAGCAGGGTCGAGTGACTCTTAGAAGCCTTCTCCTGTCTCACAGTAAACCTCAAGGCCACACCCAGCTGAGGAACAAGGACAGACTCAAGCCTAAGGGCCTTTCAGAACAAGGCAGTAACTTGGGCAAAACCCAAGCTTCAAATAAAGTGGTACCAGTGACCACTGTAAACACCTGTTAATAAAAAGAAATGATGCTAAATCTCAATAACTGGGCTTCCGGAAAGCTTCAGGCAGGCGCCACTGGCCACCAAGTCCCTTCACAGCTCTGCACGGTCCCTGTCTTGTTAGATACCACTTCTGAGTCACTAGACCAGTGAGTCATGCCCAGCAAGGGAGGCCATCTTGAGAACAAAACTGAAGAGAAATTTCAGGAACTGTAAGTGAGACCTGAATTAAATAAGGTTTTTTTTTTGTTTTTGTTTTACTGTCCTAGAGAAACAAAAATGAAAGGAAAAATGCTGCTGTGACATTGTAGATTAAATCTACCAGCTGTAAATGTTATCCTAAAAAAGTTAAAAAAAATAAAAAAAGCTTTTACATTCTCTTGCAATTTTTGAAGGAGCCCTGGTGGCACAGTGGTTAAGCACTCGGCTGCTAACTGAAAGGTCAGTGGTTCAAACCCACCAGCCACTCCATGGGAGAATGATGTGACAGTCTGCTTCCATAAAGATTTACAGCCTTGACATCTGGGCTCTTAAAAGCTAGCAGGAGGCCATCAAAGATGCATCAATTGGTCCCAACCACCTGGAGTAAAGGAGAATGAAGAACACCAAAGACACAAGGAAAGTAGTAGCCCAAGAGACAGAAAGGGCCACACAAACCAGAGACTTCATCAGCCTGAGACCAGAAGAACTAGATGGTGCCTGGCTACCACCAATGGCCAGCCTGACAGGGAACACAATAGAAAGTCCCTGATGGAGCAGCAGAAAGGTGGGGTGCAGAACCCAAATTCCAGTGAAAAGACCAGACTTAATGGTTTGACTGAGACTGGAGGAACCTCAGGAAGCGTGGCCCCCAGACACTCTGTCAACCCAAAACTAAAGCAATTCCCAAGGCCAACTCTTAAGACAAAGATTAGACTGGACTGTGGGACACAAAATGATGCTCATGAAGAGTGTGCTTCTTAGCTCAAGCAGATACATGAGACTAAATGGGCAGCTTCTGTCCGGAGGTGAGATGAAAAGGCAGAGGGGGTTAGGAACTGGTCGAATGGACATGGGAAATCAGGGGTGGAAAGGAGGAGTGTGCTGTCACAGTATAGGGAGAGCAATTAGGGTCACATAACAATGCATGTATAAATTTTTGTATGAGAGACTAACTTGAAATGTAAACTTTCACTTAAACTGCAACAATAAACAAACAAACAAAAAAAAGATTTACAGCCTTGAACACCCTATGGGGCAGTTTTACCCTGTCCTATAGGGTCACTATGAGTCAGAATTGACTCGACGGCAGTAGATGGGTTTGGTTTGGAAATTTTAAGGCATTTTGTTTCTTGGTTAAGTGGATAGGTAAGCAAAGAGAAGTCACTGGGTCATGCAAATGGTTAACAGGTTCGGCTGCTAACTGAAAGGTTGGAGGTTAGAGTCCGCCCAGAGTTTCCTCGGAAGAAAGGCCTGGAGATCGACTTCCAAAAAATCAGCCAATGAAAACCCTGTGGAGCACAGTTCTCCTCTGATACACACGGGGTCACCATGAGTCAAAACTGACTAGACAGCAACTGGTTTTTAAGCAAAAAGAGGCTCAGAGAATATGTCTTACATTAGGTAGACTTAATGGCTCTTTCAGAGGGCAGCGGTGGTTCAGTGGTAGAATTCTTGCCTTCTTTGGGGGAGGCAAGAGTTTGATTCTCAGCCAACACACTTCAGGCACAACCACCACCCATCTTAGTGGAGGCTTGTGTGCTGCTATGATGTTAAACAGGTTTCAGCAGACCTTCCAGACTAAGAAAGGCTAGGAAGATAGAAAGGCCTGGCAATTTACTTCCAAAAATCAGCCAGTAAAAGCCCTGTGGATCACAATGGTCAGATCCCATTGTGCATGGGATCACCAGGACTGGGGTAAACTCCAAGGTAGCTAAACAACAATGGCTCTTTCAATGACCTGCCTAGAGCCTCTTCTAGCTTAATCATTGTATTAGTTTTTTAGGGCTGCCACCAGAGACCACAAACTGTGGGCTTACAAGAACAGAAATTTATTGTCTCACAGTTCTGGATGCTGAAAGTTGGAATTCAAGGTGTCAGCAGGGCCATGCTCTCTCTGAAAGCTCTAAGGGAAGACTGTTTCTTATCTCTCCCGGCTTCTGGTAGCCCCAGGCATTGGCTTTCAGCTTCAGTGTCACATGGCATTCTTCCCTTTTATAAGGACACTACTCAGATTAGGACCCATGTTATGACTTCACGTTACCTTAATTGGTGATATCTTTAAAGACTCTATTTCCAAACAAGGTCATGTCCACAGTTACTAAGGTTAGGACTTGAACATTTATTTTTTGGAGACAATTCAATCTATGACAATCATTCCCAAAACATGTGGCAGTAGGAGGATAGCTTCACCTGCACCATTACACTTGGTTTTCCTCCATCCAACAAAGCTTCTGTTTGGTTTCCTCAGAGCATCCAAGTGGCCATAAAATAGGTGAGAAGCAGAGAGAAAGATTGATAACTATGGGGATGGAGGTTTATGATCAGGGCTAACTGTAGAAGAAAGCAGCATGACTACAACAAGGGAAACTGGGTAACTCAATAGAGCCAAGTCACTAGGGAAGGGGAAAGGAATTAACATACAGAGCACCTACTGTGTGCCAGGTAATTTTCTTCTCATCTTCATATATTTATTGGGTACTTACTATTTGCGAAGTATTGTTCTAAGCACATAATGTGCATTAGTTCTTTAATCTTCACAGTAACCCAATGAGATGGATACCATCACTAGAATACAGAATTATAACAAAGTCTTTAAAGCAAGAACTCTCAAACCAGATTGCCTGGGTTTGAATCTCAGCTTACTAGTTGTGTAACTTTGGAAACATTACTTAACCTCTCTGTGCATCAGCTTTCTGCTTTGTAAAATGGAGACTGCAAAACAGGGTTATTGTAAAGATTAAGTAAGATAAAAATACGCACATGTTTAGGACAGTGGCTGACACACAGTACCCAGTATGAAAGTATTAACTCTTGCCATTCCCACTTTTGTAGATGACAAAAATTCAGCAAAGATAGGTGAGGTAACTTACCAAAGGACACACAGCTAACACTTCAGGTCATTTACTCTTCACAATAATCTTGAGGGAAGTAATAACATCCTCCACTCATTGATGATAGAGCTTGGAAGCCCAAGAGGGGTCTAATAACTTGCTTGTGTCACAAATGACAGTTGAAATTTAAACCCACATTTGCTGATTTTAAAGTCCTTGCTCAGCCCACTAGCCCAGTGGTTCTCAAACTTCCTAAAGCATCAGAATTCCCAAAGCGCTGGTGAAGACACAGATTGCTGGGCCCCACCCCCAGAATTTCTGATAGGTAGTTCTGGGGTAGGGCCGGGCTGAGAATTTGCGTTTCTAACAAGTGCCCAATGATGCTGCTGCTGGTCCACAGAGCACACTTGGACAACCACTGCTCTACACTCACTCGCCTGTGTGCAGAACAGGTGATAGGAGAAGGGATAGGGTCCAAAAATTGTATAGTTCACTGAGGTTTTCCCATTCTAGCAAAGTACTGGTTACTTCAAGCACCTAGCTAATATACCTTGCATTTCCACAGTCCTTTTACATCTACAGGAAACCCTGGTGGCGTAGTGGTTAAGAGCTACTGCTGCTAACCAAAAGGTAAGCAGTTTGAACCCACCAGGTGCTGCTTGGAAATTCTATGGGGCAGTTCTACTCTGTCCTATAGGGTCACTATGAGATGGCAACAGGTTTGGTTTTTTTTTTGTTTTCCCCCCACATCTATGTTCTAATCTGATCTTTCCAATAGCCCTAGGAACAGCCTAAGTAGGAATCATTATCAACGTTCAAAGTGATTTGTTTTTAGGGGCATATGGCTAGAAAAAGGAGCCCTGATGGCACAGTGGTTAAAGCACTCAGCTGTTAACTGAAAGGTTGGCAGCTGGAACCCACCAGCCACTCCACAGGAGACAGATGTGGCAATCTGCTTCTGTAAGGATTTATAGCCTTGGAAACCCTACGGGCAATTCTACTCTGTCCTGTAGGGTAGCTAGGAGTTAGAATCGACTAGAGGGCTTTGGTTGGTATGGCCAGAAATGGCAGCATCGGATTAGACTACAGACCACTTGTTAAGTATTTGTCCTCTTCTGCAAGCTATCTGTTCGGAAAGCATTATCTAATAATGACAAGAGACTGAATATACTTCTAACCCATGGCTTCCAGGGAATAATACAGCTCAGAAAGGGATCCTTGCCCCTCCAGGGTTTTGAGGAGGTAATTTCTGGTGGAAGGAACACAGAGCCAGTTTTCTACCATAATTTCAAGGGCTAGCGAAATCTACTTCTCACAAAATGCTTGCCCCATCTGTTGACTCCTTTTTCTGTAACCTAAAAGCTTTGATATTTGACTAAAATATGCTGCTGTAGAAAGGATGGAAGCATGTGAAGTGTTAATTTGCACTTGGCACAGCTTGTTCATATTCTCATTTAGAACCATTTGTAAGGTTAGGTGTATTTTATAACTAACATATTGATCTGTATTGTAAAATAGGGTTTTGGACATACAACTAACAAGTGGTTAGTATCCAGACTATTTGAACAACTCCTATAAATGGATAAAGAAAAGACAAATCACCAAGTAGAAAAATGGGAAAAGACACAAGGCATTTCACAAAGGTGTACACATAAATGGCCAATATTCATGTGAAAAGATAGTCAGCTTCTTTAGTTGTCAAGGAAATTCAATTTCAAACAACCATGTGGTACCATTTCATATACTAAATGGACAAGCCTGACAATACTAAGTATAGGCAAGGAAATAGGGAATTAAGAATGTCACATACTACCTGGTGGTGGGAGTGCAAATTAGTACAAATGTATGGAGGTCAATTTGGCAAAATCTTTCAAAATTTAAAAAGCATATAACCTTTGACCCAGTAATTACCCTTCTAGGTATCTGTCTTATAGGTATAGTCGTGTTTATACTGTAAACTTCAGGCTCATTCTTTCTGGATTTATATACATTCTAGAGGCTCCATTCATTACAAATATATTTACTGAAGGTCGGCTATGCTCAGGACACAGTGTTAGGTTGAAAAGATGCCAGAAATTACTATAAGATAAGCTGCTTCTCACCTACAGTCTCCTGGTGGAAAAGGGTGAGAGAAGGAAGGGTACTGGTGGGAAAGACTTTGAAGCCAGCTCAGAGCTGTCCAGAAGGAGCTAACCATGGTCTTTTCCCACAGCTCAGGAACTTTCCATCCCCATTACTGACCATATTTGAGGCATGATCTTCTGGTGGAGGATCTGGATCAATATTAATAACAACAACCATCATTTTGTGAGCCACTAACTACCAGGCACTTCGCATACATTCACTCATTTAATCCTCACAATAACGTTATGTCATAGGAATTATCATCCCACTTTACAGATGATATGTACCTGAGTTTAAGAAAGATTAAGCATCTCACCTAAGATCATACAGCTAATAAATGGCAGATTCAAATTCTACTCTGTTAGGCTCCTAAGCGTATGATACTCAACGCCCAAAGTGATACTGACACCATCATGAGACATTCAAGCTGCCTTTAAAAATTCAAATAAACTTGGGATATGGATCCTCTCATTGCATGATATTTATTAATTTTACTGCTCCCCTCCATGAGAGACGTGGCAAAAAGGATGCCGTGCCAGTCAGGCCTGAGTTGGCCCATGACATACACACACACACACACACACACACACACACACACACACACACACGCCAGCAAATCTTCCATTCATGCAGCAAAAGTCAGCCCTCACCAGTCACACGACCTGCTGTGAATCACTCAGCAGCTCTTACTTCACCACCCTCATCTCTAAAATGGAAAAAATAAATAACACCTGCACTTCCTCCTTCCAGGGGTGTTGTCAAGATCTAAGGGAGATGTGGTGATTACACATTTCTGTAAACTGCAAAGAATGTAACACATAAGCCATTATAACGACTTATTCCCAGGCTGTATGGGTAAGGGGGAGTGGAGAAATGTACTGAGTAGTCAAAATTCTACTGAAGGAAAAAAGGTGTGGGATGGCGATGGGCCCTGGGAAGCAGTGGGTGAACTCTAGGACAGGAACATAGATGACAAGAGAAGAAAGTGGTTTGTATGCAATATAAACTGGTTTTAAAAATTATAAAACTAGAAAGCTTATACTAACCCAAGTTACTACAGTGGCAATATCCATTTATCCCTCTTTTGTAAAAATTCACACACACCCAGAATAACATTATGGACCTATGCACATAATTATCACTTAAGGAATATTTGTTGCAATCACGAATCTCATTCAACTGCTCAGGCGAGCAAAAGAAAACCAATCTTCAGCCCTACTAAGTTTCAGCTATAGTCCTTGATGGCAGTAGAGAATGAATTTTACTGGTGCAGCAAAATTTGAAAGCCAACAATCTAACAACGCCAACTACAGAGTCTCCCTAACTACCAACAATTGAAAAGCTTGTGTCTAATGCAATAAATAAATATTTGAAAGATAATTCTTGCTGCCCTTTGTCAAATTTATTTTATAAAGCTTACTGTGTTGCAGTGCTTTACAATTATTAAGTCATTTAATTCATGAACTCATTTAATCCTGAAAACCTCATGAGGGAGGGACTACATCACTGACAGGGACAGGGCCCTGGTGAAATCTAGCTTCTGTCCGGGATCAGGTCAGCCATTTTAGATATCACGCCATGTCAGCCTCTAGGAAGAATCCTCAGATGATGGAAGTAGACAAAAAGGACAAGAAACGACACACATGGGACGGACAGACACACACACACACACACACACACACACACACACACACAGGTGCACTGGCCAGCAAATCTATTCATACAGCAAACAAGTATCTACAAACTGCCACACCCTGCATTTAGCCTGGTGGGGGATGCAAAGATGAAGTGGATGGAAACCTGCCCACACGTAATCTACAATACCAGATGAACAGTGACAAATACCCTGCAGGGGATGAAGTACTAAAGGAGAGGTTACAGGTGGCAGGAACCCCAGGAATGGCTTCACAAAGGAGATGGCATTTTGTACTTGTCTTGACAGATGAGTAGGAATTGGCCAGGCTGAGATGAGGGCACAGCCATTGCAGATAGAATGTAGTGAGCCAGCATATTATGTCACACCCCTGCTTAGAACACTTTAGTGGCTCCCAGTTCACTTAGAATAAAATCAAACTCCTGGTTATGGCCCACCCAGCCCTTGATTTGGTCTCTGCTTCCCTTCCCCACCTCCTCCCCAACCACTTTCCCACTTGCGAGGCAACAGGCACACTGGGAACCTTCCCACCTGTTATTCCCTCTACCGTGAAAGCTCTCCTCCACTCCATGCTAAAGTAACTCCTAATCTGTCACCGGGTCTCAAACTGTATTGCCTTACTAGGGCTGTCCACCCACCATGTAAACCAGGGTCCCCTCCCTTTTTTTCTCTCCCAGCAGACTATTTTATTCCTTCGAAGCAGACCTATTTTATGTGTATAATGTCTGTCTCCCCTTCTAGATTTAGTTCCATGAACAGGGGCTTTACCTATCTTGTTTACTCCAGGCCCTGGCTCACAGAGGGACTTCAAAAAAATCATGGAATGAAAGAACAGAGTGAGTCAGTGACTGAATAAACTGAGTTAAGGCCCTGTTAGGACAAGGTGAGATGTGTCTGGAAAATAGTTTATTGTGGCTAGACCTTAGGAGGTGAACAGGAGTCATAGCTGACAGGTGGGAAAGACGCGGTGGGGTCCTAATGTGGAGGGCCTTGGGTGCAGATTAATTTCCCCAGCGGGTACTGCACTGCAGGAGCCGGGCCAGGTGTTGGAGGGATGCGAAGCTCAGTAAGACTGTATCCCCGCAACACCCTGGAGCCCCTCTGTCCAGAGCCAAACGGACAGACGGGGACTTTTGCGGGAAACAAGCTACAGTGACCTGGGCCAACAGCAGATGCTCATGGGGCTGGGAAGTGGGGGGAATGGGGCCCATGCCGAGACTGGCTAGGGACGAACTCAGGGAAGGGTCTTGTGGTGGGGTGGGCCAGGCCCCCAGTCACACCGCCCCCACCGCGCTCCAGTCGCCTAAGCCCGATAGCGGGTTGGAGAACTCGGTCTGAGATGCCGCCTCGGCTGCCGGAGCCCCGTCGGCGACCCACCTGCAGCACGGCGAGCCGGGCCGCCGACGCGCGCCGGGAGGCCCGCGCGGGCCACGCGGGGTAACAGGTCCCGCTGGCCGCGCCCACACTTACCCTGCGCCGCCTTGGGAGCCGAGCGCGTCTTCCACAGCCGCCGGGTTGTCTTCCACCGCCCCAGCGAAGAAAAAAGCCTCCGGCTCTTCTTCTCTCTCTTCTCTGTCGCTCCCATGTGTGCGCCGCGCCCCTCCCCCGCCGCCTCCTGCCTCCGCCAGCTGGTCACCTCTCGTTTCCACCAGCGCCGCGCGTCTGCGAGGTGCCCGGCCGCCGGGGGTAGGCTCGGGGCACCGGGGGAGGAGCTTGCGGCCGCGGTGGAAACCGTTGCTCGCGCGGAACCATCGCGGATGGGGCTCGGCCAAGGCGGTGGATAGGGCTCGGGTGTGCCACGGTGGAGTAAGCGCTAAGCGCAAGACCGTCTTACAAATGCATACTGTTTTCGTTCGTCCGCTCATTCAAGAGATAACCATGAAGTGCCTAGGTACTGTTAGGCATCATTAATTAACACAATGATCCTATGGGATGTGCACTAATTTTATCCCCATATTACAAAATTGAAGCTCCGAGCGAGAGGTTAAATAATCTGTCCTGAGGTCACACAGCTGCTAAATGGTGAAGATTTCTCAAGGCTTGGGCTCTTTTTTTTTTTTTTTTTTTTTTTTCAAATCTTGCTACTGCCTCAGAATGATTTCACATTATACCAGAAATAAAAAAAGAAAAAGAAGATCTGGCAGATATTCCTATTTTCTTCATACAATGGATTCTGAATAACTCATGATTTTTTGAGAATTGATTCTATGTTCAGGCACTTTTACATACGCGTGAGTAAACCTCATAGCAACTCTGTGGGGTGTGTGGCATTTTCCCGTTTTCCAGATGAGGAAACAAACAGCAGAGCTGAGGCCGCCTCCTCTACCCCAAACTTCCTTCTTCTTCCCCTCTTCTCTCCCTTCTCCCCTACCTCCACTTTGTCTTCCATCTGGATTTCTCCCCCATGTATCTTTGGAAGGGCTAAGTTGTTTGTAATTGGGATAGTCTGAGAGGAAGTTCAAAACAAACATCCTTTAACACTGTCTGGCTGTTATAATAATAGTAGCAAATGTTTATGGAGTTCATTTTCAGGTGCCACATTTAATGCAAATATTTTATATACATGATCTCATCTACCGAACCTTCCCAATGATACTCATGGGACAGAAACTATTAATATTCACACCTAACAGACGGGGAAACTGAGGATCAGAGAAGACAGATAACGTACTATTAAAAGGGGAGTAGGCTGTATTCTTCAAGAGCGTCAATGTTACAAAAGATGGAAAAAGGCTATGGAGGTCTTATAGATTAAAGGAGGCTAAACAGACATGGTAACTAAATACAGTACCTGACCCCACACTGGATCTTGAATTAAGATTTTTAAGAAGACTCTAAAGGACATTCCACCACCACCACCAGTTGCCTTCAAATCATCAACTCATGGCAGCCCCGCAGGTTTCAGAGTATAACTGAGCTTCCACAGGGCTTTCAAGACTGTGAACTTGCGGAAGCAGATCATAAGGCCTTTCTTCCGAGGAAACTCTGAGGGGGTTAGAGCTGCCAACTTTTCAGTTAGGAACCCAGCATTTAACCATTTACAACATCCAGAGATTCCCTAAAGGGCATTACAAAAAAAACCAAACCCACTGCAGTTGAGTCAATTCCGACTCATAGCAGCCCTATAGGACAGAGTAGAATGCCTGCCCCATAAGGTTTCCAAGGCTGAAATCTTTATGGAAGTCGACTGCCACATCTTCTTCCCATGGCGCAGCTGGTGGGTTCAAAGCGTCAACCTTTTGGTTAGCAGCCAGGAGCTTAACCACTGAGTCACCAAGACTCTTTCTAAAGGATATTACTGGGTCAATTTTCAAAAATTGAAATATGGGTGGTAGATTGAAGTATCAAAATTACATTTACTGAAGTTGATAATTGTACAGTGATTATGTAAGAAAATATCCCTATTTTTAGGAAATACACACTAAGGTATTTGGGAGTAAAGGACCATGATATATTTAAATGTCTTCAAATGGTTCAGGAAAAAGGTTTACATAAAGAGAGACCCTGGGTGGCACAAACAGATAAATGTTCTACTACTTACCTAAAAGTTGGCAGTTCGAACCCTCTCAGAGGCACCTCAAAAGAAAGGCCTGGCTATCTGCTTACGAAAGGTCACTGCCTGAAAACCCTATGGAGCCGTTCTACTCTGCAACACATGGGGTCGCTATGAGTCAGAACTGACTGGTTTGGTTTTATATATTTTTCGGATATTAGCCCTTTATCTGATATACGGTTCTCGAAAATTTTCTCCCAATCTGTAGGTTGTCTTTTCACTTTGTTGATAAAGTCTTTTGATGTACGAAAGCATTTAATTTTATGAGTCCTATCTATATATTTTGTCTTTTGCTGCTCAAGCTTTTGTTATTATACCTGATAATCTGTCATTAAACATTAGGTCACACAGCCTCGCCCCCACATTTTCTTCCAAGAATAGTAGTTTTCAAATTTTAATTTTTAAAAGTTGCATATCTACAATTCCATATGGGTCAATCTAATTTCTAAAACATGGTTGGGCCAGGATTCAACCTAGACCCATGCCTTCTGGCTACACTCAACTTCCTGATGACCCCTGGGCCACTCAGAGAGGCTAAGGATCACCAGCTAAGCCTCAGGTCAAAGTCATGGAGAAACTCACAGAAAGCATGAAGGCCAACATCAAGTCAGCGAGAGCTTAACTGGTCTTCTAGTTTAGAATGTATCATCTGCATATCACAGGTTGTTAATGAGTCTTCCTCCACTCCTGATGCCGAGTTCTTCTTCATATAGTCCAGCTTCTCAGGTTACTGACTCAGCATACAGATTGAATAAGTATGGTGAAAGGATACAACCCTGACGCATGCTTTTCCTGATTTTAAACCACACAATATCCCCTTGTTCTGTTTGAACAACTAGCTACCTCTTAGTCTATGTACAGGTTGCTGCAGCACAATTAAGTTTTCTGTAATTTACATTCTTTCCAATGTTATCAATAATTTGTTATGATCCACACAGTTGAATGCCTTTTCATAGCCAATAAAACACTGCTTTCAGCCAAGATCCCTCTGACGTCAACAATGATATCCCTTGTTCCATGTCCTCTTCTGAATCTAGCCTCAATTTCTTGCAGTTCCCTTTCAATGTACTGCTGCAACCATTCTGAACGATGTTCAGCAAAATTTGACTTATGTGTGATATTAATGATATTGTTCGATAATTTCCACATTCGCTTGGATTACCTTTCTTTGGAATGGGCACAAATATGGATCTCTTCTAGGCGGTTGACCAGGTAGCTATCTTCCAAATTTCTTGCCATAGACAAGTGAGTGCTTCCAGCATTGCATCTGTTTGTTGAAACATCGCAATTGGTATTCCGTCAATTCCTGGAGCCTTGTTTTTCAACAAAGCCTTCGTTGCAGCTTGGACTTCTTTCTTCAGTATCATTGGTTCTTAATCATATGCCACCTCCTGAAATGTTTGAATGTCGGCTTTTTGGTACAATGACTCTGTATATTCTTCCATCTTTTTTTGATGCTTCCTGCATGGTTCAGTTTTTTGCCCATAGAATCCTTCAATATTGCAACTTGAGGCTTGAATTTTTTCATTTGTTTCAGTTGAGAAATGCCAAGCATGTTCTTCCCTTTTGGTTTTTTAACTCCAGGTCTTTGCACATTTCATTATAATGTTTTACTCTATCTTCTCAAGCCACCCTTTGAAATCTTCTGTTCAGCTCTTTTACTTCATCCTTTCTTCCATTAGCTTTAGCTACTCAGTGTTCAAGAGCAAGTTTCAGAGTCTCTTCTGACATCTATTTTGGTCTTTTCTTTCTTTTTAATGACCTTTTGCTTTCTTCATGTATGATGTCCTTGATGTCATCCCACAACTCATCTGGTCTTCAGTCATTAGTGTTCAATGCATCAAATCTAATCTTGGGATGGTCTTTAAATTCAGGTGGGATATACTCAAAGTCATACTTTGGCTCTTATGGACTTGTTTTAATTTTCTTCAGCTTCAACCTGAGCTTGCATATGAGCAATTGATGCTCTGTTCTGTAGTCAGCCCCTGGCCTTGTTCTGACTGATGATATTGAGTTTTTCCATCATCTCTTTCTACAAATATAGTCGATTTGATTCGTGTGTATTCCATCCTGCAAGGTCCACGTGTAAAGTCGCTATTTGAGTTGTTGTAAAAAGGTATTTGAAATGAATAAGTCGTTGTACTTGCAAAACTGAAAGACCTTACTGGTAAAGATCAAACACTACAGCTTTCAGTATGGATTGCACCTCAGCAAAAAGAAAACAAAAATCCTCACAACTGGACCAATAAGCAACATCATGATAAACAGAGAAAACACTGAAGTTGTCAAGGATTTCATTTTACTTGGATCAACAATCAATGCCCACAGAAGCAGCAGTCAAGAAATCAAATGCCGTATTTCATTGGGCAAATCTGCTGCAAAAGACCTCTTTAAACTGTTAAAAAGCAAAGATGTCACTTTGAGGACTAAGGTGCACCTGACCCAAGCCATGGTATTTTCAATCACCTTACATGTATGGGAAACCTGGACAATGAATAAGGAAGACCAAAGAAGAATTGATGCCTTTGAATCATGGTGTCGGCGAAGAATACTGAATATACTGTGGACTGCCATAAGAATGAAGAAACCTGTCTTGGAAGAAGTACAGCCAGAATGTTTCTTAGAAACAAGAATGGCAAGACTTCACGTACTTTGGACATGTTGTCAGGAGGGACCAGTCCCTGGAGAAGGACATCATGCTTGGTAAAGTAGAGGGTCAGTGAAAAAGGGGAAGACACTCAGGGAGATGGATTGATACAGTGGCTGCAACAATGAGCTCAAGCATAGCAAGGATTGTGAGAATGGCACAGGACTGGGCAGTGTTTGGTTCTGTTGTGCATAGGGTTGCTATGAGTCAGAAACAACTGGATGGCACTTAACAACAATAATAAAGTTTAGAATGAAGCCCTTAGTGGTCTAGATAAGTGACCCTCAAAGAGTAATTATGAAACAGTCCTGTTTTATTCTGTGTCTAATTCACAAGAATAGGAAGACACAAATATGAAATAAGGAAAGGAAGTGGGAGAGACTGGGAAGGGGTGGAAATCGAGAGGTATTCCTTCTCTTTGTCAACAATAAGCTGAGTTTTCTTCTATACCAATCCTTATTCCCCAGGCTTCCAGGATGAAGAACTAGGTCCTTAGCTGAAATTATCTACTCAGGAATAGTGGCCACATGCCACCAACTAATTCCCCAGACAAATGTTGTCCTTTGTTTCAAGGACTTCTAATCTGGCCTTGAGGTTAAGACACTGGAATCTAGTCCTGGTTACCCAAACTGTCTGTAAAATCCTGGTTGGGTCCCTTTCCCTCCTGGTTTACTGTTCTTACCACCACTACCTCATCCCACCCCCATTAATGGAGAGGATTTAACCAGATGACCTAGAAGTTCCCTTTTAGGGTACTTTCCACCACCCTTCCCTGTATATTCTGACTCTCACTAACTGGTTTTGAAATATTACTATTAGTAACAGCTTAGTAGGAGCCCCAGTGGACCTGGCTTAGGGGCTCACTTTCCTTCCACTGTCCTGACATTTCCAGTGGGTTGAAGCAGCTCCTTGGAGGGACCCACTTGCTCACTTCTTAGACTTCATTGTCAGAGCAGGATGAGAGGGACATTCTTTGTCTTGCCCTTTGAGTCCAAACAGCATGTGATTTTTTGGCACTCTTCCAGCTTAGAGCTGAAACATAGCCAGAAGCCTCTGGTTCCCCCAGTCACAGCTTGCTCCAGGCAGATGCAGTGGGAAGCCTTCTCTGCAATCGCTGGAATCCAGGGGGAAAAGAAGGCCAACTGAGAGAAGATCTTCCACCAGAGTGGAAACACCCAAGTGCCCTCAGGCACATTAGTGAGCATTAGCAACATGGAATTTCTTTTCAAATGTCAAAACTGCAAAGCAAGTAAGCCCACTTATTTGTACATCTTGCTTACTGGGCAAGGGAGAAAAAACAAAACAAAACAAAAAAACGCTGAATTCCATTCATGTCTTTGAGTTTACAAAGCTAAGTTCAGAAAGATAAAATGACAAGTCCTCCAAACCAGTGGGATACAAGATTCTTGTGTGTGTGTGTTGCAGGGCAGGGGTGCTGGCGGTGGGGGGAGCGGTAATAGAAAGAACCTAGGCTTTCCAACTTCAGCTTGCATCCCTGGGTGCCACAAACATTAAGTGCTTGGCAGCTGACCGAAAGGTTGGCAGTTTGAACCCACACAGAGGCACCTCAGAAGAAAGGCTTTGCGATCTGCTTCCAAAAGGTCATAGCCATGAAAATCCTATGGAGTGCAGTACTGCTCTGAAGCACCTGGGGTCACAATCAGTAGAATCCACTTGAGGGCAACTGGTTTGTTAGGCTTCCCACACTTACTGTGTGACCTTGGTGTCTTAGTTATCTAGTGCTGCTATAACAGAAATACCACAAATGGGTGGCTTTAACGAACAGAATTTTATTTTGTCACAGTTTAGGAGACTAGAAGTCTGAATTCAGGGCACTGGCTCTAGGGGAAGGCCTTCTCTCTATTGGCTCTGGGTCTTTTTCTCTTTTTCAGTGTCTTTTCTTCGGTCCCTTGGCAATCTTCATGTGATGCGGCATCTATAGTCTCCCATCAGCGCTTGCTTGCTTCTGCACTTACTCTGCTCTTTTTAGATCTCAAAAGTGATTGGCTTAAAGCACACCCTACACTAATATGGCCTCATTAACATAACTAAGAAATCCCTATTCCCAAATGGGATTACATTCATAGATATAAACCAAAAACCAAACACACTGCCTTCCGGTTTACTCCAACTCATAGCAACCCAGTAGAACAGAATAGAACTGCCCCATAGGGTTTCCAAGGCTGTAAGCTTTATGGATGTAGACTGCCACATCTTTCTCCCATGGAACAGCTGGCAAGTTTGAACCACCAACCTTTTGGTTAGCAGCTGAGTGCTTAACCACTGTGCCACCAGGGCTTTTTATATCCATAGATATAAGGATGAGGATTTATAACACATAATTTTTGAGGACACAATTCAATTCATAACACTTGGCCAACTTGCCTAACTTCTCTAAGCCTCAGTTTCTGCATGTGTAAAATGGAGATAGTAAATATTACCTACCTCATAGTGTTGTTTTAAGTTTTATTATTACATGTAAAGAATCAAATAGGTTAAATAAATGGTAGCTTATAAAATACTATGCCCTTTTAAAGAGAAAGGTAAAAAATACAATGGCATCTTCTTTTGCAATGGCATCTTCTCTCTCTCTCTCTTTCTCTCTCTAGCTATAGAAAGGTGAGCAGTTTGAACTCACCAGCCACTCTACAGGAGAAAAGACCTGTCAATCTGTTCCCATAAAGATTACAACCTATGAAACCCCTTGGGGCAGTTCTACTCTGTCACTTTGGGTCACTATGAGTCAGAAGCGACTGGATGGCACACAACTATCTATCTGTATGCATATATATGTATATATGCATATATACTCACACACAGAAAGAGAGAAATGAGAAGGTCCTGATTTTTGGTGAAGGTCACATCCTTTAAACTTAGTGATTTATTTCTGTGTCTCTGTTCTATTATGCCTGAGGGAACCTGTTCACCACCTTCCCATAGAGAAAGTTCTGGAAAATAAACTAAACTTTAAAACCTAAAGTTACCTTAAGTGCCATCAGAGCCATTGGAACTAATAGTGACGTCTCAATTATCCCAACAGCGACGTCAATATGACTTTTTATGTATTTATTTTATTATTATTATTTTTTATTGTACTTCAGGTGAAGGCTTACAGAACAAATAGTTTCTCATGAAACAGTAGTACACATATTGTTTTATGACATTGGTTAACAAC
>NW_004443939.1:11807273-11843029 GCF_000243295.1 Trichechus manatus latirostris | reverse complement strand
TCTTTCTCATTGCATAGTACTCCATTGTGTGTATGTACCATAGTTTGTTTATCCATTCATCTGTTGATGGGCATCTAGGTTGTTTCCATCATTTTGCTACTGTGAACAATGCTGCCATGAACATACGTGTGCATATGTCTGTCAATAGGACTTTTTAATGTTATCATCTTTTACGTATTGACATCTCTTTTTCTCTATTTTCAGTGTTTTAGCTTTGATTTATTTTTGTGACTTCCCCATCTGGGTTTATATCTGGTTGTTCTGTCCTGTGCTCTAGTCTTGAGTTGTTATCTGATGTTATTGATTCTCTAACTGGAGGACTTCCTTTAGTATTTCTTGTAATTTCGGTTTGGTTTTTGCAAATTCCCTAAACTTCTGTTTATCTGGAAATGCCCTACTTTCACCATCATATTTGAGAGATAGTTTTGCTGGATATAGAATTCTTGGCTGGCAATTTTTTTCCTTCAGGGCTTTGTATATGTCATCTCATTGCCTTCTTGCCTGCAAGGTTTCTGCTGAGTAGTCTGAGCTTATTCTTATTGACTCTTCTTTGTAGATGACTTTTCGTTTATCCCTAGCTGCTCTTAAAATTCTCTATCTATGGTTTTAGCAAGTTTGATTATAATATGATTTGGTGACTTTCTTTTGGGATCTACCTTATATGGGGTTCAATGAGCATCTTGGATACATATCTTCTCATCTTTCAGAATATCAGGGAAGTTTTCTGCCAACAAATCTTCAACAATTCTCTGTGTATTTTCTGTTATCCTCCTCTGTTTTGGTACTCCAATCACTCGTAGGTTATTCCTCTTGATAGAGTTTCACATAATTCTTAGGGTTTCTTCATTTTTTTTAATCCTTTCATCTGATTTTTCCTCAAATAAGTTGGTGTCAAGTGCTTTATCTTCAATCTCATTAATTCTGACTTCCATTGCCTCCATTCTGCTCCTATGACTTTCTATTGAGTTGTCTAATTCGGTAATTTTATTGTTAATCTTCTGGATTTCTGATTGCTGTCTCTCTGTGGATTCTTGCAGCCTGTTAAATTTGTCATTATGCTCTTCTCAAGTTCCTATAGTGCTTGGTCTGCGTTTTGCCTAATTTCCTTCCCGATCCCTTGAAGAGTTCTGTAAGTAAATCTTTTGCATTCTGCCTCTGGTAATTCCAAGAAATTCTCTTCTTCCAGAAAATTTGATTATTTTGGGAGCTTGCTGAAGTCATCATGGTCTGCCTCTTTTTGATTTGATATTGACTGTTGTCTCTGAGCCATCAATAAGTTATTATATTTATTTATTTTATGTTTGCTTACTGTGTCCTAGCTTCTTGTTTCGTTTTGTTTTGATAATGCCCAAATAGGCTGCTTGTGTGAGCTAGCCCAATCACTGGTCCCCCGAAGCTCCAACGTCCTGCCACCAGGTGGCCAGAACTGCCACTAAGTATGTGAGCCCAGGAGTCCGCCCACTCCTCCTGTATGGATTCAGCTCAGGTGTCCAGGTAATCGGCCACCAAGTTTGTGGAGCAGGCTCTCACCTACAGTGCTAGGCAGGCATGGGTGATTGGTGTAGGCACAGGCATCTGGCTGCAGCAGGGGGTCACATGCTGAGCAAGGCAAGGGGCCGACGGCCGCCCCCGAGTGTCCAGTAGGAAAGCATGTCCCTGTTCCCTAGAGAGTGTAGGTGGGTGGGTTTTGTGGCTGGACTATGAACACCCAATGCTGTTGGCTGGGGGACACCACTTATTCTTGGGCCCCTGTCACGGGTGGCTAGGTGGCATGGGTGGAGCCACCAGTCCTCAGGCCCCTGATGTGGGTAGGTGAAGACACTGCTTAATGGGCAGGACAGTGTCAAATATCACAAACCTGCCACTTCACAGCTGAAACCATTGAAGTTAGACTTCAGGTATATACCCTATTGTACTGTGGTAATGAGGGCCTACACTGTTGAAATGGGCCCACACTAGTCTCTACAGGGGTAAAGGCACTCAAAGTCCGTGGATGCCTTATGCCTATGCCTAGGCAAAGGAGCTGTGCCTATCCTGAGTTCCTGGCTTAGGGGAGCTAGCAGATTATTTTTTCCCCTGTTTGTTAATTTTTTCTCTATCCAAGGCCGGAGAATGGCTCAGGGTGTGTGATGGGTCCCACTTCCAGCCCAGAGGACTCAGCAATCTCTGAAGCCATCCTGGACCCAGTGCAGAGCAGGGAGTGGGGAAGTAAATGGGAGAGTTTTTTTCCAAAGGGTGGTGTTTTTGATCTGCACAGTAGACCAGACACAAGTATTTATCTTTCACTGATCGAAGGCTGCTTCTCACTGGTTGTGGATGGCTGAGTAGACTCTCTGCTGCTGGGTCCCTCCTGATATGGAAAACACCTCCCCAGCGCTGCTGCTTGCCTGCCTTACCATGCACCACGAGCTGATCCAGCCTGAAGGGCTCATGTTCTCGCCGGGTCAGGTCTGGCAAGTCCTCGCTGCTTCTAAACCATCTCTTCCTCCTCCTGCCACTCAGTCCAATTCCTCAACTTTGCCTTTGACGTTCAGGGCTCCTAGATTGTCATATATAATTGATTCACTTGTTTTTTGGGGTCTTTGTTTTAAGAGGGACCACCAGAAGCATCTGACTACTCTGCCATCTTGGCCCCAGCCCCAATAGGACTTTTATTAGCTCAGAAAACACTTAAGGGCAGTCTTCACATGAAACTTATCTTTCAATTCAAACTTCTCCAAGTTTACAAAATTATAATATAGACAAGATTTAAAAAGCAACACCTACATAAATCCCTCCAACTATGACATTTTCGGCAACGGTACCATGTAAGAAGAGGAAAAAATTTTCATATAAAATATTTTCTGGATTCTAAGAGATTTGTTTCAGTTTAATGACTTAAAACAACAACAATCATTTGTTTGCTAATGATTTTAGATATTTGGGCAGGATTCAGAGGGGACAGCTCATTTCTGCTCCATATGGTATCAGCTGGGATGTTTCAGGGAGGCTTGAAGATCCACTTCCAAGATGGCTATTCACATAGCTAAAAAGTTGAATCTAGCAGTCAGCTGGAAGCTTAGCTGAGGCCTGGATTCTTCTCCACGTGGTTACTTGGACTCCCTCACAACATGGAGGCTGGTTTCCAAAAGGGAAGAAACTGAAGCTGCCAGGTTTTTTTAAATGCCTTGGCTCAAAAGTCCCCAAGTGTTACTTCCTACACATTCTATTGATCAAACCAATTACAGACTTTGCTGTTCAAGGGAGGAGTCATAGGTCTACTTCCGGATAGGAGAAATGGCATGTGCATACAAGGAGTGCAGAATAATTAGACATCATTTTCACAGACTAATCAACACAGACCCCCACCAACTAAAGAACAATACCCAACTAACAGGTTAATGCCCAGACTCTCATAATTAGAGATCAGATACTTTTTCCTGAAAGAACACTCCTTACCCTTAGGAAAAAGGAGTTCCAAAAGAGGCCGATTAAATGAAGAACAGTCACAGGAAAGAGCAATTATTCAAAGGCAAAGTAATATCACATGTTAAAAACATAAGAAACCTTTTTTGAGATCTACTATGCTCAAGCTAAGCCTTATACCTCTCTCCCCCACTGAGCGAAGTGAAAAGAGCACATGGCTTGGCATTGAAGGCCTGGGTTGAGTTTAGTTTATTTGCCATTTTAATGTTCTTATATAAATCACTTAATTTCTCTGAGCCTCACTTACCTCATCTATAAAATGGGGATAATAATATTTGCCTTGTCCTATTCACAGAATGCAGAGAAATTTCCCTGAAAACATGTATGAGAGTACTGTGTCCACAATAGGCCAATTGCAAATGTTTTATTAATAAATGATGCATCGCCTTTTAAGATCTCAGAACTTAGAAGGAAGCAAAACCTCCACCACTCATTTTCTGCTAAATCTGTGCCTGAAACCAGGTGGCAGGGACAATGGAGCTGGATGGATTCTATCACCTGGGATGCAAACTTGTCATGGCAGGTGTTAAGTGCAAAGATGGGACAGGGCGGGAGGAAGATGACAAGAAATAAAAAGTCCAATATGGATTTTGTGCGACTACTTCATGCAATATAATGTCATTATAAAGCACCTTGTTATAGTACCAACTCTAGCCTTCAAAAATTCCCGTTCATTTTTAAACTGACCTAAAAACATAATAAAATTTACTGAAAGAGGCAGTAGGGCACAGCTGTTAAAAGACAGCCGCTGGCGCCACACTACCTGGCTCTACAATTTACTAGCAGAGTAACGTTATAAGTGACGTTAGAAGGTTGGATTGACATCTTTGTGCCTTGGTTTCTCATCTGTAAATGGTGATAATAGTGCCCCTCTTCTAGAGGTGTTGTGAGAATTGAAAGAGCCATCATGTGTAAGCACTTAGAACAACACCTGGCACTGAATATGCGTTAGCTACTATTAGGATGGAGTTCCTGGAGAGTGCAAACAGTTAATGTGCTCAGCTACTAACTGAAAGGTTGGGGGTTTGAATCTACCCAGAGCCACCACAAGAGAAAGGCTTAGCAACTGATTTCCAAAAAAATCAGCACAGTTCTACTCTGACACACATGAGGTTGCCATGAGTCAGAATCACAATGATGGCAATTGGTTTTTGGTACTGTTATGATAATACTCCACACTGGACGCTATGCTAAGAACTTTACAAACAAATCTTATTTATTTTACAGCAATCCTATGATGTGTTACACATTCAACTAGTATTAACTGGGCATCTGCTCTGTGTAAGACATTATTGTAGTCTCTTGGGCTTCATTAGGAATGAATCAAAAGATTTCTGTCCTTATGGAGCTTATATTCTGTTGGAGGTAGGGAGACAGATGAGAGACTACAGGAAAATTAAGTAAGTGAAAAAGTTTGATGCGAGGTATAAGTATTATGGATAAAAGAAAAAGCAGAGCAGGGTGAGGGGACTAGGTTGAAGGAAGAGGAGCAGGGCAGGTTGCAGTTTTACATGGGGTGGTCATGAGAAACAAATTTGAGCAAAGACTTGAAGGAGATGAAAGAGGTCAAACAAGCATGTCCCTAAAGGAAGAGGATTCTAGGTAGAGGGAACAGGTGGAGTAAAGATCCTTCATAGGATAGGAAGTTAGGGAGTGAGCCTGGCTTGAGGAACACCAGGGGGACCAGTGTGGGCAGAAGAGAGTAAACAAAGAGGGCAGCTATAGGAGGAGAGGTTAGGGAGGTGGCAGGGGTGGAGGGATCATGTAGAGCCTCATAGGGCTGTCACTTGCCCTCTGATAAAATGGGAAGTCAATGGTCAATGGCAGGAATTATTACTGTCCCCATTTTACTAATGAAAAAGCTAGGGCATAGAAACATTAAGTAACTTGCACAAGGTTATATAACTAGTGTATGAACAGTTAGGATTCAAATCCGTGTTATTTGACTTCAGATTCTTATCCTTTTCATGGGACATGAAAGGATGATTGCAAATGAGAGGAAAATAAACTGTGAGGAAAATGTGGCTTGTATATTCTCTCTGTAAAATGAAGGGATCAAATCACTGATCTCAAAGGTATAGACACAAAGGTTTATCATTCACCAGGTCCCAGCATACAGATGGTATCAAAAACTAAAAGGCTTGGAAGATATAGATCAGACAACCATCACTCTTGCTTGGCTAATTGACTCAGCTCTTGTGTTCCCACAAGAACTTATGTATAGTTCTGTCAAAGTTCTTTCCATTTTATATTGAATATATGTGATTAAAAGGCTGTCTTCATAGACTAAACTCATTTTTTGCATCTGACACCTAGCTTATTAATCACAGGATTCTCTGTATTTAGCAACACACTTGGCAAACAGAACGTTCTTAACCAGTAATATTTATTCTGATTTTGTTTTGCATCAGAACAAAGGGACTTTATTACAGGAGCATGATAATCGTGAGGTAGTCCAGAGAATAGCAGCAGTAGAAAGTCGTTGCAACCCTAGGCAGAAGGTAACAGTAGTTACCCCAGTCCAGGGGTCGGGGTTACCAGGTGGAAGCTGGAACCAAGGTGGCACCTTGGAGAAGGCAGTTTCTGCCATAGATGTTCAAGAAATGTTTTCTGACCTGTAACTTTTAATATGCAGCCTAACATAGCTCAGACATCTTCACTTTAAGGAGACTTTCCAGAAATTCTCCATCCCTATTTTCCCCATATACCAGAATGCTCCTTAGAAGGAAGGATGACAAGATTTTGGCTTGCTTACTTTGGACATAGCATCAGGAAAGACCAATTGCTAGAAAAAGACTTCATGTTTGGTAAAGTAGAGGGTCAGCAAAAACAAGGGAAACCTTCAATGAGATGGATTGACATAAAGCCACAACAATGGACTCAAACATATCAAAGATCATGAAAATGGCATAGAACAGGGCAACATTTCGTTCTGCTATACGTAAGGTCCCCATGAGTCACAGCTAACTTAATGGCAACTAATAACAACCAAAAATCTTCCCCATAATATCTGGAACTTAGAGGCAGTGGAGGGGAGTGATTAAAAACAAAGAACTGATTACTTTTAGACTTTGTAATCTTGGACAAGTTAACTAACCTCTTTGTGCCTTAGTTTTCTCCTCTGTAAAACTGATTATAATATCTGTCTCACATGATTGTTGTGAAGATGAAATGTGAGATTACATTTGTAAAGCACCTAGGCTTGTCTGTCATAAAACAGATGTTCAAGTCGTACTAATCTCTATCCTCCCCTTTCATATGATTCAGAACATACTGTACCAAAAGATCTCTGTATTCATCTCTTTTCTATTAGAGAAGACCCTTACGTAGAGACTGGGAAATCTCTCAAAGGGTGAGGAGAACTTCCTGGAGAGTTTTGCCTTAGCTCCGTTTGATTGGATGCCTTGGTAGATGGAAGATGGCAAACAGTGTTAGTGGTTATCTTAGACACGTAGCTTTCCAGGAAGAGAAGGACAGGGCCATGGAAATGTCTGATAAGGGCTGAGGGAGGCTGATTTGGGGACCTCTCCCCTTCTTCCTTCAATCTCCCTATCAGAGACCTTTATGAAAATAACCCAACTGCATGACTAGAAATGATATTTTTATTTGTGTCTTTCTGTATTTTTGAAACTTTCTAGAATGAGTGAATATTACTTTTACAATAAGAAAGAAAAACTGAAGTGTTACATTTTAGGCCCACCCAAAAAGATGTCCATTATGGAAGCTTGATATAGGTGGTGATGGGTAAATGAAAAGGGGGTGGGCTCAACTAGGGACTTATCTCTAACTGCATAGAATGGCCATAGGCATTTCAATCCGGTCTCACTGCCTGGGCTGCAGTCCTCACCCCTTTTGTTCCATGAGATAGTACCTTTGCAATAGTTAAGACTGTGTTGTGATACCTGCATTCCTTCAGGGAAAGCCTGCTTGCTTTTAAATCTTAGAATATGTACACTCTCCTTTCTTTTTCTTTTTTTTGATTGGAGTGTAATTATAGTTAAAATTAAAGTTCTTACTTCCCTTATATTTGCTGTCTGTCTTTGTTATTGTGGCATTAATTTACTTCTGTGACAGAGATGGCTAGTGCTCACCAATAACCACATTTCTCTTTTTGGTGGGCATACAGACTTTCTCGCCTTTACTGTTGTTCACGGTCATGTGATTGAGTTTGGCTAAGGGAATGAAATCTGGCCAGAAATTCAAGCCAGTTTCAGAAGAGGACATGGAATAGGGGATAGAATTGCTGATGTCAGATGGATCCTGGCTGAAAGCAGCGAGTACCAGAAAGATGTTTACCTGTGTTTTATTGACTATACAAAGGCATTTGACTATGTGGATCATAACAAATTACGGATAACATTGAGAAGAATGGAACTTCCAGAATAATTAATTGTGCTCATGAGGAACCTGTACATAGACCAAGAATCAGTTTTTCGAATAGAACAGGGGGATACTGCCTGGTATAAAATTAGGAAAGGTGTGTGTCAGGGTTGTATCCTTTCACCATACTTATTAAATCTATATGCTGAGCAAATAATCCAAGAAGCTGGTCTATATGAAGAAGAATGTGGCATGAGGATTGGAGGAAGACTCATTAACAACCTGTGATATGCAGATGACACAACCTTGCTTGTTGAAAGTGAATAAGACTTGAAGCACTTACTGATGAAGATCAAGGAGGACAACCTTCAGTATGGATTATATCTCAACATAAAGAAAACAAAAATAAGCAATAAGCAACATCAAGATAAATGGAGAAAAGATTGAAGTTGTCAAGGATTTCATTTTACTTGGATCTACATTCAACGCCCATGGAAGCAGCAGTCAAGAAATCAAATGATGTATTGCATCGGGTAAATCTGATGCAAAAGGCCTCTTTAAGGGTTAAAAAGCAAAGATGTCACTATGAGGACTAACGTGCACCCGACTCAAGCCATGGCATTTTCAACTGCCATATGCATGCCAAAGCTGGACAATAAATAAGGAAGCCAGAAGAAGAATTGATGCTTTTGAATTATGATCTTGGCTAAGAATATTGAATATAGCATGGACTGCCAGGAAAAACTAACAAATCTGTCTTGGAAGTACAGCCAGAATGCTTGTCTTAGTTATCTAGTACTGCTATAACAGAAATACCACATGAAGATGGCTTTAACAAAGAGAAATTTATTCTCTCACAGTCTAGGAGGCTAGAAGTCTGAATTCAGGGTGCCAGCTCCAGGGAAATGCTTTCTCTCTCTGTCGGCTCTGGGGGAATGTCCTTGTCACCAATCTTCCCTAGTCAAGGAGCTTCTCAGCACAGGGACCCAGAGTCCAAAGGACACGCTATTCTCCTGTCTCTTGTTTCTTGGTGATATGAGGTCCCCATGTCTCTCTGCTCCCTTCTCTCTTTTACGTCTCAAAAGAGATTGACTTAAGACACAACCTAATCTTGTAGATTGTGTCCTGCCTCATTAATATAACTGTCTCTAATCTTGCCTCATTAACATCATAGAGGTAGGATTTACAACACATAGGAAAATCACATCAGATGACAAAATAGGGACAATCACACAACACTGGGAATCATGCCTAGCCAAGCTGATTCAGATTTTTGGGGGACACAATTCAATCCATAGCAACGTCTTAGAAGAGAGGATGGCGAGACTTCATCTCATGTACTTTAGACATGTTATCAGGAGGGACCAGTCCTTAGAGAAGGACATCATGGTTGGTAAAGTAGAGGGTCAGTGAAAAAGAGGAACCCTCAATGAGATGGATTGATGCAGTGGCTGCAACAATGGGCTCAAATATAGCAATGACTGTGAGGATGGCGCAGGACTGGGCAGTGTTTGGTTCTGTAATACATAGGGTCGCTATGAGTCAGAATCGACTCAACAGCACCTAACAATAACAAGAGAATGGGGGAGAAACTATATACACCACTTATAGGCCTAGCCTCTGAAACCTCCCATGAGATCCTCCAAGCTCTCTTTCATCAGCTGGTTGGAGGCAGAAGATCTGGTGGTGGACTCTGAGGCCCTGAAGGATGGTAGAACCACCAGATGGAAAGAGTCTGGGTCCCTGAGTGACTGCATGACACCACGGAACCGTCCCCCAAGCCTCACTGATCACATTGAATGACAGTGTAAGCAAGAAACACCTTTGCAGTGTTTAGCCATTGAGATTTTGCAGTTGTTTGTTACAGCAGAATACTCTTACTAATACACCTATATAATAACAAAACCAAACCAGTTGCCATCGAATTGATTTCAACTTATGGTGACCCCATGTGGGTCAGATTAGAACGGTGCTCTGTAAGATTTTCAGTGGCTGATTTTTTGGAAGTAGATCTCCAGGCCTTTCTTATGAGGTGCCTCTGGGTGGACTCAAAATGCCATCCTTTTGGTTAGCAGCCAAGCTTTAAGTTTGTTCCACCCAGGGCCTTCTATAGAGACTGTATATTGAGGAAGAAGTATCTGACCCTAAGTGGTATCCCTGGAAATATGATGCCAGATGGACACTCCAAGGAAAGATTAGCTGGAGCTGCATATCAGTGTCTCCTAAGGGACCACAATTAGCAAATAAGATCATTTGATGGGAACCCCAGAGAACAAATTTCTCTGAATTACATTTACTGGTTTATATCTCCCACTTCTACTAGTAACTACCTCCACTTCTTATTACCAACTGTGGTTTGTTAATGACAATGGAGAGAACTGAACTGGGAGGATAGAGTGAATGGTGTTACAACATGGGGAAAGATTTTGATAATATGAACATTTGAGAAGGCTTGCTTCTATGAGCTAGGCTTGAAATATTGGGTGGCCTTCTCCTGTAATACTGACATGAATTCTTTCTTTTGTTAAACAACTACTTTGAACAGGTACTGTGCTAGTTCCTGGGATACAACTCTGAACAACTATGGTTCTTTCACTCATGAAGCCTGTAATTTAATGGAGGAGAAAGACATTAAACAACCAGTACCCAAACAGATAATCATGCAAGTGTATTAGGTGCTATGAAAGAAAAGCACGGAGTGCTATTAGAGCATATAATGGGAGGGGGCAGGGAGGCATGACTAAGCTCGCTGAGAGTCAGGGAAAGTCTCCCCAAGAAAATTACATTTACTTTGAGACCTGCAGGATGACCAGGAATTGTCCATGGGAAAAATGTTCCAGCTTTAGAAAACAAATCCTAATGCTTGAGGACTAATAATAATAATAATAACCAACACTTCATAATACTTATTATGTGCCAGGCACAACTTTAAGTTCTTTACATATATTAATGCATTTAGTCCTTCTATCAATCTTATGAGGAAAGTAATATTATTACTCTCATTTTACAAATGAAAAAACAGAGGCATAGAAATGTTAATAAATTGTGAATGAAGGGCAGAGGAAGAATTTGAACCCCAGTGATCTAGCCCCAGAGTTTGTACCCTGAATCATGATGCTCTCCTGGGCCTTGGTGTGTGCTAGGCAGAAACAGAGAAAACGTGTGTGGCTGAAGCTTGGTAAACAATGGAGAAGGTGGCAAAAGGTGAAGCAGGAAAGATCTGGATTTGGAACCTCTGTTAAGGACGGCGTTGGGAGAATCTGCAGTATGCACTAAGAGGCCAATAGAGTCTCATAAAATCCCCTATATCTTCTTGGTCTCTGTTTTTTCTCCACATGACCTTGGTGGCCCCAGGGAGCCATGACCAGTGGGTGATGGGGAGGTGGTTCTGTACCGTTAGCAGCTCGCACAGCCTCTCAGCCACTAAAGTGTTTAGTTATTCCCCTTGGATGATCTGCCTTGAGGACCACCTGGACATCCTGCCGACTGGTTCAGAGTTCCTGCCACCCTCAAAAGTGAATTTTGCTGATGACCCCTCAGCCAGACTGGTACATCTCCCAGATGAGCCAAGGTCAACTGACTGCATCTAACTGCGTCAGCACAATCTTTACCCTTGTGTGCCCTCCTCACACAGTTTACAAGGCTTGCAGAAAATGCAATGGAACCTAAGCTTCTAGAGCTATGCTGTCCAATATGGCGTCCACAGGTCCATGCGGCTATTTAAAATTTAATTAATAATAATTAGACTAAAAGAAATTACATTAAAAATTCAGGTCTTCAGTTGAACTAGCCACAGCTCAAGTGCTCAGTAGCCACATGTGGTTAGTGTTGGTGGCTACTATATTGGATAGCATATATATGTGTGTATGTTTGTGTGTGTATGTGTATGTGTGTGTATCTTCTATCATTGCAGAAGGTTCTACTGGACAGCGCTGCTCTACAAACATGCTTCATGCCCTTGAGGCTCATTTCAAGATCTATAACCACAGTAGAGTTCCAGGTGCATTTTATTCCAAAGCCCATTCTCATTTCATAATGCTTCACTCTCATTCATAGATTATTCTTTCTTACTTAACTAATATACACAGTGCACTGAACACCTACTGTATGTCAGACTTCATGCTGGATATTCAAATGGAACAAACTATCATTTTGCTAAAAAGTCTTAGATGACTAGAGCAAATAGTGTTTGAAATATGGAAATACCAGTCTATCCCTTCTTTTGTGGACTTGTGGGTGGGCACTCAAACCCTGGGCAAATTTCTTAACTTTTCTGATCCTCTTAAGGATGGTTATGAGGATTAAATGAGATAACGTGTGAAAAACACTTCGTAAACACTCAATAAAGGGTAACCATTATTGTTCATATCATCATCATCATCCCATTTGGAAGGGAACTCAGCCTTATTCATTATGGGAGAGTTGTAACTGTTGAGTTTTTCTTGTATTGATCACAGGACTGTCTTCTTACAGCATTTAGTCACTGGTTTTTGTTCTACCTTGGGTTGCTCATTACAGCTCTTCAATATCTGAAGAATACTAACACTTGCCCCCCTTCTCACACCCAGCCTCAGATCCTTCACCTTCACACCCTCTTTCCAATCCTTGTACATTCTTTTCACTCTCTTTTGAATGCTTTTTCTTTAACAGTATCTTTTTAAAAAGTAGAATTCCAGAACCTTTCCAAGTACTTCAGATGTTGTGTAACTACTGTATATTCAATGTCTACCAAGGTACATGGAAATTAAATATAGAATAGAAACTCATTTGATGAATCCATTACTTAGTAATCAATGAATTTTTAAGTCATTTATGAAGGTTAAATTAATGTTGAGTACAATGACATGATCACCTACATTCATCTGAACTCAACACTACATTTCTATTATAGGAGCCATGATTATATCATCTCTTCTTAGTGGGTGGTGGATTTTTCAAACACTAGGTCAAGTTAGTGTAGAGTCATTGAAAAATCTCAGAATTTTTTCATATAAAGTATCAGGCCAAGTTTCTCTCATTCTATACCTCTGCAATTGAATATTTTAAACCTAAATGTAGGGCTTCGCATTTATGTCCATTAAATTGCGTTTTGTTGTTCTGATCTAGACTCTTAAGGTCTTTTGAAATCTTGATTCTTTTACCAAGATAGTTATCCCTCCCAGCTGTAAATCTAATCGGCATGATTTTGCTTCCATCTAAGTCACCTAAGCATTCACCTTAGCCAAAAGCAGAGGTTTGCAGGCCACGAAATATGTGTGACCTTGCTCCAAATACATGGAACTGCTTCTGCTTCCATTGATCTTGTATGAGTCTTGTTCAGAGATTGCGTGTTCTACTGGGTCCTGATCCTTTGCTTTTCCCCTTCCTCCACTTTAGATATGGCTGCTTAGACTTGAACTAAAAGACAGTGAAGCATGGGGAAGAAGAGTATGTATCAATTTACTTTTCTATTTCACAACAGCTCTGGCAATAAAAAGAAAATAAATCAACACAAGAGGAATTTCAAACAATAGAGATAAGATAAGGTTTGGGTGTTTGACCTTCTCTAATTTCATGAGGGGGAAGGAGAATCAAGATCAACAGCCCAAAGCTGATTCCTATGAGGCAGAGAGGTCAGACATGCCTCCTCTCTCCACCATTTTTACCAATTCTGACACCAACAAGTCCCTCCCACGATACTCTCTACTTCTCTGCTGGGTTCAGTAATTCATTGCAATGGCCACACAGAACTCAGAAAATCTCACAATGATGGGGTTTATTAGGGAAGTAACAGATTACAGTTCAGGTTCAGGAACACTCAGGATACAATTCTTCCATCAGGACAGCCTCTTCTCAGCCATGTCCACAAGCACGCCTCTTTCTGGCCCTCAGCTTCTGCCCTGCTCAGGCAAGTGTTACAAAGCTCATTTAGCCCTGCCAATGAGTTCTCAGAGGCACTCCAATCCACCCATAAGCCTCTACCCAAAGGTGCTCAACTCTAGCTCCATGAGTCAGGTCACCAAGTGACCGGAGGCATCCTACTCTGCCAGCAAGCCTTCTGCCCAAAGGCACTCAGCTTTCTTGCTCAGTATCCGGCCTCTGTTGCTGCCATTTCTCTGCTGCCAATACTTGCCATCTTCTGTATTACAGCTCTTTCTCTCTCAGTCTCCTGGTTCCAGGAGCTTCTCAGTTTAGGGATCCCGGATCCAAAGGATGTGCTCCACTCCTGGCTCTTCTTCCTTGGTGGTGATGAGATCATCCCTCCTGCCTCTAGGATGGCTCATTTTAAGACTAGAAGGATGGCAAAACTGACCAATCCCCTCGTTAAGGTCCCACCGGATCGTTTGGTGGGAGTTTCAATGACTATGGCTAGAAAGGCCATACTAAGTAATTCATTGCACTGCAGGGGTCCACTGAAGATTCCAACTGGAAATTAAATACAGGTTAGAAACTCATTTGATGAATCCATTATTTGATAATCATATCCCCAATCAAGAGGAGATAAAAGAAAGGAGGCACACAGTCTCCATATAAGGAATCAGCAAGTAAGGAGGGAAAAGAGAAACAGCTCTTGTACATGTCACATTTCCTTTCCAGTTTCCACCCCTCTAGTTTGGAGTGTGTGGTGTCACTAATGCTATTCACAAATGTCAAGCTCCCCCTCCCTCCAGGAAAATGACAGAGTTGCAGGTCCCCACTTTTCACAACCCTCCAGAGGCAGCCACCATTAATTGCTTGATATATATCTCTCCAGGCCTTTCTTCTATGTTTAAATATATGAATAAATATGTGTAAAAGACATGGTAGAAAATATTTAGAAATATTAACCAATTTCCTCTCTTACCACAACTCCCCAATTTAAGCAGCTTGACTCTGTGCTCATTGCCACAGTGAGTGGATGAAGAGAAAAAATAAGTATGGGAATAGTAAGGGTCTTCCCCTAGCTTTAGTTTTTCCAAGCCTAAAATTCTTGGAATGAGGATGAACCCTGGAATATACAAAGCCTTTGGAGGAACATAGTAAATAAGAAACATAGAGGATTCAAAGAGGGAGGAATTTTTCACTCACTACTTTCCTCACCCCTGGATAATCCTCCAAGAGATGGGGAGCAGGAGACTGAGAGAAAATGTTAAGAACATAGATGTTTGGAGGGTCCTAGAGAGAGGGACTCTGCCCTGTGTTTCTCAGCGTGGGGCAAAAATCCCAGGAAGTTGCCCTTAGTCTCTCAGAGATTCCGGTGTCCTGGTGGCACAGTGGTTAAGAGCTACGGCTACTAACCAAAAGGTCGACAGTTTGAATTCACCAGCCACTCCTTGGAAACTCTTAGGGGCAGTTCTACTCTGTCCTATAGGGTTGCTATGAGTCAGAATCAACTCAATGGCAGTGAGTTTGGTTTTTTTGTTTTTGGTAGGGAGCAGAAGAAGTGAAATGAGTCCTAGGCCTGCAGAATGACTCCCGGGCCCACGGGAAGGGTAGACTACTAGGCCTACAGGATGGGAACACCTGTGTGAACTGATGACCAAGAATCAGTCAGAAAGATGCATATCTTGGCAAATGCCTGTGTTGACAAAGGACCTCAAGTATCAGATGGACTGACCACCACCCCCAACTTCTAATGTCTTGGCACTGTGTAAGCACCCTGGAACTCAGATGCAGCCATAGAGAGAAGGAGTGAGAAACTCCACTTGGTTGAGATTGTACTCACAAGGCTAGTAGCATGGGGATTCAAAACAGAAATTAGGCTCAATTATAAAATTGAAAATGAGGAAAGTTTTATTTCTTGTACACCTGAGTTATGTAATCATAGTTCATAGCCACTACACACACACACACACAAGACATGTTTTACATAAATGATATCATAACCTATCTATATATTGCTCATGTGTTTCATGTAGCAACATATCCTGAAAATATCTCCAACGCATAGTATTCCACATACAAATAAACAATGATTTATTACTTATTACTTACTGTCAGATATTTAGGTTGTTCTCAAGTTTTGCTGTTTCAACCAATGCGTCAATGGATATTCTGATAATATACAACTTTGTGCGTATATTTGTTTCTGTAGGATAAATTCCTTGGAATGAAATTTTAGAATCAAAGGGTGTGTGATTTCAAACTTGAAACATACTGACAATTTGCCCTCCAAAATGGCTCTATCAAATTATGTCCCCTTTGAGAGTATATGAGAGTTGCCCTTTACATTATAATCTCCAAACACTGGATATTATTAGTTTTTTTTTAAAATTTTTGACAGATTGATAGTTAAAAAAATGGTTTATTATTATTCTTTTTATTTTTTATTTCCCTAATTGCTTGTCAGGTTCAGCAACTTTTCATATGTTTATTGGCCATTAGTACTTCTTTTGTGAATTATCCACCATGTTCATATCTTTTGTCCATTATTCTACTGGGCTTCTCTCTTGTTGATTTGTACATTTTAGGTATGTCTGTTGCATATCTCATAAAATTGGGTTTTGTTTCTTGAATCAGTCTGAAAAGTTTTCTTTTAGTAGATGAATTAAGCCCTTTTACATTTCTTGATAAGGCTAATGTGTTTGGTCTTCACTGTGTCATATTTTATGTTTATTGTACGTATTGAATTTACTATATTTACGTATTCTCTTTTCTTTGTTCTTTTTAAATTTATTTTGATATTAAGAAAAAAATTGTATTTTTTATTAATACCATACATAATGCACCATTCCCTTTTTCTTTACTTAGGCTTGTCAGCTTTAAATGGTATGCTTTGATTTCCACCTATTACTTATATGATCATCAGGAACTTATTCTGCTCTCGTCTATCTCTCTTCTTTCTCCTATCTTTTTATTTTTTCAGTTGTATTATTTCTACTTTTGAACATTTAACATTTACAGACTATTTTTACAACCTTGTTGCTACCTTCATTTTAACCTCTTCAATTAAATATAATAGATGCTCACCATCATCCTTGGTTGTATTTCCCCAGTCATCTTTGGTTTGATGGAGCTTGTTCAGTTCTTTTTTTACCAGTTGCCATTGACTCAGTTTCTACTTATGGTGACCCCATGTGTGTCAGAGTAGAACTATGCTCCACAGGGCTTTCAACGGCTGATTTAAGTAGATCACCAGGCCTTTCTTCCAAGGTGCTCTGGGTGGACTGGAACCACCTGTCTTTTGGTTAGCAGCTAAGTATGTTAACCGCTTGCACCACCTTGAGACTCCAAGGGCTAGTAAGTAGAATATACCTTGAATCTTACTTTTTAAATTATTTATCTATAATCTTGATAATTGAAGGTCAGTTTTGTTGGATATAGAATCCTTGGTTCACACTTATTTTTCTTGACAAATGTTGCTCCATTGTTGTTTTGGTTTGTATATTGAATCACTTGGTCTTTTTGCCTGGAGGTCAAGAGGAGTTTCCTTGGGCAGAATAGCATATGTCTCAAGCAGACCATTCTGAGTCAGTTTTCACAGTTTCACAGGGAATCCTTTCAATATGTAGATTCAGGCTTTCTTTTATTTATTTTGGTAAGTTTTATTGGATTATAGTTAAATGTTAGTTTTGATTTATTGTTTTGTTTTCCTTCTTTAGGGAATTCAATTATAGGTGTGTTAGATCGTCTTTGTTTTCTATAATTCTTTTTTTCTTTCTGAACTTCCCACTTTTTCATCATTTTGTTTTGTCTTGGACATTTCATTCCTCTTTTCCTTGTCTCTTTTGTATATTTTGTTGAATCTATTCCCCCTGTGCACCTTGTAATTTAGTCCTAATTCTTGAGATATATTGTCTTTTCCTTCACTTTCTTTCCTGTTTTCAGTAAACTCTTGTTTCACAGCTTTTATGGTTTTTTTGCTCACTTGTCTTCTGCATTTTTGAATTCCTGAATTATTATTTCTTTTTTTCATATTTGCCATTGCTTTTCTAATAATATTAGGCTCATGTTGGAGTGGTGTGCTAGTTTCCTCTGTTTCAAGGTTGGGTCATGAGTGTGTTCATTAGTTGAAGAATTTTGATTCTCCATTTATTTTCTTCTTAAAGCAGTGGTGTGTGGGTGTTGGCTGACTTTTTCTGTTCATTTTCAAGGTCTTTGGATTTTCCTGGAGCAAGTGCTTCTATAGATGAGGTTGGATGATTTGAGTGTCTTTGTAGGTTTCTTGGGTCAAGAGTGCCCTCTTCAGCTGCTATAGTGCAACGAAATTTCTTTAATGAATAGCATCATTTTGGAGGTCAGAGAGAGTTTAATGTGTCTTAGATTTCATGAAACTTGTTATAAACTCGAAAACCAAACCCGTTGCCATTGAGTTGATTCCAACTCATAGTGACCCTATAGGACATAATAGAACTGCCCCATAAAGTTTCCAAGGAGCACCTAGTAGATTCGAACTGCCAATCTTTTGGTTAGCAGCCGTAGCTCTTAATCACTACACCACCAGGGTTTCCAAGCATTTTGTCAGAAGTGGGATTCGAACCCACGCCTCCATTCAGAGACCAGAATGCCCCAGGCAAGGTGCGCACCTTGAGTCTGGCACCTTAGACCACTTGGCCATCTTGACAGGACCCTTAATTTCAATCACCTTCTTTCTTCTTCCTTCTTCATTACTAAATCTCCAAGAGATGCCCTCTCCTTCCAAGTTCCCAGAAGCTGTGCCCTCTCAAGACTTACACTTCTAGGCTCATGCACTTTCAAGCTACTTCCTTTCAATCCCCATTAGGGAGCACTCTGATCCAGCATGGCTGTTCTCAGTATTTCTCCACATAGAGCGGGGGCTCTCTGGGACTCCATTACGCTCTCCTTTTCCAAATAGTTTCTGTCTAACTCTCCACTTCTGTATGGGATCCATAGCCGGTGCTGCTGATTTCAGATGTTTATTTCCCCACTCAAATGAAAATGGGAGTTTCCAGTATTCTTGGTCATACTGTAGGGATGAATTAATTGTGATTTTATTTGCTGTCCTGTTAATCTGTATGGTTTTTGGAGGATGTGTGGAAATATTCAGATTTAGACATCTGTTGGTATCTTCAGAGAATCCTTACTGTTTAGCATGCCAACATTTATAAATTTTAGGTATGACTTTCATATGAGTACTAGGAGGTTGGGCTATTTTACTAATTGCATACTGGGGAAACACACCAAACTATTACATGCAGATAAAATACAGAAGATGGTTTGTTCCGGTCAGTAAGCAATTTTAGCCTGACCTCCTTCTTCCTGACCCTGTTGGACTGATAGAAGGTCTCCATATTGTTGTGGGTACATATGATCAGTGTGTCTAAGGTAGCTGGTATGTCCTGGTGGTCAATATGTCCAGAGTAGTTTGTCTGTAATGATCAGTGCACCTAGGATGGCTGATATAAATAAATTGTGTATCTAGAGTGGTCACTATATCTGGACCACTACTGTGAAGGTCTGTACCGACTGATGTAGATGTGAACCACTCATTTATGTTTCCCTGATTCTTCCTTGTCAGGAAATCTTATTCTTCTCTCAGAGTACATGACCCCAAAATGGGAGTATGCACGGTGTCAACTCCTGACGGAATATGAGAGCTAACCTCTCCATGGTATTGGGAGGCCTTATAGGCTTGTTAAAGAAACTGGCCCTAGGCTCCTGGCTAGAGGAATAGCTGGGCACAAACCAACAAAAGCCAAACCCATTGCCATCGAGTTGATTCTGACTCATAGTGGCCCTGTAGGACTGAGTAGAACTGCCCTATAGGGTTTCCAAGGCTATAGTATTAACAGAAGCAGACTGCCACATCTTTCTCCTGCAGAATGGCTGGTGGTTCAAACAGCCCACATGTTGGTTAACAGCTGACTGCTTAACCCCTGCTCCACCAGGGCTCAGAGGAGACGAAATACTGCTCAGCTCCTAGTCACGTCTAAGTGGCAGGGCTCCTTACCCCTACTCCTGGCAGTCCTGCCCAAGGCCAGGGGTGCCTTGATTGCAGGGGCCTTAACTGTGGTCCCTCTGGGTCTTCGGGTGGGCAGTGAGAGTCGGAATGAGGAAGAACAGCTGACTAATCATAAGTGAGCACTGGAGTGGAAGTCCTCATTCTACCACTTAGTGGTGGGTGGTCTTGAGCAAATAATTTTTCTAAGCCTCAGGTTAATTATCTCTAACTGCTTGGCCTATTACCTGGTCTACTACCCTGGCACAGAGTAAACCTCAATAAATTGTAGCTAGTATCTTCCATTTCATAAGCATGTATGTACAAACTTATATTTTATTCACATACACACACAGTTTATGTAGGTTTCCTCCAGTATGGGTAGGGTTTTCATTTTATCATTGGATGCTCACATTCACTGCTGAAATGAATATGGAAAAAAATTATATCCAGTTGAACTCTGGGAAAAGCAGTCAAGTAACTTATTTAAATATGTGGTGATTTGTAGTAAAGCATAATTTTATAAAACTTCATGTTTTTGTTGTCAAAACCAGAAAATCCTCTCCTCCGTATGTATTTCACCCCTACACTTCCTATTATGGATTGAATTATGTCCCCAAAGAAATGTGTATTGTAAATCCTAACCTCTATGCTTCTTGTTATAATCCCATTTGGTAATGAGTTGTCTTCGTTATGTAAATGAGGCAGGATTAGTGTAGGGTGTATCTTGAGTCAATCTCTTTTGACACATAAAAGAAATTAAACAAATGAGCAGAGCAGAGCTGGGGGGACTGACACCAAGCACATGGAGATCTTCAAGGAACCAGGAAACAAGCTGAAGTGACAAGGACCTAATCCCAGAGCTGACAGAGAGAGAAAGACTTCCCCTAGAGCCAGTGCCCTGAATTCAGACTTCTAGCCTCCTAAACTGTAAGAAAATAAATTTCTGTTTGTTAAAGCCACCAACTTGTGGTATTTCTGTGATAGGAGCACTAGATAACTAATATACTTCCTAACCATCTATCTAGCCATCAAGTTCCTCATCCCTACTTCTTTGCATCTCCCTAACCCAGAAGTTCCAAACTGGTCTACAAGAATAGGCTGTTTGTCCTTTGTAATTTTTTTAAAATTTAAATTACCAATATTTAAAAATAAAATTTCACACAGAAACAGATTTCTGGCTTCTTTTGACAAATTGAAAGATTGAGTGGCATTGGGTCAGCATTCCTAAAATGGTAACAATTGGCCAGATCTGAGCAGTGACTCCTTTTTAGATAAGACAGTTCTCTCCAGTTCCTCACAGTCCCCATCACTCCCTAGTGCCTCACATCACTCCCATTTTTGTTCCTGGCTTCACCCCTAGGGACGTTTAAATCCTTTTTACTCCTGTTAGAATCTGATCATCGCTTTTTGTTGAACCTTACTCCTACATCTTAGTTCAGACACGTAGTAGGGTTACATTTTTATCACGAAAATCTGATATGCCACTTCCTGGCATAGGGTCTGCGCTGTCTAGCACCAACAAAGTTAGACCAGATCCTTCCCAATATTACTCAATTGTCCCTTTATATCCAAAGTTCTTCCTCATACTGTTTTGAACTCCACCTGGCATATACGCTCAATATTCTGTGCACATACCATTCCCTCTTCTTGGATTCCTCCTTCCCCACATCACTCAGCTCAAATATTAGCTCTCCTTTAGTCTCTACTTGGCCAGCCAAGAAAGTCACTGCCCTAGGGGACAGTGAGTTGAAGGGTGAAGGAATAATTTGGAAAAGGATAGTGAGAATAGCAGCACAACTGGAAGACGTAATTGATGTCACTGTATTGTACATGTAGAAACTTCCAAAATGGTGTAACTTTGGCTATGTATAGTTTCACCAAAAAAAAAGGTCCTCAAGGTCAAGAAGGGAGAGTTGACATGTCATGGGGTTGTTAACCAATGTCATAAAACAATATGTGTACTGACTGTTTAATGAGAAACTATTTGTTCTGTAAACCTTATCTAAAGTACAATATAAAAATTAAAAAAAGTCACTGCCTCTGTATTCCCTCAACTATAAAGCTCTGATTAATCCTGATAGTTATGTATAGAGTTATCTAACCATATGTACATATCCTCCAGGAGACTGTGAGGAACTTCAGGAAAGACCTGGGGCTTACTCATCTTGGCATCCTTAGAGCCTAGTAGTGCTTGATAAGGGAATTAAAGTTATAATTGGATGGCATGATCTGCTAGTCTTGGGCCCATTGTATCAGTCAGCTCCAACTGAGTTATACTGTGCTGATAAACTCTGCCCAAATCCCAGTGGCTTATAAACATTTTTCACGTACACAAGTCATCCATCATGGATGGATGGAGCTCTGCTCCAAGTCTTCACTTTAGGATCCAGGTTGAAGAGCCTCATGAGATTGCCAGTCTCATGGCAGAGGAAAAGAGATTGGTGACCATGTTCTCCCTGTTAAGGCTTCTTAAAAGTAGCAGACCTCATTTCTACTTTCATTACACTGACCAAAGCAAGTCATTTTCCCAAGCCTGAAGTCAGTGGGCCTGAGATATGAAATCCAAAAGGAAGGGCAGTCAATGTCTTAAACTTTAATACAATTAACCACATTGCTACCATACACCTTTCACCTTTCCCCTGCCTGCTCAGGGGCATGGAAGTCTGCAGACCATGTTTCCGAGACTCTTATATCAGCTGGCTTCTGGCTGGCTTCAGCTAACAGGAAGGCTGTACAAAAGACAGGAGGGTGTGAGGATGGGAGAAGCCAGGGTAGTCCTCCGGCTCCCTCTCTGTCGCGGGGGGTTTCTCCAGCAGAGGCTGTATTTCCTCCATACCCCAGCTCCCACCAGACAGGCCTGCTAGGGTTTCTGCTTCTGCTGAGTAACCTCAAATACTATGACCTTCGGAAAGTCGTGACCTTAGGGTCAAGTCTCCTCATCTGTAAAATAGGGACAGAATCTGCTCACATCATCCAGTTGTTTCAAAAATAAAATTAAAGAATGCACATGAAAATCTGTGAAGAATACAGTGTTCTATAAATAAGGAACTTAAGGGTATATGAAATGAGGCAACATGGGATAAAAAACAAAATGGGACTAGGGATCATAACTCTTGCTCTGTCACAAACTGTCACCTCAGCCAGGTAACATCATGTTCTTTATTTTCCTCATTTGAAAACTGGAGATAATGCTGTTGATAATGTAGTGACTGCAGAGTGGCATAATGGAAATATCTGTGACAATTTATACTGTCAAATGTAAAAATCTATACAAATATTATTAAATGAATTCACCAGTTATAAGCAGAAAAAACACTTTATTTCTATCAAATTGAAAAGTAGGAATCAATCTTCAAGCAAGATAATCAAAATAATCAATAATACAATTAACAATTAGGGTAGCATATACAGATTAGACTACAGATTTAGGTACACTGAATTAATAAGCATATACATTAAAAATCAAGAAGGCTGACAACCATCACACTGAGGAAAAGCACTCTGACTCATCGTAAACGCAAGACTTCTGGGAAATTTGAGCTGACATTTCACAAGACGGTAAACCAACGAGACAAGTCATCACTGGGTTAGAGAACTGAACTGAGCTTGAGAGGGATCACAGTGAAATGCCGTTGTAACTCAACAGCTTCCCCAGAGATCTGCTCATTTCAAAAACAAGAATATATAAAAATCAGTAGTACAAATTCTCATAAAACTAGAAAAGCCCTCTAAGCCCTACATCCTTGGAGCTGACATAAAGACTCAGTCTGACTTTTCATTTCTCTTCCTTTCATTCTCCTCTAAATTAAATACAAAATAATTTTTATGTAAGTACATTTCTGACTCTATAGCCAAAGCGTTAAAACGAAGAAAAGAAATTTTATGAAATAGACACACACCAACTCCAGGAAGAATCTTCAAGAGAGACTGCTCCTTTGAAAAGGTTGAAACAGGTAATATTTTATTTTAAGAATCAGAGTGTGCTTCCTGGAATAGTCTTTATTACCAAAGGAAGGAATTCATATCCATTCCACACAAGAGCGTTCATTCTTTTTAAAATGTTTTACCGTAACACATACCACACACATACATAAAATGATGATCAAATTGGGGAATTCCCTGAAGCATACAGATAATGGCATTTATTTTGGCAAGAATTGTGCAATTCGTTAAGAAACAGATAAGATATGGCATTTATAACAATTTTAATCATAATACGTCTCAACAGAAGCAGGAAATAGATTTTTTTCAGAGTTGACATATGGTTTCATAGTTTCCTGATATCTGGGTCTTGCACATTTCCCATCTGGAAAGCGGACTGGGTCAGTTATGTATGGAAAGGATGATAGCTTATGGCCAGACCACGTTCCCAGGTGAAATAGAAGTCTCCGTTATTGGGTTCTTCCTTACAGACACCAAACAGGCTGGGAAGTTACTGAGAATGGAGGGGGATACAGAGACAGCAAGTCAGACTATGCATAGGACACTGCCTTATGAATTGCCTCTTCAGCAAAATCAACTGTAGCAGGAAGGAATATTGTTACATGAAAGGTAATAAATGAAGTCCATCAGGTAGAAACAAATGCTTCCCAAGATCCTATAATCCAGCTGAGCAGGGAGGAGACACATATGCTCCGCATATACACTGTGTAACTACCACCAAGACTCACGAGGAGTCCATTTCCTCTCTCAGCACCAGAACAGCAAAAGCAAAGATTCCAGGCTGGAGCTAACACACTGTTTTACCTATCAGTGAGAATGGGGAGCTCCAACTAGGGAAAGGTACAAAAAAGGTCCTTTTGAACTTCCTGATTAATCCCAACAAGTACATGAAAACACATGTTTAAATCAACAGGATTATTTCAGTCTTAAAACACAAGGATGCAGGATAATTGGGATAATAATGTCTATTACGTAGGGTAGTTGTAGAGGATTTAACTATATGTTACATGCAGTACACGTAGCATAAAGCACCACACATATTAAGGATGCCCATACCTTGAGATATCTGGAAATTTCTGGTCTTTATGGCTTAAGCAAAGACCCTAGCAGTCTGATAAACTCTTTAAGCGAGAATTCTTGCTGTTTCTTATCTCCTGTCTCTCCGAGACTGACGTAGTAAGGCAGGTCTTGCTTTTTAGACAAATAGGTTTCCGTGAACTAAATTTTATAAAAGCCCAATTTATGGGTTTGCACAGGCATCTTTCCTTCTAAAATTGTCCTGCCTCAATGACATTTTAAACAGCAAGAAAAACCACAGCATTCTCTCTCTCCAAGAATCTTCCCTCACCCCTGGCTATTCTCACCTTTTTCCTTCTTTACCAAAACGGGGGCCGACTCTGGGGGAAGCTGGAGCTCATTTGAGCTTGGCTGGTGGAGGGTGGCAAAGGAGTGGTCCTGGGGGAAGGTGGAAGGAGGATAAGGTAAGAAGCAAATCTCCCCTGGCTACTGCCAGAAAACTAAATTGTTGGATGACAAGCAGTACCACGATGTGACTGATCTGTATGTCAGATGGCAAAGGTCTGGATTTGGTATTCAGAATCATGTTAATGTGTAATACAAGGAAGTGGTAAAAAAAAAAAAAAAAAAAAAAAGTCAAGAGTTAGCTGTATTAGGTGCTCTATCACCCTTTGCTCACCTGCTAGCATATTCAGAAGGATTAGTATATTAGAAAGGGCCACACTTTGGGGTGGGGGTGAGAGTAGTATGTTTTGATCTCAGGGAAGAAAAGTGAGTAGTGCCTGGATTGCTCCAGGGAGCACAGGCTACATGTGAGCAGCACAGCTGGGGATGGCTCAACAGCAAAGGCCCTGCAGGGGCACAACATGATGGACACCAAAACGGTAGGTGAGGAACAGGAGCTTGCCTCCTCTACGGATTAGCCTGGACTCAAGCCCAGTCTCCTTTAACAGCCTTTTATTTTATTTATAAAGGTGTAGCTATGGAGGAGGCAAAGGCTCAGACTCCCCTTCTAGCAGCTTTCTTTGCCTTAGCAAAGAAAAAGAAATAAAGGAACAGTGTCATGCAGAGGTAAATGTCACCAGAGTGAACTCTACTATTCTTGATGAGAGGCCACTCCAACATACACGCAGAACCAAGCAGGCTTGGGGCCCTGGGTTGCTTGGGACATGATAAGCAGTTGATATTCAGGAATACACTCAAGCTTCAGAGTCAGGAAGACCTGGGTTTGTCACTGTACATTGGCAGCAGGACGCTTCGCAAGATGCTTCACATCTCTGATTCAGGCCTTCTTTGTTCATAAATATGCTCATCTCACAGGATGCTTAAAAGACTAAATGAGCAGTTCATAAAGGTCCTAAGACAGCACATATCAATCAGTAGACTCTCATAAATGGTACCTATTCTAAGTTTGCATTTGTATTAGAGGGTATTAAACACAGCAGCATTTTCAAGTTCTAAGTAAGTGGGAAGCCTGTTAGGATAATGAAAAGCAAACTGAATTAAGAGCTGGCTAGAAGCACAGAACGTGAGCGGGTAGGAATCTTAGAGACCATCCAAACTACTCTTTTTGCTTAAATGTGAAGAAACCGCTTGTGTGGCAGTAGAAGGAAAACAAAGAAAAGCTGTCCCCTTAATTTTATTTTTGTCAATATATTTTTTAATTTTATTTTATTGTTGTACTATTTTTGTCAGTATATTTTTAAGATAACTTTCATTTTTACAAAATCACTTAAGGGAAAATTGGAGTTTTTGTTAAAGAAAAACAAACAGATTTTTCAGGCTACTGACCATGAAAGAAGTATCACTGTTCAAAGACAATAAAAAGGTGCTTGTTTTTTATCAGTCTTGCTTAGCAAAGGATCCTCAACTTCTGGCCAATCTCAGCAACAGCAAACACTGTTGACACATACGGAGTGACTCCAACATTGGCGACAACCGTCTGTCTAGCTGGAAGGGAGGAGGGAGGGAAGGAAGGATGGATGGATGGATGAAGGAACAGAGAGTACAGAATCAGGGACCAGGCCATTTCCTATACCTCTCCCCAAAACTCCAAAGGCAATGATTACATAGGGGTGTCAAAACACAATGGGAAGTGAAGAAAGCCAGTGTGAAATTTTTTCCACTTCCAAAAAAGCACACACTTATCTCTCTTGAATAATCCATATAATAACCTTTTCCTAGTATGTGGAAATAGTCTCAAAGGCAGTACTACTCTAAACTGTGCAATTTTCTCATATCAGATTTGTTTTTCTCTATACCTGGCTCCCCAGGAAACCTGAGCATTATTTATATCTGCTTTTCACCTCATTCTTGCCAACTGGCATTCAAACGCAACTCTTATAAAGTGCTCAGAAGTCAATATAATGCAATGGTCTCATAGATATGAACTGGTCATTTTAATTGCTTACAACTACAAAATAAACAATCTCATTTTGCAGTGATTGGGAAGATGAGGATGAGGCAGCTCTATGTTTCCACCAAGGCAGCTAAAGAACATTCACATGAAGGTACAAAGGGAGAGGAAGTGCCAAGAGCCTGGGTAGTATTTGTAAGGTAGATGCTGTACTCGTTATTCTACAGAATACAGACGGCATTGAGTTGACTGGGGATTCACCGGGACACCTTCAGAGAGTAAATAATGTGTTTCAGTATCAGTACCATGGAAGCACCAAATCAGGCTCTATTTTTCCTTTCTCATCAGTTTAAAGAGTTGGACAGAAGTCATTCCCCAAAATACTAAAGAACTCTCCCTGGGGACAATCACTGTACATGAAGAAGGTGTACATATTTTTTTTTCGGGGGGGATATTTATTTTTAAGGCAGCAGGAATAAAGTTCATTGCCCTTCCCAGAGGAGAGAAAGCATTATACAAGGTGGCCACCAAGTCTGGAAAATAGGCAAATCCTTAATAAACTGTCTATTGATGTGACATTACAATGGGTGACAGAATAGTATTATCTATATTTCTAGACTTTATGGTCACCCCACAGAATGCATCTTTGGAATAGAAAAAAATAAAGATTTTGTTTTCCCACAATCATAAAGTTCAGTCTAGGTACAACTAGTGCAATGTTTTCGTCAACCCCACAGGCTCCATTCCCTTTACTATTTATAATATGCTTGGGTCACTTGCAGGAGAAAAATACTGTTAGCATCAATATTTAGCAGCATTTTCAAAATACATTTTTTGTTGTCTTGAATAAAAAGCTAAAATATTCTTTTAGTCTAATAATTTCATATGATTTTATTACTTCTATATATGAGATATGATCTTTCAATATTTATGTGAGTGATATTTCTCATGTTTTTTGAAGATTCCCAGGAGACTTTGGGGATTTTATTTTTTCACAATAAAAGAAAGGAGCAGTGTCAACCCATGAGAGTCAGACCAGCAGCATAAGACTCTCTACATAGCTTAGCTCTTGGTGCATGAAGAGCTCTACATAGTCTCCTAGCTCTCTGCTCTTAGAAAAAGGAATTTGAGAGAGACAAAAGCAACAACCATCAGTATTACTTAATAGCCTAGAAAGGGAGAAAACAGATGTACAAATAATACTGTCTAATAAAAACAGTAAAAGCCAAATCCTTTCATTCCAGGATGTCTGAAAAGGAGATTCTATGGAGCATGTATACTGAAAAGAAAGGGTCACTCCTACCAGAAAAAAATGAATTGTAGACACAGTCACTAAAGACCAGAAAAGCAACCACTGAGAGCATTTGGCTTTAATCCCATTGTCACCAGGAGGGCACACACCAGAGAACCTGGGACAATGCCTGGGCAACAGCCCTTGGCGTTCTCAGGCCTACTGGTGCTGTGGTTCAACAGCCTTTGAGGGGACAGGGAAAACCAGAGACCAACACCATCACGTGTAAAAAGGCTACTAGAGCAACAACATGGCTGTCAAAATTAGCAAGAGCTTGGATTATACACTGTTTGAAATCTAACCTGTACTTGCTTTCTCATGAAGGCTTTGAGACCTGTGCAGAGACATCTTAAACATGTACAGGTGTCTCTCCTTTTGAAAGGCAGAGGACAGCCTCTTCATTAATTCGTTCTACTCATTAGTTTTCACATCTGTTCACCACTTAAACTAGAAAAAACACTGCAAGCTGTATCAGCTAGCTTCTAATTTGGACATGGCACCAATACTTTACACACAACTGAATGAATGACCACATTTTCCTGGTTCTTCCATTGGGCAGGCTCAGTATGCTTCTTTGGACTCAATAGGTGTGATCTTGTTCGAGAAAAGTGTGTAAACATAGGGCCAGATTTTGTTAGTCTCCGTCCCAGAAAACTGGTGGAGCACTCCTCGGCTCCTGAAAGACAAAGTTTAAGTTTTCTTTTAATACATTATTAGGATAGATGAAGATCCTAGGTACAAAGCAAGCATGACCTCATGGTCTAATCACACATCATTAAGTACCAAAACAGCCCCTTTCAAAAGTATAAACACTCCCCTGGATATACCAAAATAAATCCGTAGGTTTTGCAAATTTAGCATGCTTGCCATCATGCTACTTTTTTTCTTCTCTTTAAAACATACCAAAGAATAACATTATAGGAATAATCCCAAATCTGCCTTAATATATACTTTTGAAAAGCAAATCATTAACAAACTTTGCTACTCTAACTCTTTTTACTTACAACAATGGATCATGACACACAGGGTATATCAAAATAATATGATCAGGAACCTCTGCTCTAAAGGTTTGCTAAGTTATTTGGGGCTGCAAGGCCAGAGGAGTCCCTGGTGGTGCAAACAGTTAACGCGCTCAGCTGCTAACTGAAAGGTGGGTGGCTTTGAGTTCACTCAGAGGCACGTTGGAAGAAAGGCCTGGTGATCTACTTCCAAAAAATCATACACTGAAAACCTTTTGGAGCAACTCTACCCTGAAACACATGAGGACGCCATGAGTCTGAGTCAACTCGACAGCAATTTTTTTTTTTTTTAAAGCTAGAACTTGATAATAGTGGAGGCTGCAAATGGCTGTCCTGAATGCAGTCACCATATGGGTTTCGCATGCTGTTAAAATTTTGAATTTGTTGCCAATATAAAAATTAGATTTTTTTTTCTTTCACACAGACAGCCAGATTTCTGCTTCCTTTAATAAAAAAAGAATTATTGGCCATACTGGGCCTGTGTGCCCTGTGGTGATAACTGGCTGGAACAGCATAGGAGCTGCCCAGTTTGACTGTCATTTAACTGCCCAGTTTAAGACATCCCCCACCAGGTCTGACCCACTCATTTCCAATACCTGCCTAGCCCCTGAAGCCATTTGAATTTGCAATTTGTAGTTTATGGTTTTAACTGTTCTTTGTTCAACTCCCTACAAACACATCCAGGCCAAAAGTCCCTTTTAATCTTCTCTCCAAATTAGATATTAACTACGTGAGTGTCAAAATACAAACCATAATGTCAGCCACTTAAAAAGGAAAATGACAATAAGTATTGGTCTAATTTTTACAACCAGAACAGATGGAGATGATCGGGTTTAGTTCCTTATGTTACAATAGTCTGATAAAAGTATTGGACTTCATCTTTCATGTAACACTGCAGCAATTCATCTGCCCCCTGGGGAGATACTGGGCTTTTAGAGTTTATATAGCTTGAAAGAACACTATCCTGCCTCAGCCCAAAAGACTTCTCACCAGGCTCCATGCCTTCCTAGTCGGCCCATCACCATGAAAATGCTGAAGCACACTCACTTGTATAACTCAATGACTGGCTTTGCCACATCCTTGTACTGTCTTAGCCTGGCAGCGACTGCTTCAGGTTTATCATCTTCCTGCTGGACTAACGGTTCACCAGTGATGTCGTCAATTCCCTGAAAATACCAGAGAAAACAGGTTAATATGGCCAACAGTTGAGCCATTCCATAGGTTAACAATTTTCTAGTGCAAAACCATGTATTGACCTTTGATTCCTACCACATGATAAGTTAGGCCTGAGTGAAAATGGTAATGGTGAGGTTAATTGAAAAATAAATAGCACTCTAAACAGTGTGTAAACCTTATTTCATGAGAACTGACATTAAATCTTTATTAACTCCTCAGATCTTTCCAAACGTGTTCCAGTGCTATTGATAAATGGTACTTTTAATTAAGAGCTTAACATTCAATGCCTCCCCCAACAACAAACAACCTTTAGACAATGTCACTCTGGTCCTCTAAATATTCCTAAAAACTTTGTATCAACAAACTGCCAGGCTTTCTAAAGCCTGAGCTCTTTTTTCTTAATTGTGGTATAACCAAATATTTGCAAAAATTTTTACATGTACAATTCAGTGACACTGATTATGTTCATCATATGCCACTATTGTTGTGTGCCATCGAGTCAATTCCAACTGATCGCAAACGTATATGAGAAAGTAAAACTGCCACATAGTGTTTCCTTGGCTGTAATCTTTTCAGGAGCAGATTGCCAGTCTTTTCTCCTGTGGAGCAGCTGGTGGGTTCGAACCACTGACTTTTAAGTTAGCAACTGAGCATTTAACCACTGCTCCACCAGGGCTCCTTATGCCACCATTATGACTTCCTTTCCCAAATTACTCCACTGCCATTAACAGAAACTCAGTGCCCCCGAAGCAATGACTCACCCTTTCCCCCTCGTTCCCAACCCTGATGACCATTAATAAGCTTTGGTCTACACACATTTGCCTATTTCATAAAACCGGGATCATACAATATTTGTCCTTTTGCGACTTATTTCACTTACCATAATGTTTCAATATTCATCCATGTTCATATGATAACATGTATCATAAAGCTTGAGCTCTTAATAGGAAAAATAAAATATCTCCAAGAACCAACTCAATTTACTTAGGAAAACCATCATTAATCTAGGAAAAGACACTTCAGTTCCACCTCTGGCCAGCTTTTGAACTCCATCATCTAGCTTCTCTGAGATTAATCTCACCAGGTTGTTTTACTAAATCAAATGAAAACATTAGTCTATTAAAACAGGCATAACTCGATTACCCATGCTAATCAGAGAGAACTGAGAAACGTAATTATAAACAAAAACAAAAACCTGATTTTCAGTGTATTTTAACCTCCTCAGGAACCATACCTACTCTCAAATAGGAAAAAGGACACATCAGAATTTGGCCTCCCATGTCGATGGCTATTACTCAAGAGGGGAGATAGTCACAAGAAAGAAATCTGTCAAAAGTCAGGCTAGAGCAAAACCAAAACGTTCAGGCAACACAATCAGATAATCAGAAATTGGCTATAAATTTGAAATGCACTAAAATTCTTTGATGAAGTACAGCCAGAATGCTCCTTAGAAAGAAAGATGGCAAGACTACACCTCACATACTTTGGACATATTGTCAGGAGGGATCAGTCCCTGGAGAAGGACATCATGGTTGGTAAAGTAGAGGGTCAGTGAAAGAGAGGAAATCCCTCAACGAGATGGATTGACACAGTGGCTACAAGAGGCTCAAGCATAACAATGATTGTGAGGATGGCGCAGGACAGGGCAGTGTTTCGTACTATTGTACGTGGGGTTGCTAGGAGTTGGAACTGACCGACGGCACCTAACAACCACAACAAAATTCCATTATAGCTCAGGGCCCTGGGTGCATAACTTACACTATGATTCATCGGTGAGTTAATTATCACATGGGTATTCCATGGCTATGACCCTGACACAGCAGCAGAGATGGGGACGGGAAGAAAGCTGTACATCACCTATATTACCTTCTCCTTTGTTTTACTTATAGCCACAAGGCTCAGACGTCATTTCCAGGTTTTGAGAGCACCAGAAAATACAATATAGCTTCCAAAAAGAGGAGAAGGAAGCTGGGGCAACAGCATCCCTCCTTCCTGGGGAGGATGGCCACAGCAGCTGGTAGAGCTGGCCCAGACCAGCACTTTAACTGCTGTCTGAAGAAGTAGCACTGTAGTTCTGGGTGAAAGCAACTCAGTGTGAAGGCTTCTCAAATTTTATAGTATCTTTGCATTTGCAGGTCTGGACAGAGGCAAAATCTGAAGCATTTGTGTTGGACTTCAGCGTTCCCATCTGCATTTTCAGAAAGCCCTTTTCCTCCCAGCTTTTTCCCTGCCCCTATTCTGGCTTCTTGGGAGAGAAAGGAGGAAGGAATCCAATAAAGGAATTCTAGAACTATTTATATTTTTAAAAACAGACTTCAGAAGGAGACTAGTGCTTAACTCAAATGAACAAGTCTTATTGGGACGTTACCAAGACTACAGCACCCAGGAGGAGTTGGAAGTTTGTCCTTAGATCCTTGAAGTAGTCTTCTGTGGTAATTACTGAATCTATCTATATTCAAGTTTAACCTTTCCCATAAAGATTAACCCAATTCAACATAATTGTCACCCTTCCCACATTTGGATGATAACAAGTAATACTATCTACCACCCAGTGATTGGAGTTAAGAATTATCAGACTGAACTAATTCATGTCTTTCCCAGAAAGAACAGTAACTCTTAAAATGAATTTAATTTAAAAAGTTTCTTTAAACGTCTACCTTTATTTGCATTACATTTTAGATGTTACATTTTAAACTTCTTTTTAAGGACCATTTTTTTATTCCTTTAGCCCTCCCCAGTCTCCTTAACTCCCTCAATCATCTCTGACTCTATTCCTTAATTCAGTCCCAGCTCCAGCCATTTTACCAGCCCTTCATCTCTTTACCCCTGTTCTTATAAAGATACAGAGCACATACACACTCACGAACAGATATACATAAAGAGGGGTGGTCAAGGTTTTACAAAAGTGGGATTTTTCTGCAATTTTTTTTTCTCATTCAATAATATACTTACAGGAAATATTTCTCCAGGTCAAACAGTATAGTGCTAATTCATTCTTTTTACTGACTACACAATACTTCAATATGTGGATGTTCTCTAATTTATTTAACTGTTTCCTATAGATGAACAGGAGCCCTGATGGCACAATGGTTAAGAGCTCAGCTGCTAACCAAAAGATTGGCAGTTCAAATCCAAACCCATCAGCTGCTCCTTGGAAGAAACTCTATGGGGCAGTTCTACTCTGTCCTATAGGGTCGCTATGAGTTGGAAATGCCTCGATGGCAATGGGTTTTGTTTTGTTTTCATACAGATGAACACATTTTGTGAAGTTTTGGATTTTATTTTATTTTATTGCCACTACAAACAATACTGAAATAAGCATCACTGAATACAAGATTCTACCTACCAATGCTTTCATTTCCATAGGCTATAACCCAAAAATAGGTTGAATGAAATATTTAAAAATTTTAATGTTCTTTGGTAGGTTGCTTTAGAAGACGACTATTAATACTTTGTATTATCTAATAAAGATAACAGTAACATTTTTCCCAGATCCCCATAAGCAGTATTACAATCTTTTTAATTTTGCCAAGTCCAATGATCCAAAGTGATATTCTATTTCTATGTTAATTTGCGTTCCCTGACTACTAGTGAATTTGAGCATTTAAAATGTTGGCCATGTACATTTGGGCTTTTTGAATAGCCTACTCATATCCTTTACTCATTTTCCAACTGAAATGTTATGCTTTTTTCTTGTCAATTTATGAAAGCATTTTGTATATTCTTACATGTACGTGAGGTGGATTGAAGTCCAGGTTATATACCCTTCCACTAGGAGGGTGAATCCAACGTCGGCTGAGACGATCCTTGAGCGTTTCAAATGGAATGTTCAAAGTGATCACTAGATCCAGCTCACAGATTCTGTCCATGGCCTCAGCCTGTACTAAAGTCCTAGGAAAACCTAAATGCCAAAAACAAAATATGTGAAATGCAAAACATTTCCCAATTTCAGTTAGTCCTTGAAATATTTTCAGTGGCAGAATAATCAAGTCTGCACATATATCACCCAAAAAGAAATTTTAACCAGGGATTTATATCTATCCCTGTAAATTTAACATTAAAAGAAAATATGCTACTTTAGAATTGAGTAAGACTCAAATGGATTAAGGAGTTGTCACATAATAAAAGTAAAAAGTGCTGAAGTAAAAATCACTAGACAGTCCTGGCTCCAACCCCAACTCAGCTCTTAACTACCTGTGTGACTTTGGACAAGTTATATCACCTCTCTGAGCCTCCATTTTCTCTTCTGTTAAAAAAGCAAAGGGACAAAAGTGTATCTTGTGCCATTTTAGCTCTAACAGCTTATGAGTATATTATTCTTTAAAAAAAAAAAAAAATCAAACTCATTGCCATCGAGTTGATTTCTGGCTCATAGTGACCCTACAGGAAAGAGTAGAACTGCCCCATAGGGCTTCCAAGGAGCAGTTGGTGGATTTGAACTGCCGACCTCTTGGTTAGCAGCCAAGCTCTTAACCACTGCACCACCAGAGCTCCATGTTATTCTTAGGCTACCACAAAGTGATACGCACAGAGTATAAATCAACTAAAGCAGGAGCCTTCATCCAGACCTTCAGCTGAATTTGCACTCTTAATCAAGGTGGGCAAGTTTGATCTCAAGAAGATCTGGTGCTTTTAAAACTATTTGGATATTGCAAAACATATATAAATTCTCGCTAGTTTTCAAAATGCGAGAAGAGAATAAAAATTTGGGCTCATGGGTGTGTCTTTTTTCTTCTTTAAGAATATGCTCTGTCTGGTCCTGGACAGAGTGGGAGAAGGATGTAGAACAAAATTCTAACTCACCAAAAAAGACCAGATTTACTGGCCTAACAGGCTGGAGAAACCCCAAGAGTATGGCCCCTGGACACCCTTTTAGCTCAGTGGTGAAGTCACTCCGGAGGTTCACGGTTCAGCCGGGGACTGGACAGCCCCATAAAACAAAACAGGACTAATGAGGCACAGCAGTCCAGGGACAAGGACTAGAAGGCAGGAGTGGACAGGAAAGCTGGTGATAGGGAACTCAAGGTTGAGAAGGGACAGTGTTGACATGTCGTGGGGTTGTAAACCACTGTCATAGGGCAACAGGTGTACTGTTTAATGAGAAACTATTTGTTCTGTAAACCTTCATCTAAGGTAGGAAAAAAAAAGAATTATCTATATGAGATCAAATTGACAATAGCAACTCAAAAGTTTGATGGGAAGCCTAGCAGGCAGTGAGTTAAAGATAATGGTGATGGAATAATTTGGAAAAGGATAGTGAGAATAGCAGCACAACTAGAAGAATGTAATCGACATCACTGAATCGTATTT
>NW_004443939.1:11774234-11807173 GCF_000243295.1 Trichechus manatus latirostris | reverse complement strand
AAAAAAAGGTCCTCCAGGTCGAGAAAGGAGAGTGTTGACCTGCTATGGGGTTGTTAACATAAAACAACATGTGTACTGACTGTTTAATGAGAAACTATTTGTTCTGTAAACCTTCATCTAAAGTACAATAAAACAAAAAATTTTTAAAAAAAGAATATGCTCTGTTTGACCTCAGGAGTTAGGTGACCCCAAACTACATTCCCCCCCTCCTCCAAGGGATTGACCTGCTTGAAATTTAGTTCCAGGTTTGACTGAGGTAGGAATGCACAGTCTGTATGCTCTGGTGATATAACCTTACTGTATCTACCACTTTTCAAAAAATGTTCTTTAAATCCTAGTTAGGTTTACAGCCAGTTGGGCGGTTAGCTAGAAGGAAAGTATGTTAGGAGATGCAACATGCAGAAGAGAAAGTTTTTAAATCACTTCACACTAGTCCATCTCCACTCTTTCATCATAGGAAAGCATTAAGATGACAACTAAAAGATGGGTCTTCATGGCCCTAAAACACTTACTGTTCAAAGAACTGCTTTCCCTACTGCAGGAAGTCAGTTGTTTAAACAGGAATGTGCTGTACTTTGTATTGAAATTCCAAGTGGTATAAATGCCAAGTTGATTTTAGAGTGCTTATTGAGTTGAATATGACAAATCCACCCTAAGGAGTCTCTTTGTCCTGCTTTAGGTACCTGTTGCTTGCCAGCCACTGATGAGAACTCTCTCCAATGCTTCCTACAAAGCTTTCCTTATTCTTGCCTCTCTATGAGCCCAGGCCCCTATCTCCAAGGCCATCCTTCCCTGGCTCCTCATCCACCTCTTTCCCACAGAGAAGCAGGCCTCTGTTCCTCTCCTCTCCACACAGCAGGACTCTGGACAAGGCTGAGTTTTCTGGGTCCTAAATGTTTCCTAGTTGTAACTCAACTCACCTGTTTCCATGGTTTCATCTTTGGGTTGCACACAATATACCATTTTCCTTATCCATACCCCTCTAACTAATCCTTCTTTCGTCTAGTCTGTAAAGACATGTTGCCTGAAAGACTAGAGAGCTCTAAAAAAAAAGAATATAACGTTAGTTCTTTCAATAAGTAAAGGCTCAAATCTCACTGGCTTAAGTTTCCTTGTTTAATGAAGGTGCACGCCACCCTGCTCAGCTCCCCTACAGCAGTTTCTGCACTCTGGAGCCCTCTGGAGGAACACATCTGTATACAAAGTAAGTTGAACTCAGCAGGACTAGACTTCAAAAATATGTTGCGCAGTGCCTACCTACTGGGTTCTCACATTCAGACCTGCTAACAACCACAGAGAATAATTCTGGTGGCTCAGAGGTCCTCTGTTAGGGCAGTGGATCCTATTATGTCCTTCCACACTCAAAATAGACTGAAGTTCACATAACCATGGAAAATATGAAAGCCCTTGAGTAGGTAACGCAAGCTGAAATGGAAGAGTTATATTTTAAGGTGTTAATATTGTTGCAGTACAACCACTTCAATGGTTTTGAGGTAGCAGGTACAGAAATAAGTCATTCCACAACGTCAAGGTCCTCCATCTGATGCGGCACATCAAAATCACCAGGGAAGATTTAAAAGGGGAGGGGGGAAAGATTATGGATGGCCAGGCCCCATCCCAAACTTCCTGGAGTAGAACATATAGCAGGATCAGGACTTAGGTATGTTTAAAAAGTTCTCCAGGTGATTCTGATAATTACCCCTGATTAAGAACCTCCAAACTTCTCAGTAACAACAGCAGAAGTGCAATACTCAGTAAGCACTTGTTATTTGCCTGCATTTTTCTTTCAGGTTTAACTCCACTTATAAGCAGGTACAAACAACTTTGAAGAACAAGGCTCCTTCACCTAGGTTCACTGGAAGAGGAGAAATGGCAAGGAAGGTCCCAAACGGAGGCAAATATTTCCAGATTCATTAAAATCCTGAGTCAAGACCTGTCATACCCGTTGCCCACTGTTACTGAGTCAATTCCGACTCATAACGACCCTACAGGACACAGTAGAACTGCCCTACAAGGTTTCCAAGGCTGTAAATATTTACGGAAGCAGACTGCCACATGTTTTGGTTAGCAGACAGGCACTTAGCTACTGTGCCACCAGGGCTCCTTAGACCTGTCACAGCCACCTATTTATGTCATTCCTATCCAGGGAATCTCAAGTACATGTCAGTGTCTTACTGCTAAAGAAATTGGTGTGGAAGGGGAAAGAGCAAAGCATAACAGTGAGAACACTGGACGAGAGATCAAAGACCTGGGTTCCAGTTGCTGCTTCAAAAGTGAGGAGAAGCAGCCTTAAGCCAGACACACTCAGGAATCAGTAAAGCATGTCAGTTATGAGCATAAGCTTTCGAATGAGACACACCTGAATTTCAATCCCAGCTCTACCCAGTCATAGCTGTGAGAACTTCAACAAGTTTCCTAACCTCTCTGATCCTTAGTTTCCACACAGGTAAAACAAGGGCAATGCCTACTGCATAAGGCCGTTCTGAGGATTAAAAGAGACAACCCCTATAAAATGTTTAAGATGCTAAGTGTTAGGCACATATTGAGTGCTGAGTCAATGGTGCTATTGCTCTTGCTAGAGCTCTGCTGGGAGCTCAGCTGGCTTCCCAACTCAATCAAAAGGCAGCAGGAAGGAAAGGCTCCCATTCACCCACTCACCCATATTTAATTTTTTTCTTGAGATTTTCTGAGAGTTTTGGGAGTCACCGTGGTTCTGTGCTCTCTGCCACAATTACAGCTCAGTACTTCTAGTTATTAGTCACCACCCACTCACAAGAGAACTCAACCCGGGCACAGCACACCTGCTACTTCCATCAGCTTCCCACTCTACAGCTTTCTGTTTGCCCCTTTCATCACCTACCTCAGGTTTTAATAGTAAAGCTCCTTAAATCTACTTTCCTGATACAGTTCAATACCTTATCACAGTGAGCTTACTCTGGGTTACAAACTGGTAAATTCAGCACAAACACTCGGTCTAAAGCTGCTGATAGTACAAGTGCACCTTGAGGCGGCAGTGTGACACATCTTCCAAAAAACTAATCCACGTGCAGGCTGTGTTAACTGTACTACAGAATCCAAAACAAGAAGGGAAAGCTTTGCTGTGTTTTGCACCAATGAGAGTCCGTTTTATAGAAGCATTCACATCACAAGGCAATTCTGCTCTGAGAGAAAGTGGATTTGATAACTTCCAAGTCCATGATTCAAGAATAAGTCGGCAAACTTAGCCTTTATGTTTCCTATATATCGTCGTCTATTGTTAACAATACGGAAGTGGTGGTAGAGTGGTAGAATTCTTGCCTTCCATGTAGGAGACCCAGGTTCCACCCTGGGCCAATGCACCTCAGGCACAGCCACTACTCATCTGTCAGTGGAGGTTTGTGCGTTCCTGTGATGCTAAACAGGTTTCAGTAGTTTCCAGACTAAGATGGACTAGGGAAAAGGCCTGGTGATCTACTTACAAAAATCAACCAATGGAAACCCTATGGATCACAACAGTCCAATCCCATTGTGCATGGGGTCACCATGATTTGGGGCCTACTTGACAACCTCTCACAACAACTTTGTTTACAAAGTATTTGTGATGGTTAAGGTTGTGTATCAACTTGGCTGGGCCATGATTCTCAGTAGTTTGGCAGTTATATAATGATGTAGTTTAGCAGTTATGTAATAATGTAGTTGTCTGCCATGATGTGATCTGATGTGATCATGCAATCAGTTGTAAGAGGAGTTTTCTCGGGGGTGTGGCCTGCATCCAATATATACATATATTGCTCTGAATCCAGCATCCAGCTTGTCATTATCTGATCTCTGGTTCTTGGGACTTGAGCAGGCTGCCTGCCGATCTTGGGATTCATCAGCCTCCAAAGCCTGTGAACCAGCCACCTGCCATCTTACCTGCTGATCTTGGATTTGTCAGCCACTGCAGCTATGTGAGTCAGGAGAAGCCTCCAGCCTAATGCCTAACCCATGGACTTACGAACTGCCAACTTCTACAACTGTGTGAGCCATTTCCTTGAGATAAATCTCTCTCTATATATATCTATACACACATATGCATATATACACACACACACACACACACACACACACACACACACACTTCACTGGTTTCGCTTCTCTCGAGAACCGAGCCTAAGGCAGTATTCATATAAATTTACTTATCTTTTATTCTTCACATCAACCCAATAATGTGGAAAGAGCAGGAATTTTCAGTTTAATAAATTAAGTTGGGGCTCAGTGAGGGTCATCAGAAGAACTGGGACTTAACATCAGATCTCTGGGCTCTTGCTAGTCTACTATGCTGTTGTTCCAGGGACATAAAAAGTAATTATTTAAAGAATCTCATCTGTCTTCTACCAAAAGGGCAGAGCATCATGGCAGCATCCTCATCCTCAACATTCCAGTTACTATTTGCTGAGCATCCCTGATGTGCCAGACAGATTGTATGCAGAGGAAAAGCCAGAATTTTACAGTGACCTACAAAACCCTACCCATTAGGACCCTGGTACCTCTCTTACCTCGTCTCTCTGTCCATCACTCTGCGCCAGCCACACTGGCATCCTTGCTGTTCTCAAAGAGCAGGCTCCCACCTTAGGACATTTACAGTTCATGTTACTCCTGCTTGGAATGCTCCTGCACCAAATATCCACACATTCCCTTAGCTCCTACAAGTCTGGTTTAAACTGAACCTTGTCAGTCAGGACTTCTCTGACTACCTGTTAAACTGCACCTCCAACCTATTCCTGACACCCCTGTTCACCTTGCTTTATTCTTCTTCACAGTATTCATCACCATTTGTCTTACGGTATGTGATTGACTTTATCTCTTGAGTACTTCTCTTTCTGCTAGAATATAAGCTACATAAGGGCAGAGCTTTTTAAAATCTTATTTACTGTTATATCCTTAATGCCTAGAATAGTGCCTGCACATACCAAAAAAAAAAACACAACCTGTTGCTGTTGAGTCGATTCTGACTCATAGTGACCCTAAAGGACAGAGCAGAACTGTCCCATAGTGTTTCCAAGGCTTTAATCACTACGGAAGCAGACTGCCACATCTTTCTCTCATGGGACGGCTGGTGGGTTGAAACCACTGACCTTTCAGTTAGCAGGCGAGCCCTTAACCACTGTACCACCACGGCTCCTTATGCCTGGCACATAGTAGTTGCTAAATATTTTTTGAATAAAAGAATAAATATCTCAAAAGTCACAATAACTGCCAGCTGGGCATTATCCCCATTTTAAAGTTGTGAAAACTAAGGTTCAGAGTAAACAATTAAGGGGGGATTCAATAGTAGATAAAGAGGAGATAAAAGAAAAATGGGACATTGAGGGATGACTTACCTTTTCATTAGTGACCAAGAATCACAGAGATGAAAGGCACAGTTGGAAGTTGGAAGTGACTAGCCTCAAACAGAATAATTCTGGCATGAGTCATTTGTACCAGACTGGCTCAGGGTCCCAAGCAGTGATAGGTTTGGTCTCAGAGTCAAGAGAACTGTAAAAGGGGGCAAGGGCAGAAGCTGCTCAAATAGGTGTGGTCTCCTAGACTCTGAGGCAGCCACAAGGGCCCTGGGACTGGGGTGGGTCTCCCACCAAAATCTGAGGTACAATGTCACAGGCCTGGAGTATCGCAGGCTCTGGAGAGGGGCTGTCACTCTGGTTAGGACAAGTGCTCCACAAAGTGAGCAGCAGTATTTATCTGTCTTCAAGACTCTTAAAGATATTCTTTGGCCTATAGATCCTAACTTAAGGCTTCAGGTCATACAATATGAAAGGGTGGCCTAAATGATGAATTCTGTAAGGTGACACGGTAGCTTTTAACCAGTTGCTGTCGAGTCACCTCTGACTCATGAAGATCCTGTGTGTGTCAGAGTAGAACTGTGCTCCACAGGGTTTTCGATGGATAATTTCTTAGAAATAGATGGTGAAGCCTTTCTTCCAAGGCACCTCTGGGTATACTCAAACCTCCAACCCTTCAGTTAGCAACCGGGTGCATTAGCCGTTTGCACATCCCAGGGACACCGTGGTAGCTATAGCGTTCCTTAAGTCAATTTACATCAATGTCTCAAGTTGGACTGAGCAAATCATCAAAGTAATTCCGGTATAATTCTCACATCAATCTGCTGCCAAGAACAGAATGTCAGGTAAGTGCAGTCTGACCAATCCATTTTAAACCGTTTTTGGAAAACTGTCGTTATTCAGGAGCCCTAGTGGCACAGTGGTTAAAAGCTCAGCTGCTAACCAAAAAGTCAGCAGTTCAAATCCATTAGCCATTCCTTGGAAACCCTACAGGGCAGTCTACTTTGTCCTATAAGGTCACTATGAGTCAGAATCAACTTGACGGCAACGGGTTTGGTTTTGGTCATTATCCAGCTATACATATTTTGTTTCATGTTGTGCCATTATCTGTTTTTCAAATGAACACATGAATCAACTCGACAGCAACGAGTTTTGTTTTGTTTTTATTTTTAGAGGAGCACAGTATGCAGACTGGCTGAGACTTATCAAGTAAGAATGTCCATGTGTCAAGATGTGAGATGCTCATATTTACTTTGGGGGGAAAATTGGATATTTTGCTCTCAAACAGATTTACTTAACAATTGACATCCACAGATCCAAGTTCCCTTCTAGAGATCAACTCTTGGTATGAGATTCAATTCTCCAGTACTCTGAATTGTTAAGATATTGGCACTTGAAAGGAAGTAAGTAGCAGCGGTATAGCATATTAAAACATAATCCACAGAGATCTTTGTAATAGAAAATCTATGTCTATAAATAAGAACAGCCATTCTGAACATGAAAACCGTGAAGTACTTAAATGCATTCTGACTAAGCAATTAACTTCTCTTAATGAAGTTTAGACCCGGCAGCCTATTGATAACATTACTGGACCAAAGGAGAACGTGCCACTCTAGCTGTGGACAGGTATTCCTCTTTAAACATGTCTCCTCGTAGCCTCTATTAGAATTGTGAGCTTCTTGAAGGCTGATCGATGTTGTTGTTAGCCGTATTTATTCCTGAAATGCCCAGGATACTCTCAGATTCTCTGTGGGTACTCATTACCGGCCAAGTGGACTACATGCACACTCAAATTTTGTCAACAGGTGGCAGCATTAATAATTTTTCCATTTAGAAAGAATTACAACAAAGCTGTGGTATGCTTTTATCTCTAATACTAGTAACTCTCAAAGACATGCTTTCTAAATAAGTAACTAGCAGTATTTCAGCTTCCTTAATTAGATAGCCTATTCTAAGTCAATATATTCTATTAATTGTTAAATATGCCAGAAAACCCAATAGCTAAAGTAAAATAAGGATCATACTTAAGCACAGAGAGCTTGCTTTCCTCCCTTTAGCTACAGATATGAGACTGTTCCATTGCATGGTTTCTCATCAGGAGTATGGAATACCTACCTCATGCTTCCGAAGTAGCTTTATCATTTATCAAAAGCTATCCCTAACCCTCGTTCCCTAACCAGGCCTAGAAAAGCTGCTCTGCCTGTTCATTCAAACAGCCAATCCAGATTACAAGCTGAAGCTTTATACAGTTAAATTTCTCACAGAATCTGTCGTGCTGTATCACTAATTATCATACCTACAGGTTCTGTTTTGTTGTTGTTATTAGCTGCCATTGAGTCCACTCCAATTCATGGTGACCTTATGTATGACAGAACAAAATTCTCCCTAGTCCTGTGTCATCCTCACAATCACTGGCATATTCAAGTCCACTGTTTCGGCTATTGTACTAATCCGTCTCACCAAGGGCCTCCCACAGCCTAGTTGGCCCTCCACGTTTTACCAAACATGATGTCCTCCTCTAGTTCTATTGTGATCCATAAGGTTTTCATTAGCTAGTTTTCAGAAGTAGATCATCAGGGCTTTGTTCCTAGTCTGTCTCAGTCTGGAAGCTCCACTGAAACCTGTCTTCCACCATGGGTAACACTCTTGATATTTTTAATATCAGTAGCATAGCTTCTAGTGTCATAGCAATATGCAAGTTGCCACAGCACGACAAACTGACAGGTGGGTGGTGTTTTTTAAAGCTCCAAAAGAGACTCACTAGGTGTAGTGAGGTATCGCTCAATTCTTGACGGCTGTGCTGCCAGCAGTGCTGGCCATGGGGCCTTGGCACCTGCTGCCTCCAGCCATGCCAACAGCCTGAGGGAGGGAAACTGAAGGGGAGGTGCCACAGCAACAAGTTGAGGCAGTGGAGAGGAATAGGAAACTAGAACGCTTCTGTTTTTCTAATTTGGAGTGCATTCACTCCAGAGGGCATGGAGCCAGAGTCACCACCACATTCCAAGGCAGAAAAGCAACCCTTGATGGAAGTAAAAAGGCAGTACTGAAGGGCGACTTTCAACATCCTCCTCATGCTGGCAGGTTGTGAAAAGGCCATGCAACATCAGCCCCCCTTCCTACCTCCATGAAGATCTGGAGCCAACATGGTTACTTCTAACCACCCAGTTCTTCCCAGTTGTTAGGAAAGCAAGAAGCAAATTACAAACACAAGTTGCTGTTCACCAGAATTAATCACTGAACGAAAAACTCGTGTCAAAAGCAAGCAGTTACTCCTTCACAGTCTTCCCTAACCCTGAGGAGTTCAAACCATTCACAAAACCAGCTAGAAGCCTTAGCAGCAAGTGAAAATAAATCACCATAAAAACCTGTTTTTTATAAAGGCCTTTTTCCATTCATATCTTATAATTATCTTATTGGTTTAAACAATGTTTGTTTGTACATGTATCTAAAACCTCCATATTCCATTTCATTTCTTTTTCAACAGATGGTGAAAAGAATAAGCAGCAGCTGTGTTCCAGATGTTGGAAAACAGAGGTTTTTGGATACATCGCTTTGGGAGTTCTACATTTCCCATTGTGTTGAGAGTTCTGGGACCCACTTCCTGTTCACTGAAAGCTTCCTAGGATACTTGGAACTACTCTAGTATATATCCTAAAGTTTAAGAGATTTGTAATAACTGCTCCTGCCCTCAAGAAGCTTATAGGTTAGTAGAAAATGACTTAGAAATTTAGATATGCTATCATCACTACTTGGTCTTTCACTGATAAACAGAGATAGATAACGCCAAAATTTTGGTTTTAAACCACAAGTTTGCCTCTGCAAAGTGGCTTAGTGAAATAAAAGATGAATTCCATAGGTAGAAATTCTTGGGAAAATTCCCAAATGTCATTGAGATCCTCTGGTATCAGCCCGATGATTTTTTTTTTTTTTCTTTTCAAAGGCACACGTGAAACTATTAGCTTATAATTCTTGTTCTTAAACAAGTTATACTAAAGTCACCGAGCCCTTTTCCCTGTAAGGGAAGATCATGCTGCATTGAGGAAGGAGTTGTCATCTGCACACTCCCTGCTTAAAGGCTGTTCTGTTTGAGAATCCTGCTTGCTTGCTCTTTGAATGTAAATCTTCATAAACATATTGGAGAGAAATTGGTCCCACTGTATCTCAATTAAGAAAAAAAGGAATCTGTAAATGATTTCACCATAGGCCTGTATTTCTGCCCCAAAGAAAACAACAGGGGCCAAGTATGCCCTACCTAGGCTCAGCTGTGGGCTCCAAATGAAACCTCTCTATCATTGGACATATATTTATAAGCCTTTACTATGTGTTAAGCTCTGTTGTAGGTACTGGCAATACAGGTATAAACAAAAGGGACATAATCTCTGCTTCCTGGGGCCTATATTATGGGTGGGAGTTGGGAGGAGGAGTGAACAATCAAATATGCTGATAAATAAATAACATCACATGACTATAAGGTAAGAAAAAAGAGTGATGTGGACAGATAGGGTAGTGCAGGAAAAGAGCCTCTGAGGAGGGGATATTTGAGTAGAGCTCTGAATCACAGACAGAGCATAGCAGGTAGAGGGAAAAGTAAGGCCCCATAACACGAGTGTACATGGCACATACAGGTAAATAAATTATGAAACGGTTAGGGAATTATAAACTAAGTTTTGCTCTCCTCTGCCCTCAAGATAACAAGTATGAACACGCCTGAAGGCAGAAGGAAATATAGAAGCAAGAAATATTTAAAGAAACTATGATGAAGGGAAAGAATATCCAATATAACTGGTATTCTTAAAACAGAGAAACTGAACAAATGGGCAAGAAAAGATAAAACACAGTAAAACATCCCTGAAATAAAAGAACTGAATTACAGGTCAAAAGAATACACAATATACAGAAAGAAAAAAAAAATCAACGTTGAGATAGTCTATTTACTTTAAGTATGAAGAAATAATCTTCAGGAACCCAATACAGGGATTAAAAAAAGATCTTCAAAAGGGGGAAAAGTCAGACGGGCCTTAGGCTCCTACACTGCAATAATCCAGGCCAGAGGAAAATAAAAAAATGGCTGTAAAGTTATGAAAAGACAAAAGGGCCACTCAAGAATATCACAGTTAGCTAAATGTTTGACAATAGGAGGCATTCTCAAAGAAGAAGAAAACTCAGAATACAGAGGGAGGAGGGAAGGGAGGGAGGAAGGAAGAGGAAGGAAGGAAGGAAAAGTATCCAAAGGAAAAGTATCCAACAAAATCCAGTCAACCAAGTGATGAATGAAAAAGTTTTAAAAAGTTGTTGTTATTGTTAGCTGCCACTGAAGTGGCCCCCAACTCATGGCAACTCCATGCAGAAGATCAGACCATTGTTATCCATAAGGTTTTCACTGGCTGATTTTTGAAAGTACATCTCTAGGCCTTTCTTCCTAGTCTGTCTCAGTCTGAAAGCTCCACTGAAACCTGTTCAGCATCACAGGAACATATAAGCCTCCTCTGACAAATGAGAGGTGGCTGTGCTTGAGGTGCTTTGGCTGGAAATCCAGCTAGGGTCTCTTGCATAGAAGGTGAGAATATTACCACTGAATCACTGCTGCCCTCATGTTAAAAAATAGTGTAGCTTAATTAAGACGTAATTCACATACCACACAAGTCATTCATTTAAAGTATACAATTCAATGATTTCTAGCATATTCACAGAGATAAAACAAAGAGATAAATCAAAATAAGATGAACAGGGGGGTAAGAGAACAAGGGCACAAAATTCATTTAAAGTTTTTAAATGCAAGACAACAAAACTGGGGAATTTCTGTTACAGAAGAAAATTATAATGAATTTTAATAAAAATCAACAAAAAATTGGAATGAAAAAAGAGGGAGGGGAAACGTAAGTATAATCCTCCTACTATTCACTGTAGAGAGATACTACCTGTCTAAATTTGAAACGTGAATTTTTTAAAACAAATTCATCAATCTCTCAATGGCTTTTATAATCTTAAAGAGCTCCCATAAGAATTTATATCCCTGGTGATGAAAAAAGATTTACCTGAAGTTCAGCAATAATTCCTTCAGTTTTATTGTTAAATCTGAGTAGAATTAAATACTTTTTCAAAGCATGTAAAGTACGATAACACTCTTATACATTTCTATCTGCATATGTGCATGGAGAGGAATCTAGAATGATGGTTGTTTTCAATTGTTAACCATGGTTATTTCTGCCTGGTAGGATTTTAAGTGATGTATTGCCTTTCTTTACATTCTTCCATATTGCTTGAATGTTTTACAGTGATCATATATCATTTTTATAAAAGCAATGGAAAAAGATAAAATTACATGCTCTGCAATTTTTCCACATCTTGTTCTCCTTTTAGTGCTAATCAACATGCTCATCTCTCCAAAACCTGGATGCTTTTATTAGTGATAGGACAGTTTTATATTGTCTTGTTGTATTACTAGGTAAGGTTTAAAGGAAGACAAGTGTTTAAGTGATGTTTAGTTAACACTTCCCTCAAGTGCACATGATGAGGGGTTAATGAGATGCTTATTTACTAGAATTCAGTTTATTATTGAAATGTTAAGTTCTAACATCTGTATCAGCATGAGGATATATTTACATATTTGAGCTTAGCATCAATAATAATATGATAATAATAACAACAAGAGCACACGTATTCCATTTGACTACCTACTATGTATCAGAATACTACTCAGAGTTTTACAGTCATTAAGCAATCTTTGCAAATCAATGCCAAAAAATACTCCTATTTTATGGATATGATTCCTACAGAAGTAACTGTGCTTGCTTACACTATGTACTCAGTTAATAAGTAACAGACTGATATTCAGGTCTAACTCACAATTCCATGCTTTTTTTTTACCACATTAATATCTTCTTAACACAGTGCTGTTGAATAGTGAGTGCACGGTTATTATTTTAGTATTAAGCTAACAAAGTCTATTTCATACACTTTGGATGAAGTTTTACAATGGATTTTTGTAATCCATCCAATTCCCAAGATGCCTGTTTCACGAATGAAGGAAGCAGGGTTTTCTAGTGTCTAAAATTAGGATTTGATGATAGTTTCATCCTGTGCCTTACTTTACAGACTTCTAATTAAGTAACAGTAGCAAATAGGCTAGGTTCATTGGAAAGTATGACAAGACATGCCTAAATACAGAAAAACTATGGTTTAATGTCTAAAGTATCTGCAAATTTAAAATTTTTAAAATCCAGTTAATTTTTAAATGTTAGTTGGAAAGAAAGTTTAAAAATAATTTATTTACTCTTTCGAACTCAAAGTTTTAAACGTTATTTTTAACTTGCTTCTAATTTATTTTTAATATTAAATTTGATGTTTTTGTAACTTCCTGTTTTTGAATTTCATAAAGTGTTTAACTTCTTCCCCTGCCCTCTTTTCTAGACTCATCTGCCCATATGTTCTGCTCTAGCATTATCCAACTGTTTGTGGTTTCCAGAGCACACCATGTTCTTTCATGCTTCTATACCTTTTGCACATGACATCCCCTCCATCTAGAATGTGCTTCATCCCTACCTTCAAAATCTAGCTCTTGGTGACACCTTCTTCAGAAAGCCTTTCTAATATAATTCCCTGACCATCGAGAGAGGATAGAAACCAAGTTCTTTTGGTTTGGATCTGAACCAAAGAAATCTAAGCTGATTCTCAACACCCAGAGCACCACAAAGGCTGAATCACCACTAGATTCTAAACACCATGAGGGCCAGGTCCCAAATGCCCTGTTTGCTGCTCTACCCTTGTGTCTGGACAGTGCCTGGTACAGACTTAGTGCCCAATAAATACTTAGTTGTAGGAAACATTAACGACTACATAGAGCCAAAAGAAATTCACTCAATCACCAGAGGCTATTAATAAAGGGGTGACAATAGTTTTAATGGAGTCAGCTAGATATAAAGTCTGAACAGGCTATGTGCTTTAGATAATGTATACCATGAGACAGGAAAGTGCAGAAATGGCAGGTCAGTTGTCACCAGAATGTGTCTTCATAGCCTAACCCCAATGAGTAATGATCTTTCTTCCTGAGTAACTCAACCAATATTGCTGTTTAGGAAACTTTTTCCTGGTCTTTAAAGTAGATACAGACACTAATTCTTCTTGTTGCCCATCTTCCCCTGGTGAAGTTATGTGTTCTCAATCAAGATACTACTTCAACCTGAAATGAATTATACGTCTACAAATCTTTTCACTGAAGAATATCCAAATACTTAATAATCATATCTGGAAGTATAATTAAACACAAATCTTAGGTTTTATAATTCTTTCTTCCAAAAAGATGATAAAAAAAAATGTTAAGTTTGTTTTAAAACACAAAGTTAAAAATAAATCATTTCTGGGAACACTATTATGGCTATATAGCTACAAAAAGAATTTTTAAAATCAATGTAACCCAACAAATAGGTGTTGATCCTTCACAAAAACCAAGCATATAGTAAGCAAATAAAAAAACACCCAAACCCATGGCCATCAAGTCAATTCCAACTCATAGCAACCCTGTAGGACAAAGCAAAACTACCCCATAGGGTTTCTGAGGCTATAAATCTTTACAGAAGCAGACTGCCACATCTTTCTCCCACAAAGCAGCTGGTGGGTTTGAACTGCTGACCTTTTGGTTAGGACCTGAGCACTTGACCACTGCACCACCAGGGAAGCAAATACCTTAATCAAACTCTACCCTCAAAGCACCCTCTCAAAAAGTAATACTCTCACAAAGAAAATGATTTAAGGGCTACTTCCCAAATTCTCTCCTCAAATCAAAATTTTAGATACACAAAAAAACCATTGGTCAGTCTTCACAAAAACATATATTTATACTGCCCTAAGGCATGAATAGGGTAGCTAGGATTGTGGCCCTAAGACAAATCTAAACACAAACCGAGCCTTGTTTAGGCTGTTGTTTTCACCAAGAATGCCATCCTCACTTATAAAAACCATTCCACTTACCTCCTGGAATACAGATCCCCTCCCCTCCCCCCACCTGCACCACGGTTGGCTGAAAACATGTCTTCTATGCCTTCTGTATCAGGAGCTCCTTGACAGGCTTATTCTACCTCTACCCCTCTGTAACACACGCCTCCTCGTTTCCTCACTACCACTGCTCCAGTGCAAAGCTAGTCATACCTGTAATTTATTCCCTTTAGAAACCCATGACCTAATTGTGTATTACACATACCAGGCACGTAAAATAAACTTTGGGTGAATAAACAGAGCTACAGCAAGAGGGACAAATTACGAGTGTGTCAAGGAGCTGCCTGATAAGGCACCAAAGACTTTTAAGTGTTCGATCTATGCTCAGCAGGCATGTTACCTGCTACATAGTACCCTAGTAGAGCTCCATAAACTTCTATATCCACACTCCATCCTTTAGGAATCACTCTAACTGCTTCAAACTTTCCATTCAGCCTACCAGAGCATACATCACTGCCTTAACAATGACCTAAGATACAAACATTATCTGACAATGCTTCTTCAGGACTAAACATCTGAATACAAATGAGTAAGATAATCTATGACCCTTTTACATACACAAACACACAAATCCTGATTCATTTTTTTCCAAATAGAATTTCTTCAGTGACCTTCTAAACAAATCTATTATATGTTTTCTTCGTGAAGCATGCCCTACATTCACAAGGGCAACAGAAAAAAAGAAAATGCCCTTGGCATTTCCTAAAAGATGTGATTCAGAAGATACTGTCACCTTTGTTCTGTAGACATATGTTGCCCAGTGGGATATAATACTTTTCAGAGATCTAATTCAAAAAGAAAAAATGAAGGTGATAAAGTCAGAGCAGTTATATATCAGTTGTGCGATAAAACACATTTACAAAATTAGGACAAAATACTCTAGCTCCAGCATTTGTAGTTTAATTTCCAGCCATACACCTCTTACTGGCTACCAAGAGCTCTGAGTGAACATGTACCCTGGAATATCTCAGGTCTTTGTATAAAGTTCAGATTACTTAACTCTTAGGGGAAAAAATACACACAAATACTGCACACAGTTAAGCAGCTCTGACTTTGGCAAAAAAGAATCTCAGACTGACCTTCAGAAAGCATCAGTTAGTGGTCAACACTGCTCAGGATGAAATAGATGGAACATAAGACCATGGACTGAATGATGACTGTAGTTCTAAAATATCTTTATCTCCAACAAAAGGCTTATATTCTGCTATAATCCCAAAATGTAAGGCTCCTTTCTATGAAACCAAACGTTGATACCAAATTTAAAATATTTCCTGATACCTACAACTAAAATCATATGGCAGGCAATTCTGTGTTACATCTTGGTACCTGGACAGGAATTAGGACTGAGTTGGAGAACTTGCCAATTACTCTTTAAATGCACAGGTTGGCAGTCAAGTTTAGAAATGAAAAAAACTATTATTAACACACTTCCCTACTGGCCCCACCTCACTGCTGGCCCTCTTTGAAAAAGTGAAGACTATGTACTTGTTTTAAGCAGCTAATTATTGTTCCCTAGTTACTGTTTCACCTTAAGATTAACCTAGTAAGCAGTAAATACCCTATTTAAAAAAAAAAAAAATTGGTGTCGAGTCGATTCCAACTCATAGCGACCCTCTCTATTAAAGTTATAAAATATGGTTTTATAACAACATTTCCCACCACTTGTCTGTCATTTTGTCATACTGTGGTGGCTTGTGTGTTGCTGTGATGCTGGGAGCTATGCTGCCAGTATTTAAAATACCAGCAGGGTCACCCATGGTGAAAAGGTTTCAGTGGAGCCTCCAGACTAAGATAGACTGGGAAGAAGGACCTGGTGATCTATTCTAAAAAAACTGGCCAGTGAAAACATTATGAACAGCAGCAGAACATCGTCTGATACAGTGCTGGAAGATGAGCCCCTCAGGTTGGAAGGCACTCAAAATATGAATGGGGAGGAAGTGCCTCCTCAAAGTAGAGTCAACATTAATGATGTGGATGGAGTCATGCTTTTGGGATCTTCATTTGCTGATGTAGCATGACTCAAAATGAGAAGAAACAGCTGCAAACATCCATTACTAATCGGAACGTGGAACATACGAAGTATGAATCTAGGAAAACTGGAAGATGTCAAAAATGAAATGGAATGCATGGAGGTCGATATACAAGGCATTACTGAACTGAAATGGACTGGTATCAGGCATTTTGAATAGGACAATCATAAATTCCACTATGCCAGGAAGGACAAATTGAAGAGGAATGACGTCACATTCATCGTTGAAAAGGATATTTCAGGTCTATCTGAAGTACAACACTGTCAATGATAGAATAATATCCATACATCTACAAGGAAGACCAGTTAATACAACTATAATTCAAATTATGCACCAACCACCAAGGCCAAAGATGAAGAAATCAAAGATTTTTACCAACTTCTACAGTCTGAAATTGACCAAACATGCAATCAAGATGCATTCATAATTACTGGTAATTGAAATTCAAAAGTTGGAAACAAAGTAGAAGGATCGGTAGTTAGAAAACGTGACCTTGGTGATAGAAAACACACCAGAGATCATATGACAGAATTTTGCAAGACCAATGACTTATTCACTGCAAATACCTTTTTTCAACAACATAAATTGTGATTATACACACAGACCTCACCGGATAGAATACACAGGAATCCAGTCGACTACATCTGTGGAAAGAGACAATGGAGAAGCTCAATATCATCTGTAAGAACAAGGCCAGAGGCTAACTGTGCAACAGACCATGAACTGCTTATATGCAAGTTCAAGTTGAAGCTGAAGAAAATTAAAACAAGTCCACGAGAGCCAAAGTACAACCCTGACTATATCCCACCTGAATTTAGAGACCATCTCAAGAATAGACTTGACACACTGAAAACTAATGACTGAAGACCAGACGAGTTGTAGGATGACATCAAGGATATAATACATGAAGAAAGCAAAAGGTCATTAAAAAGACCGGAAGGAAAATAAAATGGATGTCAGAAGAGACTCTGAAACTTGCTCTTGAATGTAGAGTAGCTAAAGCAAACGGAAGAAATGATGAAGTAAAGAGTTGAACAGAAAATTTCAAAGGGTGGCTGGGGAAGACAGAGTAAGTATTACAATGAAATGTGCAAAGACATGGAGTTAGACAACCAAAAAGGAAGAACATGCTTAGCATTTCTCAAGCTGAAAGAACTGAAGAAAAAACTTCAAGTCCCGAGTTGCAATACTAAGGATTCTAAGGGCAAAATATTACATGATGCAGGAAGTTATCAAAAGAAGATGGAAGTGATACACAGAGTCACTGTACCAAAAGGAATTGGTCAAAGTTCAACTATTTCAGGAGGTAGCAAATGATCAAGAACTGATGGTATTGAAGGAAGAAGTCCAAGCTGCACTTAAGGCATTGGCAAAAAAAACAAGGCTCCAGGAACTGACGGAATACCAATTGAGATGTTCCAAAAAATGGATGTAATGCTGGAAGCACTCACTTGTCTATGCCAAGAAATTTAGAAGACAGCTACTTGGCCAACCGACTGGAAAAGATCCGTATTTGTGCCCATTCCAAAGAAAAGTGACCCAACAGGATATAGAAAGTTATTGAACAATATCATTAATATCACATGCAAGTAAACTTTTACTGAAGATCATTCAAAAGTTGTTGCAGCAGTACATCCACAGGGAATTGCCAGAAGTTCAAGCAGGATTCAGAATAGGACTTGGAATGAGGTTGATGTCAGATGGATCTTGGCTGAAAGAGAATACCAGAAAGAGGTTTACCTGTGTTTTATTGACTATGCAAAGCCATTCGACTGTGTGGATCATGACAAATTATTGATAACATTGCAAAGAATGGGAGTTCCAGAATACTTAATCCTGCTGATGGGGAACCTGTACATAGACCAAGAGGCAGTCGTTCCAACAGAACAAAGGGACACTGTGCATGGTTTAAAATTAGGAAAGGTGCATCAGGGGTGTATCCTTTCACCATATTTATTTAATCTATATGCTGAGCAAATAATCTGATAAATTGGACTATATGAAGAAGTACACGGCATCATGATAGGAGGAAGAGTCATTAACAACCTGTGTTATGCAGATGACACAACCTTGCTTGCTGAAAGTGAAGAGGACTTGAAGCACTTACTGATGAAGAGCAAACACTACAGCCTTCACTATGGATTACACCTCAACCTATATAAAACAAAAATCCTCACAACTGGACCAAAAAGCAGTATCATGATAAACGGAGAAAATATTGAAATTGTCAAGGATTTCATTTTACTTGGATCCATAATCAAAGCCCATGAAAGCATCAGTCAAGAAATCAAATGATGTATTGCATTGGGCAAATCTGCTGCAAAAGACCTCTTTAAAGTGTTCAAAAGCAAAGATGTCACTTGGAGGACTAAGGTGCGCCTGACCCAAGCCATAGTGTTTTCAATTGCCTCGTATGTATGTGAAAGCTGGACAATGAATAAGGAAGACCGAAGAAGAACTAACGACTTTGAATTATTGTGCTGACGAAGAATATTTAATATACCATGGACTGCCAGAAGAATGAACAAATCTGTCTTGAAAGAAGTACAGCCAGAATGCTCCTTAGAAGTAAGGATGACAAGACTTCATCTCACGTACTTTGGACATGTTATCAGGAGGGACTAGTTCCTGGAGAAGGACATCATGCTTGGTCAGCAAAAAAGAAGAAGACCCTTAACGAGATGGACTGACACAGTGGCTGCAACAATGGGCTCAAACACAGCAACGACTGTGAGGATGGCACAGGACCGGGCAGTGTTTCGTTCTGTTGTACATAGGGTTGCTATGAGTCAGAATCAACTCGATGGCCCCTAACACTTCCAGCAACATAACAAAGTTTATGACAAAATTTCATGCTATAATTCTATGGTAGAGTATCTGTCTTAAAAATTACAGAAAATGATTTTTAAAAAACTGTTCTCAACATTCATCGACACATTAAACTTTTAAGGAAAAAAAAGAGACAATGAGAAAGAAAAGGAGAAAAAAACATATATGTATACATATTAACACACACAAATGAGTGTTTGTTACCAAATTGGAACGTACACTGTGAAGGCAAGGTAGTGCTAAACTGTTTTTTAGCAAGGATGTAGCAACCCAACCATGGAGCACTCACCACCGCCCCTGGCTTGCATCCACTCTACTAGTTTCCACCCACCATTTGCAGAATGCCTCTCCACAGCCATATGGACCAAGGTGATGAGTCATCTGTCATCCAGAATTCCTTCCTTGACCTTTCCACATTCTGTCACCTTTAGCATACTCAACAGCACATCCTCTGCAGAGCACGTGCCCGGTAACATAAGGAATTCAGAGCTGAACACTGGAACTAGGCATCCCTTGTGCTCTTCACTTTGCCAAATGGATTCATTCCAGAGCTCCGAAGAAAACACTTGACTGAAAAAGTGACCAGATGGCTTTTCAAGGAGAAAGATGCAAACTAAATCATTTAGGAGACTGAAGCACTTTACTAAAAACAGGCCTATGATGTAAAAGAACTCCAGTTATTCATCCTGACAGGAAAAGTAATGCAAAAGCAAACATTGAAAAGATATGTAAAAATATTACATAACGGAAAATGATTTTTCAATTCTGCATGGCTAAATATTTTTGAAACCGCTTTTTTAAACTTAGCACTTCACGTAATCACCCCCAAAAATTCAGCAGCCACGACAAATAATAATGACAAAATCTCATACAGTGCTTACTGTGTGGCAAGCATTCTTTTAAGCACTTTACGTACAATGGTCACTCTGGGGACTGAATGAGATAATAAATATTAAATGTTCAGAACCATACTTGGCACATAGTAAGTGCTCAATAAATGCTAATGACTATTTATATTTAACCTGACATTTTTAGTCTCTGTTTTCCATGAGGAATTAGATGCACAGAGAGCTTAAGTAACTTGCCTAAGGTCACATACTACCAGTCAATAGCAGAACTGGGAATCCAACAGGGCAGTCTGGCTCCAGGTTGAAGCTCTTATTCATTATACTAACCATCTTCCAAAAGAGTCTAACAGAGATGATCTTTTTTTGACCAATTTCATGTTCACTAAAACTACACAAGTTCATTTTACAAGGTGAGAAGGCTTACGGTTAAAAAACTTAAACTAGAGAAACTACTGTTAGGTAGTGGCAAAGCCAAAGTTTATCAGTCTCTGCAAATACCCACAGAAAAAGTTTTGGGGGGATAACTATTGTGAATTAAATGTGTAGAGTCTGGAGAAATTAACATGCCTGGGGAAGTGTAAGGAGGGTAGTGATAGCCAAGAAATTCAGAGAGCCCAGAACACAATATAGGAAAACTGCAGGGCTGTAGTACCTAACAGTCACAACTCTTCTCAATTCTTCCTCCTCGATTCATTCTCTCATAACTAGTGCCTACTTTTCATCCCACAGAAGATCCTGGGTGGTACAAATGGTGAACATGCTTGTCTGCTAACTGAAAGGTTGGAGGTTTGAGTCTACCCAGAGCTGCCTCAAAAGAAAGGCCTGGCAATCTACATCCGAAAAGTCAGCTACTGAAAACCCTACAGAGCACAGTTCTACTCTGACACATGTAGGGTCGCCACAAGTTGGCAACTCAACAGCAACTGTTTTTTTTTTTTTTTTTTTTTTTTGGTTTCATTCCACTGCTTGCTATTACTTAAATTCAGCCTTCAACATCTCTTGGTCTAATTATTCTAACCATCTCTGACTTGGCTTCCAATCACCCACCCCTCCCTACCCTGGCACTTAAATCTATCCTCTGGTGCTAACAGAATAGTCTTTGCAAGATACAAATCTGATTATGTTATGCCCCTACTTAAACTCTATAGTTAACTATTTCCAGTTCAACCATTTTAGTACAGATTCAAAGGCCATCCACCCCAGGATGTCCCCTGCCTTCCTATGCTTAGAGCAGCCCTGAGAACATACTAGGATAAATCATTTCTCTCTCAACCTATTCACATTGCTGCCATCTCAACACCCATTCACCCACTTAAAGAACATCTATCTATTCGTCTATTTTTCATAAAGTTGTTCCAACCCCCCACTCCCCACCAAAAGAACAGATGACTTTCTCCTTTGTGTCCTCTGGCTTCCATTTATATATGATTCTTCTTTAAGAGTCAGTAACTGTTTTTTTACACTTCTTTATAAAACTGACTCCTCTACTGGAGTATAAGCTCAGTTCCCTTAAGAACAGGGACAGTCTTACCATTTTACCAACGGCACCTAATAGTTTCTGACACTTAGGAAACAAAAATCCCATGCCTACCACAGACAATTATAGCCTTATCTTAACAAAAATTTTCAACTCAGTCTGTTAGGTTCCTCTAGCCCCATGTGGACAAAACTCCACATTTTTTAAATGAAAGGCACTAGAAATATATGATCTACTTTATAGTCAACTAAGAGCTGCACCAAAAAACCCAAATCCGTTGCCAATGAGTCGATTCTGATTCATAGTGACCCTATAGGACAGAGCAGAACTGCTCCATGGGGTTTCCAAGAAGCAGCTAGTGGATTCGAACTGCCAACCTTCTAGTTAACAACCAAGTTCTTTAACCACTGTACTACCAGGACTCTAACATCTGCACCATGAAGAACATATGTTAAGCAGTATTTCACAAAGTGTGCTTCACAGAACAAATCCTGCAGGTTCTCTGTGGAGGCTGAGGGTGGGTTGGGGGATTCTATGGTCAAACGAATTCAGAAAATGCCTCATGCTATCTCCTTCTGTGAAGAGTTAAATCACATTATCATATTAAAGGTTCTGCAAAGTTCTGAAGTGAAGGAAATTGCTTAACTTTGGTACTTACTACCTTGGGTAGGTTACTGAACCCTCTTTGCCTCAGTTTTCTCAACTATTAAACGGGGATAATAACTGCGCCCAAGTCATATGGTCATTGTGGAGACTGAATGAGATAACAAATGTGTTTTAAGTGTTCAGGACAATGTGTGGCACATAGTCAGTGCTCAATAAATGCTAGTGATTGTTAATACTTAACCTGACATTTGCTAAACATATTTGGTCATAAAATCTGTTTTCTTGCCTAGCAATTTTTCATATTTCACACTGCATGCTAAGAAACATTAATATAGTTATTTACCTACTCCACCATATTATTGATTTTGGAGACTCATGGATCCAGACACTAGGTAATCTGGTGATTTAAGTACAGGACAATTCCTCTGGCTTCTATATGACAGGCAAATACCAAGGTTCCAAATAAGTCACACCTCCCTGAAGCTTCAGTTTCACCAAAGTAAGAGAGGACTGAGTGCATTGTGTGAGCTGAAGAAAAACTGCTCTGCAGTGGAAAGAAGTTTGTTATAGATAAATCTCACTATCTGCATTTTGTGTCCCCGGAAAGCTCATCAAGTTTCTATTCTCACTACATCAAGGGATCTTGCTATTTAAGAATTAGACAAGTAATCCACCTAGTCCATTTTTTCCTTTAATAAATCAAAAGATTTATACTGGATAAACTTAATACGGCAGCTTTGTAGAATCCAGAATTGTGTAATATTTTGTATGTGAGCATCTATATGCATTATTCTGGGTAAAATATCACAGATGTCAACTAGTGGTTCCCAAAAAGTTTAGGAACCACTAATAGACTTTTAAAATCAGGTCCATGTATTATTTAAATATACACTAAACATTAAACAGTATTAAAGGATATATACAGTAAAAGAAAAGTCTCTCTCTCAACCCTAATCCTCATCTAGAGCCAACCACCATTATCAGTTTTCTGTATCCTTCCAAAGATAGCTTATTGCAGGTGTGTATAAACGTATATTTAAAAAAAAACAAACCCATTGCCATTGAGTTAATTCTGACTCATAGTGACCCTATGGGACAGAGTAGAACTTGCTGCCGTCAAGTTGATTCCGACTCACAGCAACCCTATAGGATAGAAGTGCCCCATAGGGTTTCCAAGGAGCAGCTGGTGGATTTGAACTGCTGACTTTTTCGTTAGCAGCCAAACTCTTAACTACTGCACCACCAAGGTTCCAATAAATGTATATAGTTTTACATAAATAATAGTATATAACATACACTACACTGCAACTAGCTTTTTTTCACTCGGCAGTTTATCCTGGTGATCTGTTAATATCAAGTGGTTCCTCACTCTTTCTCGTAGGTACATATTACTTGATTAATGAATGTACCAAACTTTAAGGAGTCCTTATGGATACCTGGGTTGTTACTAGTTTCCTGTTATTTACAAATAATGCAGAAATAAACAACCTTGGAGGTATAGATATTGCTAAATTGGTCTCCAAAAGCTGCCTATTTAACATCCACGACAATACTTATTTGCTACACCCTCAATAAAGGATTTTCAGACTTTTTTTTTTTTTTAATCTTTGTTAATCTGACAGGTGAAGGTTGGTAACTCATGGTTTTAATTTGCGTGGCCTATTGTGAATGGAAGAACCTCTGATTTAAGATGAGTTACACTTAAATGATACTTAGTCATAGAAACAAAAGACACAAGGGAAATTGGAATAAGAATTCAGTGAAGGTCACACAAATTAAAACCATGAGTTAGTTGCCATCTTTCATGCTTCAATTCAGTCGCTCTGGTGATGGTACCTGGAAACACAGAAGCAAAAGGCTGCCCCACAGTAGGTGTCTATCATGTTGCCAAACGGGAACATGCCTAAACAAATGATGGAAAGTCTAGAAGAAAGTCATTTTCCAACGACTGAAAGACTCTCTCTGTGAGAGATTAATGGATTGCGCAAAGTAGTCCATAACCCTGTACTCACAGAAATCCAGCTTACCCAGAGGGTCAACTCACCATCTAGTAGCCAGTGCTGGCTGCGCCTATTCTCCAGCTCCGACATCATTAGGCGTGTGATCACATGATCTGGAACCAAAAGACCTTTCCCTATGTACTGCTTTGCCATAGCACCAACTTCTATTAAAAAGACAGAAAAAAGAGAACTCAAAAAAAGTTTCCAAAAAAAAAAAAAAGTGCTTACAGTTTTTTTTTTTTTTCTGACAGTGTTTCCTTCTTTTCCATTCCTCCTTGTTGGAATGGAGAAAAATTACAGGTAGATGTTTTTAGAGTAATTCTTCAAACTACTAGTTTCAGCAATGGTTGCATTGTTATTTATTTAACCCATTTGTCTCCCAAAGCAATTTAAAAGGTAGCTCTTGAAGATATACACAGCCAAAAAAATACAAATAAAAGAAAATATAAATTAGACAAAGAGAAAATAAGAAAAAAAAAAGTTGTAGTCAAGGGGGAGGGTAGTACACAAAAGCCTGGGACGAAAGTCCTACATACTTCTAGAGGTGAGCCATAAATTTGGCAGTAAGACTCTCAACAGTTTATGGTAATAAGGAAACACGATCAACTACATAATTTATGGTACCTAGAAGACTAAGGTAGCTGGAAAACACAACAAATTACTTACAGAACCAAAAGAAAAAAATTTCACTGGTCCTCATAGAAAGAACACTGCATAATACAACTAACAATAGGTTTATTTCTTTTTATGAGACTTAATATAAGTAGATGGCACCTCACTGACACAACTGTAAAAGCAACTCAGCATTATTAGTGGAATGCCAATTTCACACAAGGATGTGAATTTTAAAAAAAGGAAAAAACTTTTTCAGAGAAAAACACACTTCTATTTTAATTTAAAATAACAATTTCCAATATGTAAAAGTTGTGAATTGGGTTCAGCAAAGCAAATTATCATTTTAAGTCTGCATATTTGTAGGAACTGAATGTTTTTTTTAACACAGATGACGTCTTCTGCTCTCCCGGGAACTGATAATCAGCCTTAAAAACCACATTCTCAATACGCCAATTAAGTTCTTATAAAAATATGTTGTTGTTGGCTGCCGTCAAGTTGGCCCTGACTCATGTCAACCCCACGCACAACAGAACAAAATGCTGCTGGTCAGGCTGCAGTTCGCACCATTGTGATCCATGGGTTTTCATTAGCTGATTTTCAGAAGTAGATTGCCTGGCCTCTCTTCCTAGTCTGTCTTAGTCTGGAAGCTCTGCTGAAGCTCAGCATCATAGCAACACGCAAGCCTCCACTAACAGATGGGTGGTGGATACACATGAGGTGCATTGGTTGGGAATTGAATCCAGACCTCCTGAATTGAAGGTGAGAATTCTACCACTGAACCACCACTGCCCCCTATAAAAACAAAGCTGAAATGTTACTGGAAAAAAGCTCAGGAATCTTACTGCCCCCACTTTCACCTTGAATTTAGGTAGAGTCTTAGCTTCCCCAAAACTGAGTCTATACCCCTAACCCCAGTTTCAGCACTAAAATATGGGCTGTAAAAAGCTCCAAACCAAAAACCAAATCTGTTGCCATCAAGTTGATTTTGACTCATAGCAACCCTATAGGACAGAGTAGAACTGCCCCATAGGGTTTCCAAGTAGCAGCTGGTGGATTCAAACTGCCGATCTTTTGGTTAGCAGCCGAGTTCTTAACCACCGCACCACCAGGGCTCCATGAAGAGCTCCGTATCAATAGATTTGCATATCTATATTAATTGATTGGAAAAGTAGCTCAAAACACAGGCCCATCTGATGCTGGTTCAGTAACATGCTACAGGAAGCAGAACACAAAAGACAGCCACATTCTTGAATGGAAATGAACCACATTCATTCAACAAATATTAACTGATTGCATACTGTTGGCAGGTAATATTCTACAGTTATGGCAGAGAATATAAGTTCCAGCTTGCTGATACTTAAGTAGTATTACTTTCATTAAGAGCAATGATAACAATAAGCAATAAAGAATAATAATAAGAAATAAAGTAAAATAAAACCACCCACCCACCATTAACTGAGTACATACTATGTCCTGGGCACTGTACCTTAAGCACTTCAGATGTGTTATTTCATTTAATTCTCATAACCTTATGATCCTCACCTTAAAATAGGAGGGAATAGTCATATTTTTTAAGACAGCTTTATTGAGACATAATTAACATCCAATAAAATTCACTTTTTAAAGTGTACAATTCAGTGGTTTTCAGTATATTCACAATGTTGTACAAACACCACCGCCACCTAATTTCAGAACATTTTAATTTCCCTAGAAAGAACCACGGTATCCATTAGCAGCAACTTCCCATTGGCCCTCCCCTGCAGTCCCTGGCAACCACTAATCTACTTTCTGTCTCTATAGATTTGCCTATTCTGGATATTTCGTATAAATGGAATCATCTAATATGCGGCCTTTTATAAGTCCCTGGGCACTGCAAATGGTTTGCACCCAACTACTAACCTAAAGGTTGGTGGTTAGAACCCACTCAGTGTGGCCTTTTATGTCTGGCTTCTTAGTATAATATTTTCGAGGTCCAACCAGGTTGTAGCACGTTATCAGTACATCATTTTTATTGCAGAATGATACTCCGATGTATGGATATACCACAATTGCTCATCCTTTCATCAGTGATGGACATGTGGGCTGTCTTCACTTTTTTGGCTACTAGGAATAATTCTACTATGAATGTTCGAATATACTTTTCTGTGTGGACGTATGTTTTCAGTTCTCTTGAGTAGTACAGGTATTTTAAAGGTGAGAAAATCGTAATTCAAAAATTTTAACTTTCCCAAAGCCATGCAGCCAGTAAATGTTAGTTAGATATGAAACTAATTCAGAGCTGGTTTCAAACTCTATGCTCTTAACTAATAATAAATACCTAATACACTGCCTAGATAATGGGCAATTCTTCTCATTTCCTTTGGAATCAGAAAGACCCTAATAGTAGAACTTCTTTGTCTAATAGGAGAGAAATAAAGTATCCACCAGATACCAACTTTTTCATAAACAATGCATATGAATGGGTTTCTTTCACTGTATCACACTGTGCATCAGAGCAATTCTTTCCAAACAATGATTTCAGGATGGCTCTAAGCCACCAGAGTCATCTACAAACCACATCATGATAGAAGGGGGATTACGAACTATTAGCTTGAAGGACTGTATGTCCAGTATTAAGTCCTCTGGACATCTGTCTGCAGTCAACCAGCTCAATACCCTAAGCCACAACAAAAAAGGACCGAAGTTAGAAGAAACAGAGGTTGTAAAATAAACCTTGATAAGAATACTCCAAGTATGCTCAAATGATTTAAAAGGTTAACTCTGATGTCTTACGTTTGAAAAACCATTGTCAGAAAGTATGGTTGGAGAAACTAACAAGTTTGGTGCTGTCCTACGCTGCAATGGTCAGGCCAAACCCAGAGCCCTGTCCTCAGTCCCACCCTCCAGGCTTTAAGGTAGATAAAAACAACAAATATACGTCTTCCAAGGTGAGAGACTATCTTAGTCTCCTAGGGCTTCCGTAACAAAATACAGTGAAACGTGTGACAGACAGAACTCCATGGGACTGCCTGGTTTTTCCAGGTCTCACAAGTTTTCCGCCTTTGACAGGGTACAGTCTTATCATTTTTCTATTGCTCGTTTTAGTGGAAAATATTTGCGTTTTCCTTCTCTGACAGGTTTCTGCCTTACATGGGTTCTGGCTTCTGCAGGTTTTACTGTACCAAAAAATGAGTGACCTTAAAAATCAGAAATTTATTTTCTCACAATTCTGGAGGCTAGAAGTCTGAATTTGGGGTACTGACAGGACTATCCTCTCTCTGTTGTTTCTAGGGGAAGATCTTTCCCTGTCTCTTTCAGCTTCTGGCAGCCCTGGGCATTTCTTAGGGTTCCCTGGCTTGTAGACAGACCCTCACATGCTGCCTTCCCCATGTGTGTGACCCACCCTACTTTAGTGTGACTTAGTTAATTTATCTGATAACATCTGCAAAGAAAGGCCCTATTTCCCCAAACAAGGTCGCATTCACCGGTACAGGGGGTAGTACTTCAACATAGCTTCTGGGGGACACAATTAAATCCGTAACAGAGACTGAGATGTGAACTGGCTCCAGGCATGCCATGTGGATAACTGTGAGAGTAGGAAATACCTCATTTAGAAAGCAAAAGCCCAAGAGAAGGGCATGATAGCAATTTACCTATAACTTGATACTTGACACATGGAAAAGGTATTATCCCCTTCTATCCCCAGGGCTTAGAATCAAGGCTAGTAGTGGGAATTATAAAGAGATGGGAAAAGTTGCGTCAGGAAATATTTGAAGAAAGACTCAAAGACTGCCTGGAAAGGGCTGCTGTAGAGGGATTTTTGAAAACTGGTCTGGGGATGAGGTTACATTAACGATGGGCTCAAGCATAGCAACGATTGTGAGGATGGCACAGGACTGGGCAGTGTTTCATTCTGTTGTACACAGGGTCACTGAGTTGGAACTGACTCGACCACACCTCACAACAACAGTAACCTTTATGGAAGGAGCCCTGGTGGCACAACGGTTAAGTGCCTGGCTGCTAACTGAAAGGTCGGAGGTTCAAACCCAACAGTGGCTCTGTGGAAGAAAACACCTGACAATCTGTTCCCGTAAAGATTACAGCCTGGGAAACCCTATGGGTCAGTTCTACTCTATCCTACAGGGTCGCTATGAGTCAGAATGGACTCAATGGCACACAACAACAACCTTTATGGTCACTTCAAATGGGGGTTTTATAGTATTAGGATGCATCTGGATTCACAGGTTTAATAAACCTGCTGCTGTTATTGTTCGGTGCCATTGAGTCGATTTTTGACTCAGCAACCCCACGTGACAGAGTAGAGCTGCCCCACAGGGTTTTGTAAGCTGTAATCTTTACAGGAGCGGATCACCAGGTTTTTTTTCCCACAGAGCCGCTGGATGGGTCTGAACCTCCAGCCTTTCAGTTAGCAGTCAAGCACTAACCATTGCACCACCAGGGCCCAGAGTATCTGCTAGATGGTTCAATATGTATCTCCCACTGACAACTCAAATTTATCATGTCTAAAACCACACTTTCCCCTCCCACTCTGTTTTTGCCCAAATGTTTCTTGCCTCAGTCAACAGATGACTATCATCATACGTCACCTAAGATGAAACACCAGTGTCTTAATTTTCTTGACTTGTCATTCTTTATATCCACCTGAACATAAAGTTCTTAACATTCGAGTTTCACAGTGTCCCTAATATCCAAGAGACAACTGATCAAAACACAACAGTGCCATAGTAACTGTTGTTAGTAAACAAGAGCAAATTGTGAAGACAGCTGCAGGGCCTGATATTTCATTGTTTGAAGAGTAAAGCACAATGATGGCACTGGACTTCTGTGGTAGTTAACGTGGGCAGGTCATCAGAAAGCAGAGAGAAACGAAGGAATCAGTGAGTTACATACCAAAACTTCATTTACAAATCTTTACATCGTAAAGAGGAGACAACTAGCCAAAGAATCAATGGACTGATAAAGGATCTCATAGCTAAGATCAAAGTGAGCCCTATGACCTTGGTGAGTAGCATCTGGGGTTTTAAAAGCCTGTGAGCAGCCATCTAAGATACTCCACTGGTCTCACCCCTTTGGCAGCAAGGGAGACTGAAGAGAACAGGATACAAGGAAAAGATTAGTCCAAAGGACTAATGGACCACAGCTACCAAGGCCTCCACCAGACTGAGTCCAGTACAGATAGATGGTGCCTGGCTACCACCACAGACTACGACTGGGATCACAACAGAGGGTTCTGGACAGAAAATTCTAACACACACAAAAAAGACCAGATTTACTAGCCTAAAAGAGACTGGAGAAACCCCGAGAGTATGGCCCCCAGACACCCTTCTAGCTCAGTGGTGAAGTCACTTCCGAGGTTCACCGTTCAGCCGGGGATTGGACAGCCCCATAAAACAAAAGGGGACTAATGAGGCACAGTAGTCCAGGAACAAGGACTAGAAGGCAGAAGGGGACAGGAAAACTGGTGATAGGGAACCCAAGGTTGAGTAAGTACAGTGTTGACATGTTGTGGGGTTGTTAACCACTGTCATAGGGCAACATGTATACTGTTCAATGAAAAGCTATTTTGTTCTGTAAAACTTCATCTAAAGTGAGAATAGCAGTACAACTGGAAGAACGTAATCAATGTCACTGAATTGTGCATATAGAAATTTTTGAAATGGTGTATCTTTGACTATGTATATTTTCACAAAAAAAATAAAAAAGGTCGAGAAGGGAGAGGGTTGACATGTCGTGGGGTTGTTAACCAATGCCATAAAACAATATGTATACTGACTGTTTAATGAGAAACTATTTGTTCTGTTAACCTTCACCTAAAGTACAATTAAAAAAAAAAAGAATATTGAAAAAAGAGAAAAAAAAAGGAGGGTGAGAATGGTTGCACAACTCAAAGGATGTAATCAATATCACTAAACTGTACATGTAGAAATTGTTGAATTGGTGTATGTTCTGCTGTGTATATTCTCAACAACAACAAAAATAAAATAAATTATAAAAATTAAAAAAAGAGCCCTATGCTCATACCAATACCTGCCCTGCTACAAAATCAAGATAGCTTTGGTGGTCTTCTGCACATCAGTCAACCAAAAGATAAATGCATTGCCTAAACAGTCAATTCTCAATGCTTAGCTTACTTCACTTCTCAGCGGCATCTGAGATGGCTGAATACCTCTTCTCTTTGACACACTTTTAATACCTGGCTTCCAAAACACTCCCTTTGCATACAATAGCAAAAGTGATCCTTTTAAATGCAAGGCTTCCCATCCTATTCAGAATAAAAGCAGTCTTTATTGTGGTCTATAAGGCCTAGCTATCTAGTTCTCTAACTTCATCTACTTCTCCCTTCTTTGCCTACTCAATTCCAGCCACACTAGTCTCCCTGCAATTTCCTGAAGATCCATTTCAGGGCCTTTGCATTTGTTGTTTCCTCTGTCGGGAACACCCTTTTCCTCCAGAATTTTGCATGGGTCATGGTTTCACGTCATTCAGATCTCTGAGTGTCACTTCAGATAGGCCTTCCACCCAATATAAAGGCAGCATAGAGAGACACACACATCATCCTCTAGTCTTTTACTCTATTTTGCATTTGTCTAGATGCTAAATCTTACATACTGATGTTTGTCAATTCATTTTCTGCTCCCCCAACTAGAATATTATTAGCGCAATAAAAAAAATGAAATATTTTTGATTTTGTGACATCCTCAGTGTTAGAAAAGTCTGTTATGTATTAGACGCGCGACAAAAATTTGTTCATGAATGAACACCCTGAAGATGACAGAGAATTTCTTTTTCCCCTGGTAAAAAAATCTGACCTTCTTGCACAGTTACTGAAGAACATTATGCCAGGATCATACATGGCCCTACCTTGCCAGATACTAACTTTTTCAAAGAAAATATTAGACAAGCAAAACATGATCTGTACTAGTTGAGATGACCATGTAAGGTTTCATAGCTCAGACTTATTGCTTCAGCATTTCAAAACATGAAAATAGAGATGAAGCAGCTTAGGCAGGGAAAATCAGGAAAATGAGCAAATGTCACTAAGGCATGGGCATATCTGGAGGGACTTCAAGCAGAGTAGGATACCTGAAGGAAGGAATACCATGAGAGGTGGGGCCAGACAGACAGGATAAGGAATCTGGACTTGAAGGATTTTTTTTTTAAGTAAGTTAGTTTTAAAAATGCCACTCCCAGAGACAGGACCAGCTACATAATTTGTGATCCTAGTGCAAAATGAAAATGTGGAGTTCCTTGTTCAGAAATTATTAAGTATTTCAAGACACCAGCATTCAACCATTAAACCAACCACTAAGCCCTCCTAAGCTCTGGGTCTTGTGGACTACACAGGTCACACGTCTATGAAGCCAGCTCTGCTCATAGCAATGTGAAATGCAGAGTGGGGAAGGAGAGGGAGTAGAAGCAAAGGAGGCTGTGATAATAATCAAAGCAAGAGATGAAGGCCTGAGCTAAAGCAAAAGCAACAGATGAAGACGTTCATCTGCCCCTTGGTATAGCACCTTGAGTTAATCCCACATAGACTGTGCATTTCCAAGTTTAAAATAACTCTGTGGAAGACTTCCAGAACCATCTTAGTCCAATTTACTAACTAAGAGAAAGAAGTAAGCTCAACATACTTTTGCTATTTTTGGCAGCCTTGGCTCCTTTCTGGAGCAGGGACGGCAACATGTCCTCTAACCTGATATAAGATCAAACTTCCATCACATCTTTCAATTTTCATCATGAAAACCAGGAAGATCAACAACCTAAGAGAAATGAATTCAAGATGTATCTGCATCTGAATGAAGACCTCATTACAACAACAAACTAAAATAAAACATTTTGTCAGAAGACAGAAGTTCATTCCACAAAAACGGACCTTCATTCGTCTTTGTCAGTTTACCTGGGAGAGAAAGCAGTATCATTGTTAAATGCTAGTGCCAGAATGGGATACAATGCGTACCTTCTCCAATTTCTCAAGTAATATTCCTAAGAAAGGCTATGGACAGTCTTACACAGCATTTGTATCCTTGGTACACATGTTGTTGTTAGGTGCTGTCCAGTCAGTTCTGACCCACAGCAAAACCTACAGGCCACAGCAGAACTGCCCCATAGGGTTTCCAAGGAGTGGCTGGTGGCTTCGAACTGCCAACCTTTTGGTTAGCTGTTAACCACTGCGCCACCAGGGCTACTTAAACCCATTGCTGTTGAGTTGATTCCAACTCACAGCAACCCTACAGGACAGAGTA